>NC_089524.1:23082855-23456227 GCF_963924715.1 Thunnus thynnus | reverse complement strand
CACAGTTATAAACTCCTTCAGTTGTTCTTGTGAGGTTGTGTTTGCCTTCACTTTCACAAGTGATCTGCTTGCGTTATTCCCGCAGTTACTGATGACTCGTAAGAACCCCTATAACCTTCTCGCCGAAGCATTTTGCTTAATGATGCACTCAAAGTCTGATTGTTGCGCCGAGTGGAAGACGTTTAACATACACACACATTACACCCTGTTACATGGGTCACCGCCGCAGAACAGAGAGAGCGAGAAGTTACTCATTTCTCAGGGAGTTTGTGTGAGAGTGTGTGTGGGTTTTTAGACAGCTCTAGACGCAGCGATTATACAGCTATCTCACACCGCAGGCTCTCTCATACCTGACCAACTCAATCCTTCTGTGTCTCCTCAATAATCAGAGTGACAGCAAGCAACTAGACATATCTCACCCACTGGCTCACTCCAGAATGGGTGACCTACATATCAAATCATACGCTCCTGGCTTCTGTGATAGAGATTTGGGGTGGGGGGTGGGTAGGGGGGGGATAACACTGTATGATTGGCAGTCCTACTTTAGTAAACACGTTGCATCCCCTGGGTTTCTGCCTCTTCATATGTATTCTCCGTGAAAGGTAAAACACCACGTCTAAGGAAAACGACCTGCAAAATTCTACAAGTTCCTTGCCATTACAGCATTGCTTCCTGTGCTACTGTAACAGTGGGGAGCAACTGAAAACACCTGGTTGTCTGAGTGTGTGTTTTTATTAAAGAGCCTGTGTCACCAAACTTTTAACAAATGGCCCCCCGGCACCCTGACGCCCTGAAAAACCCAGCTCGGAAATTAAGCATCTGCATCATAAATCTTGGAAAGTTACAATAATTTGCAATTCACTCCCTCATCAAAGGCAATATTACCCTAATTTATTATCTCCCTGCACGAGGGGCGCGCAAAGGCCGTGGAGATAAGAGTTTATCAGGAGGGGGATTGATTTTCATTAACTGATTGTAATAAAGATAAACTGCCTGCCGTGCACGCTGACCAAGAGCCACACTTTATTGTAATTGGGACAATTTATTTCATGAGCCAGTGGTTCTACTTTTTTGTCCCCCCCCTCCCTCCCTCCCTCCCTCATTCCTCCCCTCATTCTTTTTTTTTTCACATCTGTCTCTCTGCTCCTCAATGTGGCATCACAGCTTCTTTTGCTACAGTGACTGCTGATGTATGAGGAGGAGGTGTATGTGGAGGGGGCAAGTCAGCTGTCTACAGATATTGTATCAGATTTATGCTCCTGACATCAAAACAAAGCAGTAGTTACTATATGTAAACTTGACTGATAACTCCATGCCTTCTTTATATCAATTTACTGCTTCCTGCTTGTCAGGATGATAATGTTAGTTGTCTTTCTCTTATATTCATATGATCCATGATACCTCCCAACTGAGAGGTGTCTGATGTTTATGTGCTGTTGTTTTGTTTTTGTACTGTGATCCCATCATATGTGTCCTGACACACATTTCAGCTGTAGCGTGTCTCCCTGCAGCAGAGCAGCAGCATCAGGTGACCTGCTAACCGGTAAAGCAACGAGCTTCCAGTCTCCACAGTGACAGATAATCTAAATCATCCTACACACTGCACCACTGAGTTTTCCATATGAGTATGAAATGGGTTACATTTCCACCACTGAAGCTTCCAGCATTTTTATGAAGTCTGAATTCCAAAGTAGACTCCTGCAAACCGCCTCATGTCATGCAGTATGTGTCCCACCACAAAAAAAAAAAACAAAAAAAACATGGCAAATATTTTAAAATGCTGAAGCTGCAGATGTGCACAGTAGCAGTAACCCAGTTATCTTTCAAAGATGACATCGTCACAGTTTCATCACTTAAGGTGTCAGCAACAGACTCCGAGGTGGTGAGCTGTGAGAGGTCGCCAACACCCTGCAAACTTTCAAAGTGCTTGAGACAGGCGAGGGGAAGTGGTTCCTTGTGCAACAACTCCCCCTCTCTTTGCATTTTGGTTTCACACTCCATTCAAATACAACAAAACCCCGAGAAAACAAAACATCCAGTTTGAATTTTTATTGTAAAATTGGAAAAAAAGGAGAGAAAGAGAGAAAAGCCCCAATAAGCATTTCTTTTTGATACATATCTTTATCTTACCATAACCATAAATTAAAAGAAAATAAAAGAAGAGGCAAAATAAATAGATAAATAAATAAATAAATAAATAATAAATAAACATTAAGTTACATACTTGACCCGATAATTATAAAATTATTAAATCATCAGTCATTAATATGAAGTAATCTAAGCAGCAAGTATTAAGAAATTTCAACAGGGGAAAAATGTTTGGTTTCTCAGGCTAATACAGAACACTTAGTCTTTTTTTTTTTAGTTTTTTCTTTTTTAATAAAAAGATACTGCTTTCCCTGTTAGTTAATCCATGCTGTACTGACGCTGCCACAAAAACAGGTGGCGCTCTCCTTTTTAAAAAAAAAAAGAAAAGAAAGAAAAACAACCTGTAAACAGCATTTTCTCCTCCAGGTTTAAAGAATAGTACTGAGATTCCTCTTTTGCGCCCTGTATGTCAGTAAAGTCTACTTCACAGACTCTGTACTGTTGTTTATATGTTTTTGTTTGCTTTGTGCTGAGAAAACCAGAAATTTAAACATCTTTATAAAGCGAAAACCCTCTCCCTCCCCAAACCCCACCCCCATTACAAACCCTAACCTATATGTACCCAAAGAAAGGTCCTGTGCTGACTTTCCATAATATACAGATTTCATATTTATAATAAGTTACTATCCTTAGCATTCAAACCATAGTTAAAGAATCATATTGTTAATACGAGTAGTACCATATTCATAATCTTTAACCCTCCCAGCCCCCGTTGAGCATGCTCAGAGATTGAAAGGGCACCATGGTAGGATGACAAACATAAAAAAAAAGACAAAAATGGATGCAAGAGTGAAAACAATGTAAAAAGATCAACTTTAGCTCAACCACATGCAGCTTCATTAGAACGGGAATTTCCTTTCTTTTTTTAAAAACCTTGTCAAAAGTGGATTTTCTGGTCATTCAACTATGTTGATTACGAAAACAACAAGACTGTTTTCTTGAATTTCATTCATTTCATTACTCGCTCTTCCCTTCTCTGAATTTCACAGTCGATATGTATATAAAGGCCTACTGTATGTACAACATACACAACTGCAAGTCATTCGGGTTGGAAACAGTCTCCCTCCACAAAACTTCACTTCACAGTGTTAATTGTGTTTAATCAAATTTTGGCAGAATGAAATTAACTCAACATCTTTTCGAACTCATTACGTTTCAGCCACAGCTGGCATCTTTAATTTGCGTTACCCAAGCTGTTGTGAAGGCCAAATTTAATTTGATTTTAATAATTCAAAAAACTCTCCAGTTGAAATCCCATGAGAAAAGATTTTTTGAGCGGGTTTATAAGGCCCTGTATGGCCGGGGGAAAGGAGGGCATATATCACGGCTTCCTAAAGCTGCTGGGTGGAAAAATCCTATTGTATATCATTACAGGCTGGTCTGACCCTCCCCCTAAAAGGTTGTACTATATCACAAAACCAAATACTTCATTCTACTAATAAATATATCCTGAAAATTAGCATAGGCCTGTTCATAAGAAATCTTCTTAAGCCACTACACTTTTCAAGGAATCCGGCACATGTCTGTAAAGTCTGATGAGGAAATGCAGTGGATATGCTTGCATAAATTTGGCAATTCATGATGAAAAAAGGCATTCTTAAACATGTCTCCTCAACATTTCTGCAACAGAACAATATACAGTGAATGTGGGTCAACTGAAACTTACATCTCCTTTCTAATAATACTGATACAGGATTTACAGTAGATTCAGTGAAGGCATCAGGACCTGGGAAGCCATTCTGGTGATGACATTTCTTGTACCGGACTACAGAAGTGTAGAAGTCATATTTTCAGAAGACGGCATTGTGATTCGATGACTGAAGCACTGATGTGTCTAAAGTTTACAGTGATGATCGGAGCACTGAGGTTTTTACAGAGTCCCGAGAGGCAAGCTGCTTCAGAAACTGAGTAAATGAATGGCATGCTGGAAGAATTTTAAAACGAAAAAGAGTGGATGTTAATGGAACAAAGCTGAGACTTAAAAAAAAAAAAAAGGCGATTCAGTGAAAGCAAAGGATTAATGAAAAACAGATTTCATCTCGGATGTACTGCGCGTGTGTCTATGTGCCTCTGTGAAAGCATCAGCATGGATGATGCAAGTTTTAGTTAATTAGTCATATCTGATACGGCGAGATGTGTCGTGACCACACTGTATAGGAGCCATGTGTGACCGGCGCTAATGGTAAGCTGTCTTCTTGTTGAAGCAGCAGCAGCTGTAGCAGCTACACTTACAGGCCTGCTGCTGTCTAATTGATGGATCATTTTGCTCTTAATTTGACCTCCTAAGGCTGGTAATGCCAGGTTGTTCCTCACCGTGTACAAGCTCATACTGTGCTATTATACCCTTTGGAAAAAAAAAAAAAAATACAGCTGCTCTTCACTGAAGAACTCATACAATCTACTCTAAACACCAAACACAGATCCTGTCACAGCCACGTAAAACCTCTCAGCCTTTTAGTTTCTTTCCAATAATGACATATATTTAAGTGTCCCACAGGACGTGCTGCCTCTGTCAAGATTTGAGATAACTTCTGACACTACGGATGGTAGTAAAAGACAGACAGACAGTGCTGCATCTCCCTGCCATCCAACCACTGAGAGAAAAATGAACTCTGTCACTCAGTCAATTCATTCAAAATGCCAATGTGTAATTGATTGTGCATCTCTTGCCCTGCGGTGCCGCTCCCCATCTGATCAATATTATCATTATCCTAATTATGCTGTGGGTTAGCACTCGGCCCCCGTGAACTGATGGTCCCTATTAAGAGAGAGATATGCTGGCACTTGAGGTGAGGAGAGAGAGGGGTGGAGAGAAGAGGAGGGGAGTCTGCTCTCGCCTGCTGAGAGCAGCTGGAGAAGCTTGGCAGTGGGAGAGGGCACGACCCGGCAGGGGCCACTGTGACACGCCGATGGAAACTTTTACAACTGCTGTCAAGCTCATTTGTATATTTTATTAAGCAGTTAGAGATGCTGTGCTGTTTTACTGCTGCGTATCCAGCTCAGCCGGGTGGCACTTTTACCACAGTGCTTTATGGTCAGATTATCTGTAATATCTCGGCTTTAATGATGACATGGAATGACTCTTTCTGGCGTAGATCAGAATGACTATCAATTACGGCATAGCGACGTGCCGCCATAGCCGACGCAAAGAACAGACAGCAGTGTCACACGGCTAAATACACTGTAGGTCTGTGCTCTGAGAGGCGGTTATTGTTTCACATTTTGGCACCACAGGACTGTTTTCTTCTTCTTCTTCCGACACAATAACACAAACAGATCACACCTCCGAGATGAAATGCTGTGAAGCAGATGAAGTAATGAGTGGCAAAAGAACATATCTGAACATGCCCGGAACAATGTCTAACCCACATATTCTACGCCACTAAAATAGTATAGCTTTATTTTTTATACATTTTTTTTTCCTGTTTTGTTTTAATATTCTCAAAACCCAGTAGCTATAAATGTAAAAGGAAAAGAAACCAAAACCCCTTTCCTCTTTTTTTCAACCTGAAGCTAGTATTTCTTCTTAAGTTTAACATTGTAATATTATTAGTAGTAGTTTGTAGTATTAGTATCATTAATACTATATATTACTGTTCAGAACAATAAAAATGTTTGGTCCTTTGGTCCCTTAGGGGTGAAAGATTTGCAGTTCTACTGTTGCTAATGGAAACCTCAGTGACCTCCAAGAGTCATAGTTCTGCGCTTGCTGAGACGGTGAGAGAATAAGAGAAAGAGGGAAAGAGAAAGAAAGTCTGTCAGTGGACATATAGAATAGCTTCTTTTTTTCCACTGTTTTTCTTGATCTTCAAGTTTTAACCCTCATTTGTCCAGTACAGTAAAAGCCACAAGCGCCTCTTTCCTTATATATATGTGTATATAATATGTATATAGAAATCTATTTGTTGTTGCTGCTTTTTTGTTTGTTAGTTTGTTGCTTAATTAACAATTCAAGTCTCAACAAGAAAAGTTCTGTTGTTCAGTCTCATCTTTTTTCAGTTTTTTTTTTCTTCCCGTCTTTCTTGCACTGTGCCATCTGTTACTGTTAAGTCCCCACGGTGAAGTGCCTCCTCTTTCGCATCTTCTTTTTCTGCCGTAACCTATATCTTCATAAGTAAATGCTGATATGTCTTCAAAAATTCCTTATGTGTTGATTTTTTTAAAACATATTTTGCTTTCAAAGAAAAAAAGTTTAACTCCTCCGAGATATCTTCACGTGTCCTCTAAAACCTGAAAAATAGAACAGAAAGGCAATTTCAGATCTCACTGCTCATTAAACTGTCATTCGAAAGATCCATTTCTTTAAACTTTGGATAGTTCAATATGGCTCTATTATATCAGTGTAATGGTCTGGAGAGAGCTAACCCACACTGGCATACCAATCCATCTTTGTCAATCACGATGATGACAGATTTTCCCATAATTAATATGCCTGCTGTGCCGCATATGAAATAAACCCTTATAGTTTCTACATGTCTGCAGATATTAAACTCTGGACAAATTTTAAGTATTTAGCCAAACATACAGCATATTTAATACTCAAATAGATTAAAACTGGTGTTAAATCTTCATCTTAAACAGACACAATGTTTAGGATCTATATCTTGAACCAGCTACAGTGCTTTGACACTTTGTAGACTCACCTGTGCTGCTGCAATGAATACTAAAGGTAGGCTGTGTCAGTAAGGGCGGCTGGCATCCTTCGGTCTCTTTAGCTGGACTTTCAACCTCTTCATCCCAATCTGAAAGCCATTCATGGCTTGAATAGCTGCCTGTGCACTAGCAGGGTTGTCGAAGCTCACAAAACCTGTCAAAAAGAACAGATTCATTAATCCTAAAGGGAATGAGCCAAGTGTGAGTAAATATTAAAGGATGCTATTTAATACAAGACTCCAATGCCTGTTTGAAAAAAAAAAAGAAAACAGGTGAGACACATAAACAAATATCTCTCAGTGGTTTTTCTGCTTGATCGTCCTGGTCTACAACACACAGGTGTTGCAGGGGTTTCTGTTCCTGTCTAGCTCTACATGGAGTCTAGATGGCGCTGTTGAGGCAGGCAGTGCCTTTGTGTGTGCTGACTGGCAAATGCTGGGAGTCTGAGATAGCGTCAATGAAAATAAGCTTGAAAGTTGTCGTTTTTTCTGTCTGTTTTTATAGTTGAATATGTCCACAACAGAAGCCAACATGTTCAGATTGGATGAAGAGCAGCTGCACAACATCTCATCCAGTTTTGCAGCAAGTGAAATAACAGATCTTATTGGGACAACAGGTGCAACAAGTGGGGGGGGGGGGGGGGGGGGGTGGGGGTGCTATCAAAAGCCATCACTGTTGTTATGTTTTCTCCTGGTTGACAGACTTTTAAATGTTAGAAGGGTGCAAATGGGTATAATATAATAAAACAAGATAGGATTAATCACTAGTTCAACTTCATTTTAGTAATAAATAAACAGCAGCAAAGATAAATGTGTCCATATTTGATAATAGTGAGTCCATCTTTGAAAATACTGATAACATGGGAAGACACAGACACGAGTGTCAGCAAATATATCTTACACTGGATCTCTTATGGAGGTGCCTTCTTGAAAAATGTTTAATAATCAATCTGATCTGTATCAGATTGGCAGATTCCATCCAGTCATCATTATAAATATTTTTAACTTAATAATGTTCTTTCAGTGGAGCTTTCTGACAACCTCTAGAAATCCCAAAATACAAAAATGAATGAGCAGGAGTCACTATACAAAGTAGTTCAACCAAAACAAGAGCAAACATAGTTCATCATGAGGAGACAAGTCTGCTTCAGACACAAAAAAACCCCCTCAGTGCATTTCCTCAAGATACACCCCTCCTCAAACCCATGCTGAACATCCTGTTTCCATCATGTGTAAAAATAAAGCCTTGAGAATTCAGTGACCAGAAACTGCAGTGGAGTGTTTCTCCGCTTGATGCGCTCCCCTGTGTCTGTGGTGTCATTAGGAACAGTCGATGACCCATGAAAAACAGCAGGAGCCTCTCCACGTCCACAGCCACCTGGGAGAGATGTCTGCCTGGCCTGCTTGGCTCTGGGTTGGCCCATTAGGGTGAAGGCTGGCCAGTGAGGAGGGCTGAATGGAGGTATAAAGAAAGTATAGAGGCAGGGAAAGGAGGTGACCTGCTAACCTGCCATCAGGTTAACACATTGGGGCTGCGGAGGAGCGGAGATGAGATGGAGAGGAGATGCAGGCTTGAGAGCTCCGAGCCCTCCCTTCAGTCCTGTCACACATTACGAGTCTGCTTTCTCTTTCTCTGTTTCCTTGTCTTTTGCTCACCATCAATCTAAGTTTATCCTCTCTTTCTCCTTTCCAGATTAATTACACCAGTGTGCCCCCTCCTTCCCCAGGCCTAACATTATGTTGTAAATGCATAGTGTATAAGTCAATACAGCAAATAGGTCTTCTTTCATGAATTTATATGTTATTAAGTCCCCCAAGGGAGACAGGACTGGCGATCAATTTTGCACAGGGTTCTGTGGTTCCCTGAAGTGAAAACAAATGCTGATCCATAATTGTCCTTTGCCCCCCCGACACCCCTACCCCCTCACCCCCAGCATCCCAGCCTGCCTCCTCAAAGTTTTTATAAGCCCCGGGGCTTGTTGGTATGTGTAGGCTGACAGAGCTAAATGGGACAGGAGGCGTGGAGGTGCGAGTGTCAGCCTCAGCAGGGAGGGTATTGACAGATATTAGGGTTACAGAACGGTGATGCGGATGCTGAGACAGCACCTCAAGGTTTTCAGGTCACACAGCTGCCCAACAGAAACAAGGACGTGGAGCGTGATCGACTACATCATGGCTAGTTTGGCTACAATGTATTCATCACATTTTTTTTTTTTTCCACAGTGCTGATGCCAAAACACAACAGTCATCAAGATGTAAATTCAGGTCAGTCAGTCAGGGGCAAGATCATTCACTTCTTCATGTCTGTGTGCTGTAAAACATTGTCAGAATCTGCAGCCAAATATTTTCTTTTGCAAAAGATTTTTTTTTTTTTTTTTACAAAAGTTTATGTTTCGTGAGCAGCATGACAATAATTAAAGAAAGCTTCCATTATTGTGAATGTGTAACTTTCACTAAGAAGTTTCACGCCTTAGCTGTGAGTTTTTACACCCACAAATGTCTGAATATTTTGAAAAAAACTGCAAAAAACTATTCAAATCACATTGCTGTGTGCCTGACTCCTGAAAACATCTGTTATGCATTTCCCTCAAATGTATTTATTTAAATAGAGATTGAGTTTTTTCCCCCTTGTATTCCTCTCTATCTCTTTATATTGTAGATATCTTAGAGGCCTGTGCATCCAGACCTGGCATACATGCAGTTTAATGTGAATGGCAAAAAAAAAATTTACAAACAAGCATGATCATACCTTGAGAAAACACAAAGCTCTATCTGAGAACATGTCAGCTAAAAAGTCTTTTATTGTTACATAATGGTACAACTGTGTGTCTCGGACTTGATAGCTGTGTACGAGAGGCAGTGAATAACTCACCGAAGCACTTGCTCTGGTTGGTTGCTCGGTCCATGAAGACTTTAGAGGAGATGACGGTGCCGAAGGGCAGAAACATCTGCATGAGTTCATTGTCTCCAAACTCCTGTGGCAGGTGGTAGATGAATAGGTTACAACCCTCCGGACCTAGACAGAGAGAGAGGAAGAGTGTTTGGAATTAAGTTATTGTGTTTTAAGGCTGTATATGTGTGTGTGGTGTGTACTAAGTCAAACTCTTATCATAAACAGTGACAATACATTTATATTAACATAAAAACATTTGTTGTTCATACGTGGTTCTTTAGGCCACCTGTCTGGTTTACATTAAGTCACACTGATTTTAATCACATAACTGTCACTTTGGCACAATGACTGACATTACCCTGATATTTGAATAATATACTTTTGCCACCATGGATGTTTTGAAAATTTGCTGCTCATCTATTCATATATTTTATATTCACATGATATTTGTACTGCAGGAGCAGTTCTCCAAAAACAAATGTAGAATATATTAAATTAAGCTGAGAACTTATTTCAACTGTGAATGTGGGGTTTTATGTAAGCGGTCTCTCAGGTCAACTGAATTAAGATAAGTGGAATTAGATTTCCAGGACATCTATGACATTATCAGTGATTAAACATCTCTGTTCTTAAAACACAAAAAACAATTGAAACAATTGCCTTGATTGTCTGATACTGTATGGATACTAAGAATCCAACTAGCAACTATCTGTAGTGTGATTCATGTGCTGCAAAAGCCCCGTTTTTTGTAATACAAATATAAATCTGTCTCATTCTCCTGCAATCTGTGAGGGGCTGTTAGGGGGCATTTGCTTTACATATAGCTTTCAATCACTCTGTGGCAGGTAGTTCATATACATAACCAATACCAAAAATCTGCTATTACTAATTCACTGTAAATTACACAATTTGTTATTTCAATATCTTCAAATCCTTCCCTTCTGTCCTACTCTGCCCCACGTGCAACCCTACTACTACGCACTTTCATTCATTTTGTCCATCTGGGTTGCAACGCCACTATTCTCACAGATGAAAAAAGCATGGGCCTATGTGGATAACGTATAACTTGTTTATTTTTGAGATGTACAGTATAATATAGCTGTATTAACAGTGCTCTATCATCCTTTATATATCCATTACCTAAGATGAGATGTGAACTGCATTAAGTAATATTGCTCTCTCAGCTGTTCCGCTTTATTACAGAGAATGAGATGTGTACAGTGTAAAAGTAATATTCTTCTCTCACACTCACATTCTTAATATATGTATACACAGAATGAGGTGTGTACAGCATAAAAGCAATATTGGTCTCTCATGCTCATCTTCTTTATATATATCTATTACACAGGATGAGATGTGTGAAGTGTAAAAGTAATAATGTTCTCTCACCCTCACCTTCTCTCTGCTGCTGCTGCTGGATGACCTGGGGTGGTTGGGGCAGTGTCTGGCCAATGGGAGTCAGCGTGGTGGCGGGGTAGATCGCTACAGAGGGAAAGAGAGGGATAGAAAGAAGTACAGATGGTGTAAAATGTGGATCCTGCAGAGAATGGTGTCAAGGATGCTTAAGGTCGATCACGTAAGCGTAACATGTGTAATCAAAGGCTCTCTGATGGTATGCTCTGAGGCGCCATCCTCCACTATCTGAATACTCACACTCGTACAGTCTCTCTTAAGTAATTGTCTCCTTGCTGCTACTTATTTAGCATTTACAGCTGACTGTAAAACCCTATAAATAGAGCACTGTAAACAAAGCATTCCTGGCTCTCACCTGTGTATTGCTGTACCCCGGTGAAGGCTTGCTGGAGGGTGTCAGCAGCGGTGGGGCTCTGGGTGGAGTAGGGCGGCAGGCCGTTGGTGTACACGGTCTCCACGGCAGGGTGTCCGTTGGGCTGATGAGGGATGCCGGTGAATCCGTTGACGATGGGCGTGACGATGCTGGGCACGGCAGAGGTGGTGATGTTGGCTGGTGGAGAACTGAGGCCTGCTGGGGGAAAAAAAAAGATTTGCGGTTACCGGATCATGATCTACAAGCTGCTGACATTACAAAACAGTTTAAGTATTAAGACATAGATAAGTGTACACAGAGACATGCTCCCTTATTGCGTAGAAAGAGTAAACACTTGCACGCACACACACACACACACACACACACACACACACACACAAAGCTTGTGACCGCGAGCTACGCTGCATCTCCTCTCTAATGCAAGGACACGGGTGCGACGTGAGTCTGTCACATATCCGCCGTTTGTCGTGACACATCCTGCAGGATGGCTGGGAAGTCAACCTGTGAAAAATGAGCCTGTCTGTAGTGTTTGTGCGATACCCTGCTGGCTCCTACTGCTCAAGATGATGAAACCACTATGCAACTTCTGAGGAAAAAAAAAAAAGAAAAAGATCTGGACTAGATAGAAGGAGATTACAGAGGGAGATTTGCTTGAACGAGCAGGTCGCAAAAACACAAAGATGCCTCTTACTTTTATATATCATAAAAAAAGACAAAATAACAACAGTTGGCAGTTTGACAAATGGGTGGGTCATAACATATATGGTACACGCCTGAAAGGCAGCTGCAGGTTGGTTCATGAGTGGAATCGAAATTGGATGCTCCCTGTCCTCTCATTCAATGCATTTTAAAAGGACCCTCCTTTGAAAAGTGTTTCCAATTATGCCGGGAACGTCAAAGTACCCATTTTGAGCAGAATCTCACTGTGTGATGGTCTCTCTAAAAGGGCTGCTCCGCGGCAAAGCATCCAAGCTTGTTGAAGTACAGCTCCCTTGAGGACCACCTCTCAATCTGGAAACCCTAGCCCTGATTGGACAGAAAGCCCAGGTTGTCACGGAAACCCTTCAGCATGCCATATCCTCACAATCTGGTGCCTCAGTTAAAGAACCCCCTATGAGAGGTGGTCCGGATAGGGTAAACAATCACATCCAGTATATACATAACATGCGTTGAGATTTATGCTAATGCAAAGGTAAATATGCTCTACATCACACACTGAATCCTCCCACCACTGAGTAATATCATCTACATATCCATATGGAATTGCTTTTCTTTTTCCCAATCCCTTTCTTCTCCTTTCTCCTCTCCACTCCTTGTTTCTCCTCTCCTCACCTCTCTCCTCTCCCTGCCTCAGCATTTAAGTCATGAGGAGGTTGACAGTGAGGCAGGCAACTGCAGTGACCAGGGGAATTGCCCGAGTCCAGTGAGAGCTGTTGTGTCTTTTGCACTGGTTTCCTTTTTTTTTCTTTCTTTCCTGAAGCCTCCCCACAATTGCTTGTTTCCTGTGGAGCTGTGATGAATTAGACTGCAGCTTCAGCCCATTCTCCTACCAGGACCCAGGAGACTGCCGCTCCTATTCTGGGGGCTAGAGACAGCTAGTCTGCTCGGGCCACACGCACTCTACTGTACCGCCAGATAATGCACCCTCTCCATCATCAGGCAAATTCATTTTCCAACGCTTAGCAGTGCTGTGGGAGCACACGTCTACGTATGTGTAGCAGTTGTAGTGATAGTAGGAGTAGCAGTGGTAGTAGTAAGTGGGGTAGTGTGTGTACATGCAATTACAGAAGTTCAAGGGTCAGCAGTTGGACATGACATCTGTGGTAAGGGCCAAAAGGGAATGACAAAAGTAACAGATTGGGGCCACCGAGTCCAGTCAGGTTATCATGTTGGAAAGGTCGCAACAGGGAATAAGCATAAGAATCATACATGTAATAAGTAGAGCTTTGATATTGTAGTGAGGCAAAGCTCTGAAACATTTAACACAAAATAAGGAAGCAGCAAAGCTTCCAGTGGTTTCCCTCCATTGAAGAAATAAACCGAATGGTAAAAAATACTACAGGAACTGGGTTATACATGTATTGGGTCACAAAATGGGGTTATGATATCAGAAAAAGACAATAAGCAACACTATGCCCAATAAAACAATGATTACATGAGAAAGCTATTTCTGCAGTCATCATCTCTATCCTTACTGTCACAATTGTCCAATATCCAACATGAGCAGGCCCTGAAAATGTTCTCCTCAGTTGAAATGGGGAAGTATTTACTACTATCCTGAACTAGAAAATAGGACATTTTCATTTTATACCTCAGTGGACATATAGTTCTTGCATTGTGGGAAATTGTATTCATAGCCTGTTTA
This sequence comes from Thunnus thynnus, assembly GCF_963924715.1. Classification (NCBI taxonomy): domain Eukaryota; kingdom Metazoa; phylum Chordata; class Actinopteri; order Scombriformes; family Scombridae; genus Thunnus; species Thunnus thynnus. Next base: position 23,442,383 of record NC_089524.1, on the reverse strand, counting down.
CAATGCACACAAGAATGCCAATATACATGTTGCTGTCAGTGTGTGCTGTGTGTATTGGCCTGTAATAATGACATGCTGTTCCCCTCTCTGGCACGGGTGAAGACGAAGCTATGGGACAGCAGATTACATATTCTACACAGCCCGCTCTTAACTATCACTTCTCCACTCTTAAGTCTGCACTGTTAAACGGTACGTATACGTGTATGTCACATATATTCGTGTTATGAAAGCAAAATTATGTTCATATTCTTGCTGGCTGCTTCTTAGAGGGGAAAACTGTTGATTTGCTCTTTGCGATGATTGCCTCACGAAAGAAGTCTTCACATGTGACAGAAGTATTTATTATGCTAATTATACATTCAAATCAATGAGGAATGCTATACCCACACTGGAGAGTGCAGTCATTACCAGCACAAGGACTGTCTTTCGCTGGAGCAAGTAATAAGCACTCAAAACAGATGCTTTCATCTAACTGATTTAAAATGTGATGCATTTAGACCAAAGAGAAAATGTTTGCCAGGGTCCTTAAGATGTGAATAATAAATCTCAATATGGGAAGGGCAGCTTTTTCAAAGGCCAGTTGATATACCAAGAAAAACTATGTGACTTTGAATACTGTCCTTTAGATACTAATACATATTTGTGAAGCAAATAAAATGTGACATAACATAAATGCACTTCCAAATGAATGTGTTTCACTTTCTGCCACTAACTTTGATATAATTTTAACACGCAAATCAAAGTACAAATTTAAATGTAAGTTAAGGACAAGTCTGTTCTGTGTTAGATAAAGAGTGATTGTTACCAATAATGTACATCCTACAAGCAGTTATGGATGACAAGATCTTTCAATTTTTTCTTTTTTTGATGGCTTTGTTTTGGACCTTTGAGATACACACAGTGAGTTTTGGTGAGAGACACTGAATGTAAACATAACTTTTGTTTGTTTACAAGAAAACTACATAGTCCACCTTTAAGGGCTCATCTCAGTCAAACATTCAGTTTATGAGTGTAAGATTCCTCTGTTAACCTTCCTCTTTAGTTTACATTTAGGCATCATCTTAACAAAGATTAAATATGTGCACTCCATCTGCACTCTGTAATTTGAGGGATTTTCTGCATGAATAAAGCAGCATTAGTGCCTCCATTGATGACCTTGTTAATATTTGTGAGAATACGCTCATATGCTGATGACGCAACTCTCTGCTGACGTGTGACATCTCTGGCTGAAGGCCAAAGTGGAAGCTAGCCAGAAGCAGAGGTCTCCGCATAAAGAATAGATAAATAAATATCTGGGGAGACAAATGAACAACAACTTTGAACCATCAAAAGCCAAAGTCTGTGATGCTCTTGAGGAAAAGAATTGCATCAAAGCTTGCTCACCAGCTTGTCCGCTAAAGAGCTCAGCCTCCTAGGAGTAATTATGAACAGAAAACTGTCAGGGTCCGAACACATCATCAACATGATCTCCATCAGGAAATGAAGAGCTTTGAGGGGAGTGGCCGCTGAATTGAACATGCAGAGTAGAATCTATAAAGATCTGCAGTGAATCACTGAGTTGCTCCACCTACAGTTCTCACTTTGGCCTGCTCAACAATATTCAGAAGAAGAAGGCACTAAAAATTATTGAGTGGACCAGGACACCGCCTGCTTTCCCTGCTGTTAAGGTCTTGTACAAAGTGCACACCCACCAGTGGACCTACCTGCTATGCTCCCTACACCATATGTCAGGCAGTGCACCACTCGCCTATCCACAGAACAAACTAGACCACATTGTCTACCTTCCTGTCTTAATTACATCTCATTGGACAAAAGCTTCCTCCAAATTGCTGTTCAAATATGGAATAGCCTCCTTGATTAATGTGTTGGACGGATAACAGAAGACACAAATATATATTAATTATAATACATTTATAATTTATTTCCAGCTGATGTTAAATGAGGACGATGTGAAACTTGCACCATTAACCTTCAGTATGAAATACTGCAACTTCCCACACTACTAAGCCTCCAGTGCTGTCTGCTCCACTCCTGAGGCTAATGTACATACAATGCACTGACCATACCAATGTGCCTGCCTTTCAGATCCCTGAGCAGACCAGCTGGGAAGCTTGCTCACACAGACCAGATTTAGTCTGTCCGAGAGCTGTAGCGGTGCTCTCTTAAAGTACTGAAAGTACAAACCGGGATGAGGTATACCTTTTGCTTTAACAGAGCTGCTCTCTTTTGCTGCAGGGGTTTGTCATCACTCTGATGCAATATTTCAGATTCATACGGAAAGGGGAAATTTGTATGTGAGGGACAATGGCCCTTTGTGCAGCTGGACATGTTTCTAAGGTGATACTTCTGCCCTTGGAGTCTTAAAGAAAGCAACTACTGTGAATGCATCTTTACAGTGTGAGGCTGTGTACTGGAGGTCACACTTAAGACAAACAGGTGTTCATTTCCCCAGCTGTTTCATCTGGCTCTGAGCAAACTACAGCACTGCATTTTGTTCAAAATGGCTTGAATGTGATAGGTCACTTTAGTTCTGAATCGTTGAGATTCTCATTTATTCTCATCAGCTATGTCGCCACCATGCATTGCTGGTTTTTGATATTTTGTTTTTGCATGTTAACTTCTGACCTTATCTGTCCTTGCATGCGTTTGTTTTACAAATGGCCATTAAATATAAAACATCTGCGTAACATGTAAGATGTGTCATGGAGGACAGGTGCACATATTGAGAAAGATCACTATGTCAAACAGCTCATTAGTTTCATGGTGTTTGTCACCATGGAAGTGTTCTGCATCAATGGTGTAACCATGCTCGAATCCAGCTGGGATATCGCAGCACATCCAGCCTGCCTGTGAGTGGGTTGTCTCTGGCTGTGGAGCATCTGCAGTATATTTTGTGTAATATGCACTTGTGCATGTACAACTTCAGTGTAGAGCAGCAGCATGCAACAGAACATTAGAGTGACTTTGATTACACACTTCTCACATCCTAACAAAGCATCCTTGACACTATGTGTTCCTCACCACATACGCACAGCGGGATCCGCATCGCTCTCCGTTTCTCCCTTCCTCTCCTCCCTCATCCCTCTTTATCTCTCTCTCTCTCCCTCTCTCTTCCTGTTACTCAGACTCTCTCTCCCCTGTTTTGTTTAATTCTTATTTCTTCTGCAGCGCTCAGGGAGCGGCACCTGGTGAACATTATTTTCAAAAAGCATCATCATGCATCATTGTAAGGATACATGCTCTAATCAGTTGAACCATCTGGCAAACGGCTTATGCACCATCAAGCTTAAATGCTTTGCATCTGTTGATCAAATGGATTTCTCATTGTTTTCAGAGTAACACCCTTAACCTCTGAGCCTCTTTGTACTTCGGCTTGCTGTCACAAACAAGATTTTTTATGTTGCAGAGGTTATACTGATCATTTAAATAAAAGATTAATGTCACACCTCTATCTCAAGACCAGGCAGGGTTTTTCATCTATTAAACTATTGCCTGAGCTTTATGTTAATGCGGCGCAGTATGTGCAATTTGCAAAGGCGGTAATCTACCTTTCAATAGTCAATTGCTCTCATTTTGGAAGGAAAGGGAACATTAACCTTTCTACCTTTTATGCCTTTGTATATTTGACACAGTTGCCAAATGTCAGTATTTATAGATATGTTTTGAGCTCAATTTGGTTAATGAGACAACTTAATGCATAAATTAAACCTCTGTCAAAGCAGAGAAGCACTCTGCTCCCAGACCCTAAAAACAGATTCTGATATTACAATGAATTATTCTACTGACTCATGGCAGACATCCTACAGTCTCTCAGTAGTGTCAGAGTCTCTTGGCCTACTTATACAGACAGCCTTGCCAGTAATGTTATGTATTCCTTCAATGAACTCTAAATAAGTCATAGCCACAAGTTTGAAAAAAGGAGAGAGAAAATAGCTGTGTATACTAAAGCAGCAAGCTAGACTACCACTCCTGCAGCTGCTGGCAGCCACACTCAAATTAATGAATGAAGGGGGGAAATAAAACATTTCATATTTATGACAGTCCTTGAAAATTAACAAAAGCCATGCTTTCTCTCAAGGATTAATAATATATTATATTCAATAATAAAAGATAATCAGTCGACCGTGGCTTACATAGAGGCATGTCCGAAAGCAGATAAATAGCACCGTTTTGCTCACATCAGATTCAGAGTTAGAGAAAGTCACTTCTCTTCCATTTTTGTCTCATTTACAGCATTTACAGAATATCTAACAATATTCAGCAATGTTTCCTTTAGAATATAGCAGGGATTTTGCCTTTTGAGATACATAAACAGCACAAACAATGCAACCAGACTGGAGGACAAAGCCCCCCCGCCCCCATACACACACACACGGACTGAGTTCCTTGCATTACAGTTGCATCTTTCATCAGCACTATTGTGTTGCAAAATACAGGTATGAATGCTGAACACAAAGATCTGAATTGCCATACTGTCAGTGCTTTACCCATTAAAATAAGAGGCTTCTCAGCAAGACTGAGCTCTGCTTTTAATCACTGTCTCTGATTGATTATGCCTGCCCAAAAGTGCACACTTTGCACTGAAAACATCACCGTGAATATTTGACAAATGGGTCTCCCCTCTAGATATATTTCCCTACATTGAAAATTATTGCACATGTACCCTACACATACAGCAAGTGTGTTTACTGGCATGTTTCATCATCTCACTTTATGTGCATGTGGTCCTTTGGCTTCAGGTGGAGATACATGTGATAAAAAGGTTAATAAGGATCATGTAGCATTGATTTCCACACATCTGTCCTGTATATTTAAATTCACTGACTGTACTGAATTAAGTAAAGCAGGACCAAACAGGTACTGCACAAAAAAACCTGTCTTTTCTTTGTGTCTGTGGATGAATAGTGAACAGTTTCAACTTAAGAGAATATTTTTCTTCCCTGCAGAAACCACAGTGCAGAGAGAATTTTATATAGTGCAGCAGGTTTATAGTAAGAAGCCAGATTCTTATGATGGTTATAAAGCAAATCTAAAGCAGGCCTTGTTGCACTGATGGCAGTTCTCGCTCACACTGATTGGTTTAAAGTTACCAAAGTCATCACCTTAAAAACTCAATACTGCAGTGTTGACAAAGTAGGTGAACGGAGCACAACAAAGACTTGGATACTGTATTATTTATTTCAGCTCATGCTTTTGTTGAGTGGAGAATCTTGAAGTTTCCTCTGTCTCAAGGAAAATGAAGGAAGCACTGCTGAATAAGCAAATGTTATGCAGTAGGTAGGTATTTCAAAGTCCTTCCCTTGCCTCTGTAATGTATCTGCATAGGAGGTGTTTGTTATGGAAAACAAAACCAAACTGCATGCAGATCATGCACAAGTGCTTCAAAGCACAAGGTCAAAATACTATGGGGAAATTAGCGGCTTATCTGTGAACTTACTTATTGATATTCCTTATTCTGCTGCTGCTATCCCCAAATATTTTCTGCATTCACAAACAACATAAACATGCAAATCCCACTGAATGTATTTTTTCATCTTAGTCTCTCTTTCTCTCCAGTGGAATAATTTTGGATTACCAGTAAGCAGGCACTCTTTTGGCCTTGCTGCAGCTCTAGTTTTTTTGTTCTCACGCTGGATCACGCGCACACACACACATACATACACGCACACACACACATATATTCATACAGACATTATTGAAAACACAAATTGACCTCCTACAACAACCTCACTTGCATGAATAAATAGACACACACATACACACAAAGCCCACATACAGTTAAGACATTGACTCAAGCGCATAGAGACCCTGCTGTCTACATCACCAACACACCTTCACTCCACAAACACGCATACACTCACGACAGGAAAGGGAATGAAACTGCGTGCTCACCCAGGGTTTGATGAAACTCACCCGACACCGGGGTCATGGGGGTGGGTGGGAGGTTGTTGATGTTGAGCGCCCCCATCTGGTGGATCTGCGTGGCGGGGAAAGCCACGCTAGGCGTGAGGTAACCTCCGTGGCTTGCTGCCATGATGGCTGCCTGCTGCTGCATGAGCTAAAGAAGATGGACATGGAGAAATGGGTGGAGGAAAGAAGGGTTGGATGGGGTGTGTGAGGGAGCGGGGCGGGAGAATGGGGTACAAGAGAGGTGAGGGGAGGACAGATTGTAATGAAAAATATAGTAAGTTGGGAAGGAGTCAGACAAAGGCGGGAGAAGGAGGGGGGGCAAGAGAGGAGAGAGAAACATAGCCAAGGAAGAACAGAGGGAGGGATGTATGTTGAGGTTGATGGATGGATAGTGCATGGGAAGTACAGAGAAAGTAGAGCGGAATAAAAGAAAGGGAAGAAAAAAGAAGCCTGTCAACCTATGTTTAGTGAATCTGTCTATCCTCCCAGCAGGAAGCCTGTCACCAGCTGCAGAAACGATTTAATAGCTGTCTGTTGGGCTCATACAAATCAAGGCATTGACATGTGCACATTATCTCTGTGCTCAGGGAACAGGCAAAGTTTGCAGAAGAGTTGCAATGTTTTTTCCTTACAGTTGTCAGACTTCACAATACTCTGTTTGGTTGTATAGAATTGCCACATACGCCTCACACTCTCTTCTGTTTTTTTTTTCTGGACTCTTCTCTAATTTTTCTGATGTATTTCTAATGATTGCTTGTAGCCTGATGTTCATCCAGTTTAAAATTTGCTTTGTTTTATAATTTAGTCTGAAACCACTAGGCCTGTCTCTGGGCTACTTTTCCTAAAATAGAAGGCATTTTGCAAACAGAATACATTTGGGATTAGAGCGTCATTAAATGGCCACAGTCTTTGCCACTGAAAAGTTGGTTTAGACATTGCTTTGCCAAACAACATTGTTTTTCTGGTAAGTAGAACGGCATTCTGTTTTCAGATGTCACTGAATCCAGATCCAGTCATTTAAAAAATATTTTTTAAAGCAGGCAACTCAGATTCCAGACTGTTAGTAATACAGTGTGTTAGTCAGAAAGTTGCAATGGCAGTCGATTTTCACCCATTGGACAATCCCACAAAGAGATCAAATCAATAGCCTTTCATTCACTCTGCATTTACTTAGCATGAAGTGAGAGCTGAAACTATTTTCCATCAAATGCAGCCCACAGAGTGTTTATTCACACACACACACACACACACACACAAACATGCATGAAGAGCGATAGAGACTATTTGTGTTTCCGCACTCAGCTTAAATTCTCCCTGTGCAAACCACATGCTGAATGCCTAATTCAGAAAAAAATCCATCACTGTACAATGGCTTTTGCAGCTTGTGAACCAGTGGGTTTATCTAGGGAATCAATAATCTTTTGCAGGCTATGTAGCTGCCCATCAGGCATGCAGACCTGTGTGGTATAGGAATACAAACACAGCTGGACCAACCTCTTGCGCCTGTCTCTGCATCTGTTTAATACTGCATAGCTGCTGTTTGTCAGGAGAGGTGATGATCGTCGTGGCCTGAGACTGACTCGTATAAGCAGAAATCAAACTCTTCTGCCACTGGCACTAACGCTAATGGTGATATTGTGAGACAGTGGCAGTATAGAATGCCACTTTGCTTGTATTTGCATGGGAACCCTGCGACGGAAAAGCCAATTATTTTCCCTCAGTGCCCCTGTCAGGTAACCTGAAAGCGGCTGTCCCGCTGTAGAATGCCCAGTGCTGGCATCTCATCCATTAGCCACATACCTTGCCACTGCTATCTATTAACGCCTTTTGTCATTTGCATAATTTTATCAACGTGACAAATGGGGATCATCCATTCCTTTCCAAATAAGATGAATTGAGCCTTTAAGGGGTCATAGCTGCAAAAGACAGCAAGGGAACAAAAAACTAAACAAAAGCAATGACATAGAAACAAACAAAGAGGTCTAGAGGATCCGGGGCTCCCTTGCTTTGGCAATGCTGTGACTGCCCCCCTCTATTAGGACGTGAATAGGGTTGGACTTCAGGATGAAGGGTCTGACTGGGCTGGTATTACAGAATAAATACACTGTCACACCGCTCACTGTTTCTTTGTCTTTTTTCGGGCTCTGCTTGCTGCTTTCAGCGAGGACTGGGGACTTCAGGCTCGTTCTAATAAGCTTGCAGCCTATTTGTTGTTAGTCCTGTGGCCTTATACAAGGTGCAGTCCTGGATAGAGTAATAATGAAACAGGAGTGAATACAAGCGAGTCCGAAATACTAGCTTCTCCCACAATGCGTGTCTTGGAAAATGCAATCCTTAATGCCATCCGTCAGATTGTCATGGATAACAACTCCAGCATTCATTGATGCTTCGTTCCAAATTAAAATGCAGCAAATTGGAAACTCAAGCATGTAATTATGTTGGAATCCATTAGTTATTACAAACTGGCTCTGATAAAAAAATAAAATAAAATAAAGAGCAGAAAGCAGAGTGGTTATGTTGACAGAGATATTCAAAGTCATTCCATTTTACTTTTCATATGTATATGCTTTTTTTTCTTCTTTTGCAAAATTTCAAAGGCATTATATTCAAAAGTCATTCCCATTTCTTTATTTATGAACTACCAGCAGATAGCAAATGTCTCTGGCGGAGAATGAGCAGAACTGAGTCTTCATCATCACACACACAACCTTTTTCTGCTTCCTCTTGTGAAAAGAAAGGAAGAGGGAAGAAAAGGCACACAGAAACAAGGGGGACAAAAGAGAAGCGCGCGAGATGAAAGGGAGCAAAGAAAGTTGCCCGAGCTCCAGCAGCATTCATTTAGTGTCAGACATCTGCTTTTTTATTGCAACCTGATGGCATTACTCTCTCCTGGTGCCAGCAGGCAATCACCTCTTTATCACATGGCAATTATCTCTGTAGCGCTGCTCTGTGACTCGCTGACTCTCGGCACTGTCACATGTGACCCCTTATAGCCCAGCCAGCTGGGGATGGAGGGAGAGGGGGGATAGAGAGACAAAGAGAGGCAAAGTGGGTGAAAAAGATTGAAAAAATGAGAGAGAGAGGGAGACCGTGGGTCAATGAGGTGAACTAAAAGACTGAGGACAGAAGACTGAAGCTCAAGGGCCTCATTTGTTACCCCCATGCTAGCAGGCTGTGTTTCTACAGAAAGATTTTAATAGGTTTTTTCATCTCTGATGCACTTTGTAATATGTGTGTGCGTGCTACGACACATTCAGGAACCGTAAAAGAGCTAGTCCTCACAAGTATAAGACAGCTAAACCAGGTCACATACATGCCCAAGTGTGTGTATATGTGTGTGTGAAGTTTACAGTACAGCCAAATGATGCAGTAATTCAACCATCATGTCTGATGTGTGCTGTGTTGAAAAAAATGAATGTGAATCCCTCCAACAGGGGGAGATGTTTCCTAATGTGAGTTTACAGTAATCATCCACCTACACACTGTCACTATTAGCACCAAGTTAAACCATTTTCTCTCCTCTCATTTATCTGTCTCACACTCAGTCTGACGCATCTTTTAGTGAGGCAAGAGGGCCACGGTGCTGAAGGTGCCTTTAAATCTAAAACTTCTCTCTTGCCCTCTGACACTGTGTGTAGTCCTCCACCTGAAGAGACCAAGGGAAGCTAAAATGGCTGTCTTCACAAAGAGGCATGGCTTTAGAAGAGGGAGGAAAGAAAAGTGACTTGAATCATATTTAATTGTGTACAAATATGATGTTTGTGTCTGGGAGGGGAAAATACAAAGTTTAATAAAAGCTGGTTTTATTACTTGTATTCAGCGATTCACAGGAGAACTATTATCACTCACTACTAACGCTAGAATGAAACATGTGATCGCGCTCTCTCGCTTTCTCCTTCTGCTTGTGTTTTATGAAATCACCTTTTTGCAAATAGGATGTCTCCTGTCAGAGCACACCAGTGTCTGTGTCTATCGAGAAAATGGCACATTTCTCATTTTTGGCATATGTTGTCAGTGTTGTACCCCTACAATTTGTGTTCAGAACCCCCTCCTTCTCCTGGTTTGACTAAAATCCAATTTACTGGCTGTCAGCTCAACTCTAATCCTATCCACTGCTGTAGTGGAGAGGTAGCTCTTTGAATTTACCATTTACTGTACTCCTTGGTTATAGCTATATATACCATCTCTCCCCACGTCTGTATTCTATACTGTGCCACCTCCTCTTCTCTTGGCCAGTGTATATGGAGAGTAGGCGAACATGTAGTGTGTCTTTGGAGATAAAGTCTTTTTTCTGTCACTGCAGGTTTTTCGTCTTGGGGGAATATGTGTAGTTTATCTTGCCGTAAAGAAACATTCATTGTATCACTTCAGCACATTCCCGGTGGCTACAGGGGAATCAAGGCTGCACACTATGTGTATACAGCCAGCACCAAAGACTCTAATGTAATCTAATGTGCGCAAAATGGGCACCCACACTAAAGATAACTAATATTTCCCTTTATTCCACATTATTGCGCACAGAACCGTAGCAGTCCGAACCACTATTTAGATTCATTAAATAAGTCTTTAGCGAGATATGAAAACGAGAGCCTCGCTGATAATCCATTACTGCCTCTTGTGAACTCATTACTTTATCAAAAGTTGGGGTGAGTTTATCTCCAAGGTTGCCTTGCCGTGGAGTTTCTCCACCGACTTGCTTTATTTTGTTGAATTCATTATATCCAGGTACATGGCATCCACAGTCTGTGATTCATAATACTAATACAAGGAGAATTTCACCTTCACTAACATCATTCATGCTGTATAATCTTTGTGTCGGGAAACCACATACATGCAATTTCTCCTTTAGATTTAATGGTAATTGATTCTCTCTAATGCTGAAGTTCCCCTCGTGCCCTTGTTACTTTCACTTGGAACTCAATTTCCTAGCCTCATCCTGCTCTTTGTCATATTATGTGTGTGTGTGTGAGGGAGAGAGAGAGAAAGAGCATTTGCCACACAGGTTTGAGTGTGTACGCTCTTGTGTGAGTCTGTATGAGTCGACATGGGTCTCTGCCACAGTAAATAAGAGTCATGGCCAACCTGAGCGGGGCACAATGGTCTCCCCGCAGACCGCCACTGCCTCCACCACCCCTTAAACATTTGCATTTCTCCACATTTCCTGGGAAAGGACTGCATTTCATGAATGGTAATGAAGGTGGGAGTTTTACTGGAGAGAGCACAAGAGATGGCCTCGCAATTACTCTGGGATGGTCAATTTGCACATTTCACACTGGGTCCCTTGGCTGTGATATGAAAATGAGGGAAATGGATAAGCCCCCAAGACCTGGCTAACATCAACAATTAATCCTGGCATTTAGAAACAGCGAAAAATATATATCTTTTACATCCAAATAAGGGCAGGAAAAATGAATTTGTGTTCCTCCTTCTCTGTAAATAAATATTCTGCAGATATTTATGTGCATTTATGCAGTGTGTTGTGACAGAGGCCAAGGTTTTTATCTCGGCCGCTGGATGGAGAGATTTTATTAAATTCATTTTAGCCGGCTTCAAGTAGGTTGAGCATATGTATGTGCATGCGTGTGCACATGTGAGCGTGTGTGCGTGTGCTCTGCCTCTGCGGGGAAGAAGAAAGTTTGTGTGCAGTTGCCCATGGGATATTCTGAGTCAACTGTGGCCCCTGAAGCATCTTATAGGCCCAGAGGGAGGGACGGGGGGAGGGAGAGGGGAAGAGTAGAGAAGCAGTGTGATAGAGGGTAGAGGGGGCGCATGGTGAGAGGGACTGCATAGGCTGTCTGAACTCATCAAAGAGCTGGGGGTCTGCTGTGTGTGTGCGTGTATGGTGCCATGCCCTGAGGGTGGGGTACGGTGGGCGACAAGGGTAGGAGGGCAGAGAGAAGCTGATGAAGGGGTTGGGGGGTATAGGCTAACTGAATGTGTCTGTGCCTACGTGCTGAGGGTAGTTAAAGCCTGGATGTAATGGCATTGCAGTGCTGCTTAGAAGGAGGAGAGGAGGAAGGAGTGGTGATGATGGCAGTGATGATAGTTTAACAAGCTAATTTTCACTTATAATGATGTTTACCAAGGAGGGATCACAACAGAGAAACAAGTGCAGTAAGTCTCTCTGTGTATTAATACTAGAAAACAACTACAGACTTCTGTGGCAGACATCTGATGTGTATTTGGACCAAATCACAACCAAGTTAAAGGTAAAAAAAAGGTAAATCCAGAGTTACATTGTTTGTCCAGGGTGTGATGTGAATTCTAACACACCAGTGACCCTACCTCAGCAATACTGCGATCAGCCCAACAGAGATTACAGGTCATAAAAAGTGACGTGTTTGGTGCTGATCAGAAAACATGTTTCTTGCTTAAAGCTACAATGTGTGGAATTTTTATGTGAAGTCACTCTGATGACAGATTTTTGTTTACAGAAAAATGAGACAATCCTGGTGAGATTAGTGCAGTCAATGTGTTGCTTTCAGACCATTCATCTCATTGTCCCTGGATAGGATCCATGGGAGGGATTTGATACTATACTTCTGGGGGGCTTCCAAGTCAAAAATGTGCAAATTCTACACACAATGGGCCTCATGTAAGAAACACTCGTACAAACAGATTTGCATGTACAAGTGATTTAAGAACATTTGTGGCATTCATCAATTTTCTTGTACTTGAAATTTTCTCTTAGGTGTGAACGAAATTGACATGTGGTCCAGAGCTGTCGTTCATGTCATGAATAGATCATCTCTGCCTTTGTTCGTGATTTTTATGGCTTTATTTTGGCACAGCAACTTCTACACTTCAGTAGTTGTTGGAAACTTCTCTCACTCCGACAGACACTGCCTCTGTGTCTCTCTGTAGGTCTCTGTCCAGTATCATCTTGTGTTGCAGCTGACAGTGTATCATCACCTGTAGACTATAATATTCTCCTCTAATATCTCTGTGACTGTCACATCCCTTGATCACCTCCCATCACGCAGCGCTTTGCTTTAGAAAGATGTTTTTTAGCATCTAACATCATGTCAAAGCATTCTCTCTTTCTGTCACAGTGCAGAGCTGTTCTGATGAAATGTTAGATTAATATTGTCAATCCTAAAGTTGCTCTGTGTTTGTCCTCTGATTTCTGAAAGCAGGACTTGACGTTGTGCAGTGTTTTGACTCTTTGGGAACTTTTTTGTGAATGAAACTTTCCCACAAATGTAGTGGAACATGGAGCCTTATATGGCAATTTTAGGGAGATGGATAATGCTAATGATCACATCTCTCAAACGCACCTCCTCATGACCAGGCGGCAAATGACTGATTTATGACAAGTTCAGGCAGTTAAGAGAGTTTGTTGAATCCCGCATAGGATTTTCTTATTTTCCTCTTATTAATTTGTGCAAGAAATATAAGAGAAAAATAAGAAAACATTCATGCATGAGGCCCAATGGCTTTAAATGTTTTGGCTTCATTAAAAATAACTGCTCAGACTCTTTATGTTGGGAAGGTTAGCGTATTAAAACATATGCGATCGATGGATTTAAACTTGCAAATTTTGGCCACTTGGGGGCATCAGAAACAAGCTGAATACAGCACTGACATATTATCGCCTTTTTTGTTGAAATGGCAAACTGAATTCGCTTATCTGCACATCCAGTAGATACGGAGCAACATTAGCATTCGTTTGGAGTTGTGTTTCTAGCCACCTGATAAATGAAGCCCAGTATTCACTCTCCTTTTAGCTCTGGTTTGCACTCCAATAACTCCTGTGGGAAATACTAGACTTTTCAGCTGCTGAATGCTCCACTATGTTCACTCGCAAGATGCTAACTTTGTTTGACGTTTGGTGCTTGACAGGTAGTGTATAGTGGGATTTTACAGTTTTTTTTTTTTTTCAGAAAACAGGTTCCTAAACGAAAACAAAGATGCTGAAATGTCCCTTAGATCTGAGGGGAATTACAGTCAGGTGCTGATTCTCTGTGGGTTCATCACTTTGAGCAACACCTTTCACATACACATTTAATCCATTGTTAATATGATTAAATATGATTATAGATGATCATATGAATATATTATTAATATAATTATAGCAGATTTAAGGACTTTATAGAACAAAATGGATATGCAGTATGCCATCATCCCCCATCCTACATATGTTTACTGCATATCATATGTAATTAGCCGGTACACATATGCTACATATGTCTTTTCCAACTCACCGCATGTGCGTAAGAGCTGTAGGTGCTGAAGGGAAGGGCGATGGCTGGATTGAAGATACCAAACTGGCCAACCATCTGCTGCATACGTCTGATGGTGCGCTCCTTGTCTGTGTCGGCAAACTTGACCACCAAGCTGGAGGAAGCACCCTGAAGCGGTAGAGAGAGCAGAAAATCAGAGAGCATGAATACTTAACCCTGCTTTACAGCAAGCACCTTTCAGAGTGCTATAGCAGACACTCTTGTCTTGCAGTGTACATCCTCTATCCCCTAAAGGCTTTGAGCTACTTTAGGGAAGCATTTGAATATATGACCGTTACAATTTACTATATATTTAGAGACAGCCACTAACAAAAGGCTAAAAAAGTCCAATACATCAGTGAAGGATGTTATTGGTTATTATTTCTGATTTCTTAGTATGTCATGTTCATTAGCAACAACAACCACTGTTAACATCAATACTTAGTGAGCTCCTCTAATTGCATGTCAGTTTTTTTTTTCGGCATTCTAGATGCAACATCATTGCACATTTGTATTACTGCAGAGAGTCGTGCCTCTTAATTTTGCGGCTGGCATACATAAACATGAACATAACAGAGATATGAATGTGAAGAATAAAAATATTCTACTTCTTGAGTGAACAGCTCTGTAGGCAGATGTGCAGACAGAAACCCTCAGTTCCTTCAATCAGTGTTAAACATATGTACAAAGTCACTCAGGGCAAGGCATGACATAAATACTTTATATTTTCCCCCAGCTTTCCCCTTGTGGTACATATACAGTGTGTAACCTTGGTGCTCCTTCCCACAGTTGAGGTTAAAAGATCTGCAATGCACAATGATTTGAAGTAAGAGCTACAATTGGCAGTGGTACAAGTAAGCACCTATTGACCTTGGTAAAAGTGTTCTTAAAAGAAAATGTTGCTTTTTGGGGCAATTTCGCTCATTCTGTCCTCTGTCTGTTTTAGTCTCCCTCTTCTTCTTTCTAGCTCTGGCTATCCATGCCTTATCAACACTATTACCTCTTTCTGCAGCCCAATAATGAAACCAGCAGGTGTGTCTGCCACACACCCTTCATTAAGAATCTTCAAATGATTTAGCGCTACAGTTGACCTTTTGTGCGCTCCGCCTCTCCTCCCCTCTGCGCCCCCAAAGTGGCCAATCGATCCACATAAAAGGCCGAAATATTACTCTGATCTGACAGTGTAGAAAGGTTGTGTGTCAGTCACAATAAGAGGCCCCCTGAAATTGATGCAAGATTGTCAATAACAGTAGTGACTGGTGAAGGTTGGGGGTTGGGGTTTTTAAAAGGCTAAAGAGGTATTTCTTGGTTTGGGTGGATTTAGGTGAAACCGTGCAGGAGCTGAACTGGACTAAAAGCAAGCTGTTATAAATGACATATGCTGGCTCAATATGACTACTGCATAATGGATTACAGCTATCTTTTTTTGCATTTTTACCTGACTGAGGTCTCTGAATATCTGCTTATAAAGACATCTACAGATAGCTGGAGATGTTCAAAGACAGGCAATGGACCTTTCGACTGTAGCGTATAGATTTTATTCCCTTCTTGTCCCTTTCTCCCCACTTTTCTCAATATTCCCCCGCAGCCCTCTTCTCCTGTTGGCTTGCTTACTGGTTGAATCACAGCTTTGAAGGATTGTAGGTGAGTGGGCAGTTGGATAGTTGGCTGCTGAACTGAATGGCTGACTGCCTAGTTAGCCGAATGATTGACAGGCTGGTAGACTAAGATTATACAATAAACAGCATAGATCATGAGACAGAGCAACACAATCTAAAATAGTATTTTCCACCTGTATTTCTCGGTTTCTAAATCTCTCCAGCTATATTAAGACTACGCTCAGTCACTTCAAGGTTAACTTTGACACAGTTGCAGTTTAGAGTTTGTCTGTTGTGTCTGTCCAGCTTTTTACTATCTGCATCATTAACTTTATTATGAGGTTTAACTTTGGGAGCGTTCAGGACAGGGCAGTGCAGTTGAATATTTTAACTCACTCTCACCATTAAAAAAAGCTATTAAAGGCCTATCCTCTTTGATAATGAGAGCTGAGCAGTCCTGCTTTGCTTCTAAAATTTTTGAGGAAGGCTAAGATATATAATCTGAGGATATTAAGTTGGAACTATGCAGTCAGCCTCTTTTCCAGCTAGAAGTAGACTGGAGCGTGCCTGGTTGAATAACAGAAATGTGGTTTATTGCGAACTGACCTGTCAAGAGCCTTGTGCCATTCTTTTTAATACTCTTGCATGTATGTCCTACTCTGTGCAAAGCTTTTTTAAGGAGGTCTATACATTGCCCTCCCGCTGTTTCTCCTTGGGACACCTGAATCTTATGGCTTGTCGGCTAAGCATCCATTGCCACATTTGTTTATCTCCAAAGTTTTCCCAGTTAGGCCTGTCAGAATATCAGCGAGCAGAATCTCCATTGCTATAAAGAGAGGAGGATGAAGTGTGAAGTAAAAGTCTCATTAAATTTTTAAGCTGCCAAGTGTGAGCAGAATCCCCCTGCCGGGCGGCTCCCAGCTGCCTAGAGAGCCACTGAAGGAAGGGGAGTTAAACAGGGAGGATAAAAAAGGCGCTACTGAGGTTCAGAACCAAAAGGAAAGTCTGCCTCTTTACAGTTCCTTCTCATTGCCAAGGAGGCTTGGTGTCTGTCCAAGCTGCACACTCTCATGTGAATAAAGGAGATAAAGCTGCACGCCCAGCTATTAATTTCATATTTCTTTAACTTTAAATGTCTGCCTGCTTGCAGTAGTTCAGGGTAAAGCTAGAAGAAAGACATATCTTATGAAGCTATTACACCAAGAAAAACCTGTAATGGTTTCATGGTGTCACATGGTGAAGGCCTTAATGGTGTCCCAATCTCTGTGGGTTAGTCGTATTATGATTCAGTACACTCAAGTGTTAACACAAACACACAAAAATGAAGGCATACGTAGACACCTTCAGGGATTAAGGTGATCCCAATGATAACTTTTTAATAAAATGGATTTCAATTTCAGTTCTTACAGCTATCAGGCATTATTTTTTCATCACTGCTTGTGCCGCTGGTATAACGACTATGATGGAGAGTGCAGTCACTGTTGAGATTAATACTTTTTCCTTTGTTACTCAGAATATAACACCAGTAAAGCTGCCTGCTTCTCCACAACGTATGACATCATACTCCATGCACATTGCTTTCCCTAATTATACGTCTTAATATTAAAAAAATTTAGTGTCTCCTTCAAGAGCATGAGTGCAAACAGTATGTGCTGCTCATCTGGACACCATTTGACATGTTTATAAACTGAGAGTTTTATGTATCTTTATGTATTTTTTTTTTCCTCTGTTACATGAAAAAATTGAAAATCATGACTGCTCTATTGTGCCCCCACTAACACATAGATTTACATTGCATGTTGCAAGATGTTATTCCAGGCTTACTGTACTGATTAAGCATTACCTCCAATATTTCCACCCCAAGTAGCCAGTGGAATACACATCCTCTTTGAGCTTGGCTAGTAAAATAACAGATGACTGTAATATATTTGGTTATTAGAATGGAAATTGCCTAGGTAGAAATGACAAATCTTAAACAATAAACAGTAAGTTAAAAAAGGCAGGACAATGTTTAATGAGTAGCAACGCAAAGATCTATCATTCTTGTGAAACATCGACATTAAAACTCTGCATCTCATTGAATACACAATGAGACTGTTACTCTTTTCTGAGTGAAACCAGCATTTATTTACAGCATCTGCTGTTGATTCGCCTTTCCGCCTTCCATTTCATTATCATGACATATAATGACATATTGATCTGTACATTAAAACAATGTGTCTTGTTGAGTATCAAATCCTGGCACTCATGGCGCTTACATGTGTGTGTTCTCTATCTGAAGTAATGGAGAAGATCGAGCAGCTGGGGAATCACATTTGGATGCTTTTTTTTTTTGTTTTTTTAACCCTCTTTGCTCTTCTCTTCATTCTCAATCATCCGACTCTGTCTTCTATGCAAACTTTACCTCATTTGCTTCCCTTTGTTCTGCTCTTATCCTTCCATCATCCTGCTCCAGTGTTTCTATCTCAGTGCATGTGTCAGCTGAAATAGCCTGAAACCCAGGCTGAGCAGACGCGGATATGGAGTGAAAATGAGCACGGCTCTACGGACCTGACCCGCACCCCCCTCGTCTCTGTGTAATTCTGTCCCGGGACTTACTTCCTACACGGCCCTGCTGAATCCCCGCAATTTGCTTTACAGCTCTAGCGTTTAAATGTTTAATTGAGCCACTCATATCCTGAACTGTGGCAGAGTGTGTGTGTGTGAGAGCTGAGGGAGGCCGAGGGATGGTGGCAGTTTGTATGGGAAGTGGAGGTATGCATGCTTGAGATATGATAGGACAGAGTGTGATGGAGCTCCGGCCAAGGTCTTACATTTGTCCTGCTGATGCACTCCTACAATTCATTCACTTACACTATCTCACTATCATTGTTCATACACTGACATTATGTAGTAATTAGCAGATGGCAGATCATTTTCCATGAAGTGTCTATCAGAAATGTACATAGATGAATTCATGAAAGTATCCGCTTCCCAAAACACGTATGCGTACATAAACTACTGTCATTTACGTACACGCATTCCCCATACGTCACGCTGATTTTCTCATTCCTCCCCAACTCACACATATAATACATACAAAATGCCCACACCCCGTCTACATGAATAGCTCAAATGTATTCAGCTCAAGTCCTCCGAGCTGGAAAATAAGATCAGTCAGGGAGCCTTTGACCCTAGCCCGTGGCTGTACGAGCATGTGACAGTGAAACGAGAGAGAGGAGCAATATAGAAAGTGTGTGTATGTGTGCTCATGCATACCCACAAAGTGCTTCTGTTTGTAGATGTTTATGTATGCACACACTTGCGTTCATGTGTGCGTATGTGTGCGCACTCAAACTCTAAGAAGCCAGTGCTCATGCTTTAGGGGATTGGCAGTATATCTATCAAACTTGCTGTGGCTAGTTGCACTGTTAATATTCGGTGCACTTCAACACCTCGGCTAGCGAAGCTATCGGCTGCCCTTTAATCATGGTCATCTCTCTGACTCTGCTCATCAGCGACGGCCTTGGTGTGACGGCAAATATGCACAAACACATACACATACTGTATGCTGGCTCAGTTTGTCTTAGTTCATTAGAACAATTAATCATTTCTATTAGCCCAAGAGAAATAAGAATGAGGCGATTGCTTATAACAGTTGCCAGCTGGAGGCTATGGATGTCCTTTACAAGTTCAGTATGTATCCTGTATTGTAGCTGTCAATTGTCTCTATTCATTTGTTCATTTAATCAATTTAGAGTAATGTGTCACTTTTTTTTGCACTTGTACTTACAGCTCTGACTCAACTGCAATCAAACTCAAACTGACACACAGGATGTATGGTCCAGGGTTTTTCCAGGATCTTTGCAACATTGATGGACACTTTGCTCTGAATAGCACTCTCCTGCTGAGGCGTAATGGTGCACCGGTGGTCCGCTAATCTCAGCGAGGCAGGCACACTGTGCCCTCTCCTCCAGCAGCCACAGGATATGAGATGCTGATCAGATTTCTATAATCAATTTACCAGAGCAGGAGGTATAAATCCTGTCCATTCACTCATTCTCCCTCTGCCTCCCTCTCTCTGTCTCTCACTCCTCCTCCCTCCCTTGCTCCCCTCCCTTCGGCCCCCTGCTTATAGTTAGATGAATAATTCAGCAGCCAATGTGGTGAAAGGTGGAGTAAACAAGTCTATTGCCTAATATCCCGAGAGGCTGCCAAAGAGAGACGAGCGAGGGCAGAGAGCTAGCAGAGATAGGGGGATGGAGCAGCAGAGAAGGAGGGTATCTATGGAGAATGGACATCCAGAGTCTTTCCTCATGACCTGCAGTCATTTGCACTTAGATTGACTCGGAGGTTGCACCAAAATGGCACAGCTGGCTTCTAGTGCTTCTCACTGCTTTCCTCTCTTGAGCCACACATTGGCAACCATTAATAATGAAATCATAAAGTGAAACACGACACCTGTGAGATAGACTGGGAGGGAGTTCAGGGTCCCTGCTTCTTTGAGACGAGAATTCTCGAAACAAAAATGAGGATAAAAGCAGAGTACACTTCAGGCCTCTGTATAATATGGGACGTGACTCTCTGTCCGCTTGCTGGATGTCACAGAGAATAACTCTATTCAGGTTTAGAGTGCAGAGTAAGTAGCTTTTATTTTGACACCATCAGGTATACGGGGACAATGCCTGAACATGAGACACATACAAATGAGCAATACAGCTTCTGTGCTCATAGTAAATCCAATACAGAGAGAATTCAGAGGACATGGCATGCTTACATAACGAGCAAATGTAATCTCACACTGGAGTTATATTCACTGATTATGCAAGCAGAACTACTGATTGATGACTCACCCAAAATTCAATTATCATTCTAAACAGTTTTATCTGGAAATTAGATTTGAATTAAAAAAAAAAAAAAAAAAAAAGTACCATGTTAATTAAAGAGACAGAGAGCTATTTCTGGTTGTATCGGTTTCCCCTTTTGTTTTTTAAAGCTGGGATTTACGAGGATGCTTGCACTATAAGTTATAACCTCTATAAGTTGATTAAAACCTTGAAGTCGGGGGTAACTTCAAAACTGTGTTTACAGCTCTTAATTGAGAGACGTGGGATTGCACATAATTGTTGTAAGTGGCAGACTGTGTGTGTGTGTGTTTTGCTATGTTTTTCTTTGGGGGTGTGTGTGTGTGTGTGTGTTTTTATACGTGAGGGAGAGCTGTACTCACTGGCATGGTCTGGCTTCCGTGTAGGGCACTGATTGCAGACTGAGCCTCAGTATGTGTGGAGAACTTGACGAAGGCACAACCTGTAAGAGAGAACAGATGCACACCGCATGCATGCACACCCAGACACACGAAGACACACACACACACATACACACACACAGTATATATACGGTAAATGTATTCAATTGAGTGAGTTTAAAAGCCGACGGTATATTAATAAAGGATGTTGAATTATATTTGACACCATAGAAATCACTGTGGAGTGAGAGGCTCTCACTGCACAGCAGGCTGCTCCACTCCAGGCATTAGGCAGGCAGACAAGCAGGCAAGCTGCAGGCTAAAGATTGCACTGATGAAGCAGAAAAGCATGCTATTTAGCACCACATGCCTGTCTGTGCATATTAAATACTAGCTAAACTGGCTAAACTTGTAATGTGTTCAAATAGAAAACCACTCCATTTGAGAGCCTACTACAGTGTATTGTTTCTACAACAGGATGTTCTGATCAATATTTGTGAACATGAAGAAGTCTGTCCAAAGGCCAAAAACCACAGAACCAACACTCAGCTCTAATTTCCTTCAGGAATATTTGGAGGAGCAGAAGATGAAGATAGCTTTTTGTGGGTTCACAAACTGAGCTGTTGCACATAAATTATTCAGTTAATAAACTGAAGTGTGGCCCCTTTTCAGAACTGGAAAACTGATAGTATAACCTGAAATATATTCCACAAATTGATTCAAAGCTGCACACTTTGTCTATTTTAAAATAATCCAATTCTCAATATAGTGGTATTAACTGCCTGCCTCAAATATTTTTTTAAAAAACAAACTACAGTAATATCTCTCTATTCCTCTGTCTAAGAATACATGCAAACATCTTTATGCAGGTGTTTCGCTGGATGCACTGGGCGATAAGCAGAGACCATTGGCACAGATAATCAGTCTATCACAAGCTAACAAAAGAACACACACTCTCAGTGACACATGTGAGCAGATTAAAGTGCTCATTCCACTCTTGCATGTCTCTGGAGTGAGTTCATCAAACTTATAGAGGGCATAAGAAACCCAAATGAACACAGGCAACACCTAGACTGAACTGAGCCTGGCTCTGTTGCAGTGAGGCAGCAGCACTTACCACTGAGCCACCATGTCCTCTTATAATTATACCCTATTCTACTTAATTTCATTTTACTTTAACTTTATTTTCTTCTCTCATTTAATCTCTCACACTTTATTCTCCTTATCAGCTATCCTGCTTGACCCAGCCGGCCTGCCATTCTTCCCCTTTTAATGGGCTTATCCCTGTGGACACCAGCCAATCAAGATGCCCATTCAGCTGTCAACCCACTACCCCCTGCTGAGATATGGATAGAAAAGAGCTTGAGCATGACCTGTACAATGACTTTGCTACAGTAGTACAAACTATATGCCACTATAATTAGGAATAAATGAATGAAATACATTCTCTACAAAGAGGATTTTCCAGAATAATAACAATCAAAATAAGTCTGTTATTTGTTTGGTTTTAAATAAAAACATCATAAACTTAGACACCCATTAGATGACAAAGATGAATATGATAGTAATGTCTGTGTTTTGAGTGAGTCAACCCATAGAGTTGACTTAGATAGAGCACAAATATTGCCGAGCCACAAAGAGAAATACAACTTCCTTTGGCTGCCCCCCATCCTCACAGTGGGGACACTTGAATTGTTTTGACATCCATCTTTCCCTTTTCCTCCTCCAAACCACTGCAGAGTCAGAGCGCTCTGGCTTCAAACCCCCTTAGATATAATTCCCCAACAATTTCCATAAGCGCTGGCCAGGGAATAGGCTTTAGAGACATGAAAAAACACTAGTCCCTTTGCCCTTTGCTGCATGTCAGAGGGAATTGATGTTTCCAAAAGTTTTAGCTGTCTTAAAAAGGCCTGCAAGATATCAACACTACAATACCCAAGTTATAGTAAAGGCCTGCAGTGCATCCACAGGAAAAATTGCTTCAGATTAACACTGCAAAAAAGGTGCAGAATGGAATGATACAGATACCTGTATATGCTGAGAAAGACTTTGTGGTGGCAAAGTCAGCATTTTAAAATGACTTGCATTTATGTGATTGCAATTACTAAAAAAGTGGGGTGTCCTGTTTTGCTGGTGGCTAAAGTGCGTACCATGTAAATGCAACGCTGTGGTTTTAAATCTTATTATTATCCCACTAAAATATCAAGATTTTTGTTCAAATGTTTCAATTTTGAGGACCATAATATCCCCACAAACCAAACAAAAAAAGTCAAACAAACTAATCATCCACTTAGATCTCATAGTTCAAGTCAAACATCAATCAAGCAATATTTGTTATTTAACTTGTTTGTCACTGCCTGTAGCCGTCTAGCACATCAAACAGTGTAGCGTAAAAAAAAATATCTGTAATTATGTGAAAAAGCTATCTGACCCATATCTGATATACATGTCATATATATTTTGCATACCCCCGCTGACGTAGACACTCATACACACTGTCACTTCTCTATCAGTGACCTAAATAATGATGACAACTGTGTCATGGCTCCTACCTTTGCTGTTGCCGTCAGGACCTCTTAGGACCGTGCACTCCTCGATGACTCCATAGGGCTCGAAGAGGCGGTAAACATCCTCCTCAGTCTGTTGTTTGTTCAGCATCCCGACAAACAACTTCCTGTCTTCTGGAACAAACAATGAGACAAAAGGTTAAATTATAACTTTGACCTCAATTATGAAACAAATAAGAGAACGTACAGTAGTGAAATCTCGTACTGTTGTTGGAACGAAGACGTGTTTTTTTCCACACAAACAGACACACATATATGTTCACAGAGCCTTGGAACAGTATACTAACTGTCTAGTTTATTTAGCCCTAGTTGGACTTGAGTCACAGTCTATTATCTCTTTTCCAAGACTGATCATTTTAATCTCTAGTACAACTGCGTTTTGTCCCATATGGGCACATATACTGTAGCTGCTGGGGGTAAGTGAGTGGTCAGGGGCTGGAGGGAAGAGCAATGGGAAGACTAATGAAGAGGTTTCTCTCTCTCTCACACACACACACACACACACAGAGTCACAGAGACCCAAGACAATGAGCGCGTCTTTGGTCCTTTAAAAAAAACAGGGGCTCCAGGCAGCTCCAGCCTCCCACACACCATACTGTACTGGCTGGAAACTCATGCCCCCCCCCCCCCCCCCCCCCCCCCCCCCCTCCTCACTCTTTTACTCACTCTCTCCCCCTCTATTCATCTCTCTCTCCCCTTTCTCTTTTCTGCTTTTCTTTTTCTCTCGCTGATTCTACATTTTCCCTCCCTCATTCTTTTTCAACTGGCTCCCTCCCTCCCTTCCTCTCTTTATCTCTCTCTTACTCTACTAATTGCTGCTGATCCAGTGTTTTTTGTGTAGCCAGAGAAATATTTCAGTGTGCTCTTCAGTGAACAATGGCGTGTCTCTCCTGCGAGCAACGAAGGCTGGGAGACATGCCATGAATAACGCTGACTTTTCAATAGATAGCCTGTATGCTATTGAGTCCTGTTAAATGCTGTGGGATCTGATCTTTACCTTGACCTGACACACTGTGTTTACTGATGTACTCTGGCCTTGTATGATTAATGCTACAGAGTAGTGTGTCTCTGCTGGCAGCAGAAGCACTAAAACCTTCCCTTTACACAGATTGTTTCTCCAACTCTGACCTGTGAAATCACAGTAGAGAGACTGAGAGAGAGACGGGACTAGCAGCCGCTGCTGTGAAGAGGTTGGAAGCGGTATAAATCGCTGCCAGAGGTATTGCACAGTGTCAGGGTGACCTGTGACGACTACTGAGTGTGTTGTGTTGTTGTCGTTCCCTGACCCAGACACAAGCCGATACCCACATTCTTACAGTGGGCACAACAGTACGACAGCGAGTGTACGCGGACGCGGCGCCCAGCAATGGTTTCAGCACTCAGCATCACCAATGATGCACCTTTAAAATAATCACCCGTGTCAGAGCGTTGTCTAGGGAGGGGCGTCCCTGGTGCTGGCTCCTTATTGCAAGTGGCAGGATCAGAGGCTATGTATCAAAATGGAAGTGATGCAATGTGACATCTGTCAGGGTGGATTGGAGAGCATTTATCTGCAAAAAAAGGAAAGCCCTGAACTGGAAAATGAAAGGCCAAGATGGTCCTTCCTTTTGCTGGAGGGAGAATATAAATTCTGAGGTTGGATGGGGGAGATGAGTTGAGAAGTGGGGGAGGGGCTGGACTGCACAAATTTCCCTGAATGCTGCCAGACCACATCTCACATACACTCCTGTATACAGCCAGAGAGCCACACACAGCACACAGAGCCACCAATGCAACCACAGTCCCCCCTTTGCGTTACTGCTACCCCTACATTGGCTGCAACTCCCCTCTCTTCAAGCAGATGATGGGGGGCTGACAAGCTTTGAATTAATGCATGACCTTTCTCAATTTCATATGAGCTGCACTCTGACAATCACACTATGAACAGCTCTCATGTGGCGCGTCTTAAAATACGACATTGCATCCATCCTTCTGCTGAAAGATTGCTAACTGGCAAGTCACCTCCTGCTGAATGGAATAATATTTATTGGACTCCAAGTATAACAAGATCATTGGCCACTATATATCACATTCCTGTGTAATATTGGTATACACCGAGCTACACAAAAGCCAGATGCAGCGTGCAAACCGCCTCTGTCGAGGATGCATCTGGTCGCAGTGGACCACTAAACACTCCGGTTGATGGGTGGTGCTGTTTCCTCTGTGATCATGATGGAAAACTTTTTTCTCTCCAAAGAAATCACGTAGCTTACTATCGAAACACTGCAGTTGATTGGATACTGCGAGGAGACTCCCTAAAAACTTGGTATTTCACTCAGGGGCGGCGCCTTAAGCTAGCAAAACCTAAAAAGTTGTTTGTTAATCTAATCTTTGCCTTAAGCCCAAGATTAAACCTACAGGAGGCCTCATGCCTAATTGTAACATAACACAGAGATGATCTTTTATTTTTTGTGATTATCGATTTGCGAAGATACACTTAGATTTTTGCACCTTGTACTTGGCTGCAACTGTGACTAGACTACGCTGCAGATTTTCAAATACCTGACTGATGATAAATTCTCAAATTGACCATCATCACATAATACTGGAAAATATGTACAACTACATAGTGCTAAAATATATTGACATTTGACGGACTAAATTATGTCCAACAACAAAAATCTACTCAGATGGGGGGTTCTGTATTCTGATATCAATGTATTATCTTGTATCAATAGATACTCAGCCTAAATGGGCTTACAAGGCAGACTATTAATTTCATGTATATAGGTGTGAGACCAAATATACAAATTATGGGAATAGTATATCCTGTATGCCTTCATACTTGACATGCATAAAATAAACTTATCTAATATTGTATGCATGTATTATTCAGTCTAGTTTGCCTAGAGAGAGCTTTAGAAATAAAACTAGCCCATACTTTGCCACTCAGTCCAACTTCCGAATTTCATCAAACCGAAAAAATTCTGGGTTTTTGTTTTGCATTCTTACAAAGGTGCAGGCAGGTTATCATATAAAGTAGCCTGCAATAAAACTAAGTGAAATTTATGTCCATCATCTCCCAGGTCACAGACCAAATACACTCCAGGGGTAGGATACCTCTTCTCAGGTGGACATAGCATGAAATTTTACACCAAAAGGTTTCTATTCTATCTATTTGAGGGTCCTTAGCATGGAAAAGTTTGGGAACTCCTCACCAAACTACATTTCAGTTGGTGCAATCACTAGAGGCAGTGCATGTTGCAACTCCTCAGGTCTCATAATTTGGATATATTAGTGTTTGTCAAAACATGTCATTAACAGTAACCGAGGGCCCTATCTTACACAAGAATTATTTCCATGTACACAGATGCAAGGAATATTTTAATAGAATATTATGTATACATTCATATATGACACACATCTGCACAAATAACCTACCTCATATTGAATGTGTGTATTATTCAGTGTAGTTTGTCTGATACCCCCCCAAGACTCCCCATATTTCACAGTCTGTCTGTATAAAGATTTCACTTTGTGTGTGTGTGTGTGTGTGTAAGTACATTTCACCCATCTGTGGGAGACAAAAAAAAAATTCCATTCATTGAACAAAAAAATGCAAAGGCAAAAAGGCAGGTGAAATGTCTGCATACATAAAGGTGAATTCACATTCTTATATGCATTCCTATAGTCTTTTTCTTGGCACAATGTTTTAGTAACACAACAATCCACTACAGACTATACCAGTGTGTTGACAGATGGATGTTCTATAAAATGTTAATCCAAAGAGCAAATATTAATGTTACTGTCCAATAACACTGTGATTTTACTTGACTCAACCATCTCTCTGACTCTCACTTAAACAGACAAAACTCAACTCTCATACACTCACTTGCCGATTGTAAATTGAACAGCTAATTTGCTCTTTGCTCACTGCGAGGTAGCAGAGCATAGTGCAGACACTTGGTGCAGAGGCAAAGTGCAGCGCAGGTATATGTCATCAAAAAGTGCTACATCATATACAGCTGTTATATCATTGGTTGCGCTTTGAAAGGTCAGTGGCAACCGAGGTCAAAGTTGAAAAAATTTTAACTTTGAGTGCAGCACTTTGAGTGCAATTTCAAGCAGTCCGCCTAGTTGGGCACCACTGCTCTCCCTATGGGAAAACATCGCACAGCCAGTGCGGAGCAATTTCACTGCCGATCATGTGTGGGCACCTTAACAATAAGGTGCGATTCACTTTAAATTTGTTGACAAACTGGTGACGTTAGGGTTATAAAATTTAACATTAGGGTTAACCAGTTTAACGTTAACAATAGGAAACCTGTTAACGTAAAGTTAGCTTGTTAACAGATAGCTAACGTTAGCTAGCCAGTAAATTTCATCCAATATTTCATGGCGCATGATATGGAGCACATGTTATGACATTGTAATGTTAACATGATTGGATAGTGCAAATTAAAAGTAGTAACCTACATTATTTGTACAAAGATAACTCACCCTCCATCATGGAAAACTCATGAACATGCACTCAGACCACAGGCTGAGATGGTCACAGAGCTCGCCGAAGTGCGCACTGCTACATCCTGTAAAACCATGCCTATCTGGGTGAAATACCAAATTTTTAAGGAGTCCCGTACTGCAAGTCAGTAGATGGTTTCTGAAAACATTTGAGGTGAGATATAGGCAATGCAGTTACAGGATCTTGATTCATATTTGATCAGCACTGTCTAGTTTGACAGTTTGATCTGAGTTCTGTGAGCAGGGTGTGTTGTGCTGATCATTTGCATAAAGTTGAGGTCAAGTCGTGTTTATGCAACTGCAGATTCGGTGAACAGTCCATCAACTCGCCGCACTATATCCATTATGCACAGCACGGCTGCATCTCCTGCTCTCCATAGACAATGATTAGAATCCATCGACTTGACATACGTTATCGCATCCAGTCTGCGCACCGCATTACAACCCAGAGTCATGTTTAGTCTGCTGGCTTTTTGCGTTTCATCTAAAAGAGGTACTAATCTCAACACATATGCAGGAGGTGACTGCAATGTAAGAGACATGTGATGTTATATGAATGTTATATTTCCAGCTGTAGCATTTAGTAGGAGTTCTTCATCTGTGGCTGAGATGGAGTACACGTTCTGCGATGTGAGTGTGCTTTGAAAACAAGCTAACAACGCATGAAAGCAGATCATCTAGGAGATCTGTTCCACCGTCTAGGATTCTGCTGTGGTTTCTCTGAACTAAAATGCTTCCTTGGGAATTCAGGTCTTGTGTTCATCGCCAATAGTAAAATTATCTTATCTATCTACAATGCTGCAGCACACGCAGCGTACAAACAGACACACACAGAGTACGAAACACCTACAGTCATTTACACATATCTGAAGGGGGAGGAAAACAAGGAGAAAAAGTGTAGAAAAGGAACGAGAATAAGAGATTACATGCAAAAGCTGGAATACCATTTACACCCTGACATGGAGGATTACAGATGACAGATCCCCCACCATGACCACACACATTATAGGCGCACAAGTTGCATATCCCACTGTATCCCACCTCATAACTATGTTATGACTACGACTATTTCTTTAGGGCAGCTATTCTTTAGGCTAATGCTGTCTAACTTGTGTTGTTCAGAGAGGAAAAAACAGAAAAAAACTGTAGAGGCACACAACACCATCTCAGCCTTAACCCCCACGTTGTTTACTGTTATTGTTCCATCGGCCTCTACCACACAAACTTCTCACCACCTAAGCCTTCGCCATTTTATTTACCATTTTATTTTATTACGCTGCTATTTACTGCTACATTGATGCTAGCTGCTATTGTGGCTTTATTGCACTGCTAACTGCTATTGCTGACTTCATCTATTGGTTATTCTATTGCAATTCAAAACTGGGTATTTATTCGTCTGAGTAAAGACCAATGTTTCCTGGAGTTTTTGTTCCTTCATTCAAATGATAGTAACCTCAGAGAGGTCCTTCAGAAATCTGAACTTCTTCAAGCCTCAAACTGAACCCTACATCTGTAATTCAATCTCACATCAGAGTATGTATTCATATCTATGCCTCATCCATGCAGTTAAGTACATGCAGCATAATATCATTCTACTCGGTGACATACTCCATATGTATGGGAACTTACCCCCCAAGTGGGGGAAGACATCTCCTCACTCAGAGAACCACAGCTACATATGTAACCCTTCATTTGTAAAAGTAACAGCAAACAACAGTGTGCCTTGCCTCCATTTATGCTTTTCCCACTGCGTAATATAAGATGGTTTTCCTATTGGACAGAGACAGTTCTTTGAACTGGAACACTGAGCAAAATGTCAACTGTATTTTCCATAATTAACAGTAAGTCATGACAAGAGTGTTTCTGACTGAACCACGTTTTTAGCTCAGTATATTGAACTGCGAGTCACATAACCCTGAAACACTCTGTGAATAAGGGAGGTTAAAACATGATTAGCAGCAAGCGCTGGGTGCTTCTTTTCTCTTTTGCAGCCTCAAAAATAGCTGAGTCATCTTCCTGCTACAGCTACTCACCTGTAGTAAATGGCTTATACTGTATAGATTAATACAAAATAAGACAAAAAATGATGTGTTGTTTTTCTTGCGTACATCATAACAAAGTCTAGTCAACATGTCTAACATCCTAAATTAGAGCTACTCTGTTCTCTATTGAGTTTACAGTGCAGCATGCTGGCATTAAAATGCATGTACAGCTCATTGAGGCAGTGTACTATATGCAACTTCATCGTGACATGCCATTGCTGTCCTGAAATTCACCCCACATCATGTTTAATTTACTCGAAGTTCCTAAACAGATGCTTGTTTGGAATAAATGCATTGGAAATTAAAATCAGAATAATGAAATGGCAATTTGATGCCTTATACATACTGAAGACAACTGGGTCCATTTGAGACCTTTCTAATCAATATAAGCTTTTCATTATGAGCGCATTGGCCTTGCGTGAAGTCATTGAGTCACTGTGCAAAAGATAATTAAATCAGTAATATTTCATGTATCAATTCTTCATGCTGTCTGACCATTACGGCACTTGCATGACAAACAATACCGCTGCAATTCCCTCCTTATGCATGTATTTGAAATCTCAGTGTGTTCAGTGTAAAGGATCTCCTTCCCATGCAGTATACATACACTATCTGCAGCACAGTCCAGTATAGTGGAGACTTATTGCTGTATGCTCTATGATTACACTGCGGGCTACTGAGGATTTTGACAGTGAAATGAAACTTGAATAGCAATGGGGCAGAGTAGGAGTTTTGGACCAACAAGAGAAAGACAGAAAAGGAGAAAGCAAGGGGAGGTATAGAGAAAGAATGGGAGAGAGGAGGAGAGAGGGAGTGAGTGAGTGAATGTGTGGGAGAGTGAGAACGATGTGCCCATACTGTAAGTTGCTGTGCATACAGTCCTGCAGTCCTTGATAAGCCAGGATGGATGAAAGAGGTGCACCATAGGAGTTGGTAAATCACTGTCAGGGGTGGGGAGGATGAGGAAAGGGAAGGGTGGGAGGAGATCGAGAGGGGGAGGAGATGGGAACGGGGTGATGAGGGTGGTGAGAGGATGGAAGGAAAGCATACCGAATGCCTTAGGTGCTCTCGGGTTTTCAAATTTCCCTTCTCTGTCTGTCTCTTTCTTAATCGTTGCAACAGCAAGGGAGCAGGGAGGGAAGCAGGGAGGGAGAGAGATATTGTGACAGAGGGAGTGAGTGTGCTATAGAGAAAAAGCACTTGTCAGAAGGATGGGAAGGTTGCTATGACAACCACTTATACAGCGGGCTGTCAGTCATGTTTCATTGGAGTTTGGAGAGGAGGAGAGGAATGAAGGGAGGAGAGGAGTTAGGGAAGGAGGGGTTGGAAAAGGGTCATTTCTCCATCTGTCTGCTTAGCCAAAGTGTAAATTTGACTGTCAGGCTTGGAGATAAGGACAAATTATGAACAATATTAGCTGGCCGATAAAAGGGAACAATAATGAATGGATAAATATATTAAAACCAAATGAGATAGCATCCAGGCAGAAACAGGGGCCCAGAGAAGCCATCCAGGTTTTCTCATTTGGAGGGGAAGATAAGAGCTGGAGAGAGGGTGTAAGGAGGGGTGTTAGGGAAGGATCCACCATATTAAAGCTAGCTACTATAGCGTACTTTCTTGTCAAAAGAAAGAAAGAAAGAATCAAATCACTTTGTAGCCTGAATACCAAACATTGTGGCTTGCTCTCCTTCCTTCACAAGCCTATTATACTTCTCCAGTGAGCAGGATGCCACACAATAACAGTGTCAGCATGTGTTCAAGCATAAAAAAACACAGACAGAATGGAATGAAATTAATTAACCCTAAGAGATCACAGTGCTTAGCCAGTGGAATTTAATCCAATTTATTACATATAGGGATCTAACTAGGGTTGTGTTTGCATTAATGAGATGGTGTGTATGGATGGGTGTGTATTCGTGGGTGCATGTATAGTATATAGAAGTGTATCTGTGCCCTCTTGTGTATGGGCGTCCTTCCTATCCTGTGTACAGTAAAGGATCAGTGGTAGGAGTGGCACAGACCAACAAGAGAAGGAGTCTGAGGTTTGGCACAGCCTCAGGGTGAGAAAACCCTGCCAAATTAACTCCTGAATAATGAGCCTTTTATGTGCTGCTTTATCACCAGCGAGAGGACGGCCACGCATTTTGTCATAACGCTGGAGCCACTTCAGACAGAACCCAGTTTGTAGGTTCCACCAGCAAACCTTCAGCTACGAAAGAAATGTGGGTTGATAGAATAGTTTGTTTACCAATTTTTAAAGTAAATTAGCACTCCTGCGTGTGTGTATGTTTGTGTGTGTGTGCGCGCGTGCGTGTGCTGTATTTGCAGCTGTCTTTTGAAGTTTGCATGCTAAGCCACAGAGTTGACAGCACAAACTGTAAGGCCTACCATGCACTAGCCCTAATGAGGTAGCTTATTAGTGCTGTTTCCCTCACAACTTCGGAGATGTTGCTTGGAAACAGCGTTGCAAAGAAAACAATACTGTAGTTCTCACCAAAAAGCCATCAAACCCAGTGCTCCCTGTTGTGCAATGTCAACACCAAAGCAATGCAATATGGACTTCTATTGAAACATATATGAGTGAATAAAGAATGGAAAAGAGAATTACAGAGACTGTGCCGGCAATTTAATCATATATGAATGTTAAACATACTATATTTCATGGTGATGCACCCCCAGGTTGCCTGTTAAGTCCACAGCCATGTAACACATAGATTCAGTATATAATTCAGTTTCGACATGTTCCCTTTAACTGTACCTACAGGGACTTGCCTCTCTAACGCTAGCACTACCTACAATGACACCAGCTTGATTTCATGTCATAGTTTCATCATTTCGGTGTCAAGGCTGCTCATTGGCAGCTCGGCTGTGACCCATAAAAGCCATCAGTAAAAATGCCATAGAGCAGCGCGTGCAGCCTTGATAGCAATGCGGCAGAAACGGCGCATCCCTCACCAAGCACTCCTCTGGGATGAATTAGGCCTCCTTGCTTTCACATATAGCGCACGTACTTTTAAGTACACATAAGCACACTGACACAAGGTGCTCATATATGTATACACACTGTAAACATGCGGGCAACTACACATAAAGTAACCATAAAATCTTACACACACACACACTCACATACAGTTCATAGAGAAATTAGCCCTGTGAACAATAGTAGCTATATCAACAGGCATATACAGTATTTACTGTACATGCAGTGCAGTGTACATACAAATATAAAGTACCAAGAGGCATTTGAAACACTTTCTACAAACAAACATCACTGCAGTGAGTGGGAGGTTGCGGTTGGTAACTGTTGCATCACATGCCCTATAGCGTGTTAGGCAGGCCAAAGAGCTGAAGATCAAACTACTGTATAATGTGTTACCGAACACCGACCTCACAGGAAGAGAGCTTCTGCATTCTGACCGTACACATTTCCTCCACGTACACCGAGTCGATTCCATCTCAGAGGGGATTTGGAGACCAGTGATCATGAATACTTTCTGTGCCGCTGGCAGAAAACATGATGGATATAATATATGACACCTAAAAGACTCACCCACACATCTGTGTGTGAACAAGCATGTTTGTACGCACATATAAACACACAAAATGCACATACAGCACACACAGGACCCCCCTGTATGTCACTCAGTATTCTCCAAAGAGCGCCACAGATTTTATGCATCAGTGCAATCTAATGGCTGCTCCGTTCTGTGCTGCCGGCTGGGGGATTGCAGCTGCATCTCGGCCCTGCTGGTAGCCTTGAACATACAATTACAGACTTCTGACTCGGTTCTCCCTTCCCCTAAATGTTCCATGTAAAACCTCTGAGGTGTGTAAGTATAACTGTTGGGCGCGCATGTGTGTTTTGTGCGCTCCTTTCTTTCTCTCTTTCTGTACAGTTACAGTCAGATTGTAGCACAGTCGACAGCTTTTAACCCCCCCGCCCCAGAACCGAATAGCTGAAAGGAGAAGAATAGAAGGAGAAATTGCTTAAAATATTTTATCTCCACCGTATACAGTACGTCTCAGCAAATTTACACTCAATATGATAACAAATGTGAAATATTACTCACAGCCTTGTGTCGACTTCAGTGCATTACGGCTGCAGTCATAAATCCTGAAAGTGCTGTGCAATGTGTATATGTAGCTACTGTATATAAACATTTACAATATGGCAGTGCTATTTATATTGTCTCCCTTCATAATGCCATCTGAAGGGCATTTTGGCATCCGTTATGATATAGATTTTCTCCCCCCCATTTTCCTCCACCCCATTTATTGCCATTCTTCTTTTCCATCCAGATTATGTTTTTATACAGTATGGTCCCTTTACCTTTGGCAGTATTTAACACAGTGCTATCCTGTTTCTTAATTATTTTCTCATCGCTCCACTGACACTGATTCATGAGGGTAGTGTTGGACACGCCCCCCCGGCCAGCCCTCTCAACCAACCCCCACCTCCCTTCTCCAACATACACACTTTCTCTCTCTTTTTTTCCTCTTCTTAACTCACTCTGTGGGGTTCTCTTATCATCTCGCTGACATATTCTTTCTCTTTCTCTCATATTTGGCCCTCCCCTTCTGCCTCAATATTTCCATCTCTCTTATTTCTCTCATATTACCTTCAATTAATTACCTTTTTTTCTCTTATGGAAGGACTAAATTGACTACAGCAAGAGACAACAAACTTCATTATACACTGAGCCAAACTGAGCCCCATGTGATATCCTGCCCCCCCGATCTTACTGTGTAGAATATTGAGTACAAGACCAATATCCTCTCACCTCCTCACCTCTGGACAACTGCAATATTATAAAATTTAAACCCATGCTGGAACGAAAACATCTACGGAGTACAATAGAAAAGCTGACAGCCAGACAAAGCAGAAATGGGAGAAATGTATAAGATAAGACCAAAGGTTACAGTATTACTGCTTGATTACTGTTGACAGCAAAATGGAAAAATATAAGTGTAGATATAGCAAAAGTAAAGCAAGATGCAAAAAAAGATGATAGAGACGATGAGAAAAATGTGAAAATGGTGCATGAGAGAGACAGAAATGAAAGGGAGGAGGCTTATGAGATAGAGAGTGAGGGGCCATGCTCAACTCCAGCTCGAGAGAGAGTGAGGATGTACCAGAATATGGGCTATCTCTCCGAAGCTTTGTCTGCAAGAGCAACTGAGCTGGCAGATGACTTTGCTGCACATGGACAAAAGAGGCTTACAGGCCACCCTGCATGTCAGCTTTCCCCGGCCCGCAGTGTGAGAGCTCTAGAGGTATATAGGGTACACTTGAACACTCACCTGCCCAGACCTACAGAGCGCTTGGATGGATTCAGATTTGCTCTATACATATAACATCAGCCAGCAGCTTCATTTTGCATATACTCCAGTTCAGGGCAGAGCATTGCTTTACTCAGAAAAAAAAAGCAGTGTTAACAGTTCTGAGGTGAGGAAATGCTGTATGAGGTAAAGTTGCAAATACATAAATAAATACATAAGCCCTAAAGCATGTCACTGGTCTACTTTTATATTTTACCATTTCCATATTATTAGTTAGAGCTGATTCCTGATAGGACGCAAGATGCTAAACTTAATCTTTTGACTCTCTGTGCTGTCGTGTGCTTTTTGTATGCATGGCCTCTGTAGTGCTGATGTGACTGCAGGGGGGGAGCCTAACCCTGTCAGTCACACTGACAGCCAAGCTGTCTTATCTGCTCTCTGTTGGCAATGGTGCACTTTAATTAGGCTAGAAGGTCAATCAGCACTTTTTTAGAAGATGTGATTCTACTAAAAGCATTTCATAATCCGGGACAGTCATAGTGTTTTTGGGGCCTAAGGCAAACACGGGGCTCCCTTACGCTCAATTCTCACTTTTTTTTTTATCCCTACTTGTCTGAATAATCAGATCTACTTGCATCTCATATTTTCACAGAGCTGCACTGCTGAATTTCTGCAAAAGCTTCCACATCATATCTTGTATATTACATCTGTGAGAAAAGGTATATGCGCTATATATTGAAGGCATCTTTCGCTTTCATTGACTACTATACGCATTCACAGTGCCTTGCTTACCCTCAGGTTCCTTACGTAAAAACCTGACTTGAACTTCTTGCTGCTGAAAAATGATGTTCCTGAGAACTGCCTTTTATTCTAAATGTGAGAAGAAAATGCTGTTATACGTTTGTCAGCATCACTATTATCACAAGGGAAATGTAGTTTCAAAAGTTTCTATATTTCTCTACTCAAAGTAAAGCCAGACTGAAGGAAGCAGGAATTCATCTAACTAATATCTGTACAACTCACTATGATCAGTGATACAGATAGGATAAGCTCCTGAAACCAGCCTCGGGTAATATCATCTGCTGAGCCATAGTGACACTTCCAGACCTGAAGTTTGAGCCCAGCATGTGCCACCTGTCGGCAAGAAAAGAACCCGCAGTTCACATCTGGCCCCAAAGTGTAGGCATTTTGATCCAAAGGAGCTATATAGATACAGTAAACTGTTCCTGATCCCTCAACTTATCCCTGCTATTATTACAGATATTTACTGCCTCATTTCATGTGAAAATGTGTAATATAATGTAATCTAATACAGAATGGTGACAAAATTGTATGTGCCACCGGACCTAAAACTGTCTTCATCCAGTTTGTCTCTATGTTGGATAGAAAGAGCCCTCCCATGTCAGCTGAATAATCTAAATACACACGTGTGTTCATGAGAAAAGATAGACAGTGTGTGCATGTGCATGAGTGGCAAGAATGGCCCCCCCCATAATGTTTTCTTTCTTCCTGACAGCCCATTTGTTTTCATTCTC
Source organism: Thunnus thynnus (assembly GCF_963924715.1). Classification (NCBI taxonomy): domain Eukaryota; kingdom Metazoa; phylum Chordata; class Actinopteri; order Scombriformes; family Scombridae; genus Thunnus; species Thunnus thynnus. The sequence goes on along the minus strand of NC_089524.1, from coordinate 23,405,505 downwards.
AGGATATTTTGCTTGATATCTAATGAAATAAATATCTACATATTGAACAAATCATCAAGAGGGGAGGGTGGAATTCTTCACCGTGTGTCAATTACATTTTCGCATTGCTGTTTTACTTCATGCATCAGATTTATTGGATTTGTTTATTGTCATAGCAAATCATCCAATATCCTGGCATGCATAGAAATATATTATAAAGCATACACTGTCTGTTGATGAAACCACTGAACCGTAAGGCTACCTTACTTTTCGATTTTGCATTCAGAATGTATAAATGCAATCTATATCGTGGAATATGACAGATATGAAGGAGTGCAGAAATTTGGACCTGTCAAGCTCGTACCTAATAGCATTAGACCGCAAAAGGACGGACTTATTTCTCTCACCAACTTAGACTAAACTATCAGGCAGATGGCCTTTTCCTCTGGCCCTCTATCTCCTCTTAGCTCACTCTCTCTCTCTCTCTCTCTCTCTCTCTCTCACTGACAAACCTTACAGTAAGCATTTTAATTTCCCCTGACCTTTACTGATCTCATCCAGGCAGTTTTGCCCATTGCTTAGGGCCAAAACAAAATGAAATTTGAATTTCAGCTCAGAATAATTTAAGATGATCCATTCTATGCAGGGGAGTCTTAACTATTTTGTAGTTTGGATGCTGCCAACAGACTACATGGACTTTCTATTAGAGCTCTCTCTCTATGTCTCTCTCGCCTATGGGGACTATAGGATCACATACAATACGATGTGAGTGTGCGAGAAGGGGGAAGACAAGGGAGACTGAGCACAATGTCCCTAATATTCACATGTACGCACGCATGAGCACATGCATGCAAGGCGGACACACAAAAACACACAAGGAAGCACACAAACACAGACATGCTCCAACTCTAGTACACTGAGCACCAGAGGGCTTTGTGTGCGAGGCAGAGAAATGCCATGTCAGCATACACCACATGGAAGTTTAGAGGGGAGGGAAAAGCTAAATAGTATAAAAAAGGGAGTGTGTGATGAAAAATGCATGGAGGGGAGAGGGGGACAGTGACTCCCTGTACGCTGTTGTCTACTCAGAAGTTCTTGCAGATTCTCTCCTCTTCATCCAGTTGCCTCTAAAACTCCTGCTGCTACTCTGACTGACCACACACCTCTATGCTACAGGTATGCATGAATGTATGGCTACCATCTTAGATGTAAACAATAAATCAGCACTATTACTGACTCCTCATCTACCTTTTATTTGTCACCTTTTGTGTCACTGGTGAACTAGTTAAATCAGTAAGTACTGACACTGAGGAGCTATGGCCAAATTCCATTGTACATATTATTCAAAGGAGCAAGATGATCTTGGCTTGAGAATTAGTTGTATTTGGGCAAAAATCTGGAGCCTGTTGTCTTCCTGGTATACAGCGTAACTTTTATGACTTTTATATTTAAAGCATCTGGCCCTCCAACAAAAATATTTGGCCCCCTAATGAACGTTTCCCTTTAATAGATTACATCAAATCTTTTTACATGACTCTTCATAAATCTACAATACATAACACAAGGCTCATGTAAACCTCAGTGAACGATCTTGTAACATGTAATCGACTTATGAGGTGAATAATGCAGAATAACATGCACACAAATAATTACATTACATGGTCTATCTGATCAGTACAGATTTGTGTCAATAACAGCAATTTGCTTCAACCATGAATGACGCAGGCCGCAGATTGTGTGGATATTAAGTACATTTCTAGTCTTGTAGTGTAACACAGAAGAGATGTTCATATATATGAGACATTTTTTGCCAAATGAGTATCACCATAAGCTGCTGTAGCTCCATTTGCCCTCACCTACTAATGGAAATTATGACATATCCCCTCAGATATGACCCTAAATGATTTTATTCTTGAATTTAAATAGATTAACAAACAAACACATATCTAAAACACACTGGGCTCTGTTTTCACCGTATTTGTACAACGCCAGCTCCTTGATAAAGAGTTCTGAAAAAACTGGCTCATGGTTGAGCTTAATTGCTGACTGCTGATTTATAGTATCTGCGCCCTTAACTTGCTTTGCTATCCTTCACATACAGGCATCTTCACCCATATAGTTTACTAGCATAAAGCACTATATGAAGGTGACCTTTTATATGTGCACTTGGAGATTTATTTGGGCAAAATGTATTCATGAAAAAATTATGAAATACAAAGTAACAACAAACAAAAAGATGAGAGTTTAGAATTTGTTCAGATGTTTACCTCTAAAACACTCCCAATGCACCCTCAAGCAAATACAGAGCATCACAAATATGTGGTTTCAAAGCAAAGCTCAGCAACTTGTAACAAATGCTCAAAAAAGCTTCATTTTAGTTGATGGAGAAACCTGTAGGCTGTCAATCCCCAGTCCAGCGCTAGTTATAATCAAAGAACCGGTATTCTGCCCCATTCTCCCAACAACCTTCACAAGTCTCCTTAATCACGCAGTAGAGGTGATGTAATGATAGGGAAACACTGGCAATTAGTCACCTGCAGAACAACTAAATTCATTTCAAGAACTCAAACCTTCGTGTTTGGTGGCATAACGATCCTTTTCCACACAGTATTTCACTCACATGAGAATGTGTAGGTACATATGACAACACATGCATTTAATATACTTTACTTTATGTGCATATTTTTTGAGATTTGGGCTCATTTCTTGTTTTTTTGCAGTTCTCACTGATGGTTGATGTCAGGTCCATCTGTCAAGAGTTTCTTGTATTGCTACAAAAACAGCATGTTGTCCTTTTCACTCTACAACTGTCTGACAATATAAATCTACAGGGAAGGACTGTGTTGACAGAACACATTATGGAGCTTTAGGGGGGAAAGGTTAGGCATCACCAAAGAAACAGAATTTAAATAGGTAAACCTCTTACAAGGCTTGAACTTTTATGAGCAAATGCCCACTAGACTTAACCCTGCTCTTTCAAATTAATTCATTATGGCTTGTGTGCGTATAGTCTGCTTAAGGTAATATAACTGTGAATGTGTTATATGTAGTTGTATGTGGGTATGACTGCGCATATGTGCTCATGTATTTTGTGCTTGCCTGTGCATGTTTGTCAGACTACACACAGTCACGCAGAGCTAGAAAATTGTTTTAATCTTCTCTGAGCTCCATCAGCAGTTTATCAACCATGCCACCTTGACTGGGGGGGTTCGGGTCTGAAATGAATGGCAGAAGTCAGAGACGAGGGGTGTCTGCATTTCAAATATCAATTGGCGCTGTCAGCGTGACCCAGTGTGGTGAAGGATTATCTGAAATTAGTTTAGTTAATTCATCATCTTAAAGGGCAGTTGCTTTGCTACTGATTAGTTATTGTACACACTTGTCAATTAAGGGTCCCTGGAGAGTCTGTCCCAGGAGGACTGGAGCCGCACACACAGAGGAAAACATAGCAGACCGCAAGAAATAACGGAGAGAGGTAGAAAAGAAGCAAAGAGAAGAAAAGAAAGAAGAGAAAATAGACATGGAACGAGATGCAGGATAGACCCAAATACAATCTAATGTGTTTCATATTTAAATTTGTGTTAAAAATCAAGCATCAACTTGTAATAAATTATTTTTTAAAGCTGCAATAATTTGATATGACCTCAGAGTAAATTAAAAAAATGTATGCATTGAATGTTTTTTCTGTTTGTGTGTGGAGAAGGATGGCAGATGTGGTTATAGATGTGAATTAGCAAAATCAATGTGCGAGTCTTTGTACAAAGAGGCCAAGTGGAGGCCATCACATTGACCTCTCCACAGGTTTCTATTCCCATAGTTACTGTTGCTACGATACTGGGTACAGCTCACCATGCTATAAATGGCCAAATAGAGAAACCCTGTCAGAGACAAACAGTGAATAGATATGTATAGTACATCACTTATTTGAAGACATGCAGTTTTCTGGCAGTAGCTCATAGTTAAAATTAAATTTTTTTATATTTTGAATAAAATATAGGATTTAAAGACGCTTCCCTTGATTTATTTATTAACAACAATATGTTCCCAGTATTCACAGAGAATATTACTACTTTTTTCCAGCAGCTGTTTTTTAACTGTACTATGAGATAAATACCTCAGCCCAAAAACGATGAAAAAAACATTTCTTTTAGTTTATAAAGCACTGAACAAGCATTTCTCTGTTCCTCATAATTATTTCATAAAGTACTTTTTGGTTCATCCAGCAACCCATAGGGAAGGATGAGAGACAATGTGCCAATTTTATAACACACTCTTATTGGACAAAAAATAGGCTTTTCAAACACACTTTTGGAAAATACAATTCATCTGGGAGCGAAAACATTATGATTTGATATACAATATGTTCAAAATTTCATATATTTTTTTTCAATTTAAAAATGTATGTCATGCTGCAAAAGTTACCCAGCATAGTCTTTGATAGGTATGAAAACTTTGGCAGTTGTTTTTGATGATCATGCTTTACAATATATTGTATGTTTTTTTCCGCCACTGATATTGCATTCAACAGTGGTTGTTAATTCTGGTCCTGGGGACCATTAATACTGCTGGTTTTTAATCCTAGCAGCTCGTTAAATAACGTTAATTGCATTCACCTTGCATCCCAGGTGGAAAAGAGTCCCTGATTAGGTGTTTCAAATGAGAAAGCTACCTATTTAATCCTACTGGGGCTGAGGCATTCTTGTTCACCAATCCTTTGTCCCCATTGTCCCCTGTAAAGATCCTATAGCTGTGACAGGCTGTGAAAATCTCAGTTTCAGTAAGTTCAATATGTGATTTTTGCAGCAACTAACACAATTAGCTAGTATAGTTCAACAGTCATTTTTCAATTGTCTTAGATCTTAAGATTATTTATCAAAATTTTATCACATATATATTCCCTGACTGTAAAAAAGCCATCCTCCTCCTTCATAGAAGACATGTTGACTTGTAATAGCAGGGAAAGCACAGGTGTTACTAATAACATTAACAATGGTTCTGTCCTGTTCAAGTGTCCCCGTAAGACGTGACGGTGACCTAGCAGACCCTGAAACAGACGTAGCTAAATGGAATACATCAATCATTCATTTTTATTATTTACACCTGTGTTTTTTAACTGTGACAAGTCATAATGTCTTCTGTGAAAAAGCCTGATTCAACAGACAAATGTTACCAAGACGCCCAAAGTGTGTCTTGCTAAAAATAAAGTAAACACTTTAAAATTCAACAAGCTACATTTGTTGCTTTTGCTGGAAAGGTGGACAGCCCATAAAAACTAATTTCCAGTGCATGGATACACAAAGACGAGCGCTGAGGCCTATTGAGCCTAATTGGAAGTCAAAGTGTGAAAGCACAGAACACTGAATGTACTGTGTCAAGTCAACCCCGTCTGCCTCTTTCCACCCAGACACCCCAAACTACCTTCTCTCACCTCACTTATACTAATACTTCACCCTTTCCCCAAAGGTAAACTATCCCAGCAAGCAATCCAACAAAATTGAGCCAACTATGTGAACAGAGGGAGGGCAGACGGCAAAGAAAAGGAGAAAGGGCCTTCATAAATGCAAAGCAATGTGGTCTAAAACCACAGGGGTGAATGTAACCTTTTGCACCGGAGGACAGTGTTATTAGAGAAGCCAAAGTCAGAGTAGTCATTTAACTGTCCTGACAGTAACTGCTATTCCCATTAGTTTCAGTGCTGACTTCTGGAAATACAGTGGGGTGAGAGAAAAAAAAATACAAATGCCAGAAAATGAAATGATAGTGTTTCTACAATTTCCAATTCAATTTCCTCTTACTAACCTGCAGTAACAAGAGAAATCAATGCAATTGTGAGTAAAGCATTGGAAACTGAGGGATGGCAATAGCCTCAGTTTTTAGAGCAAAACCAAAGACCACCTTGTTTGGAAAGATCACTCAGTGAAAAATAAATCACTCAGGAGTAAGATACTGGCACTTTTGCTGTCCGCCAATGTAGGCACTAAACCAGACATAACACTCTCCACCAAGTATGCCTTACAGAAATAGCATTAGTATATTGTGGCTTTAAACTTGCACTTCAGCCCTGTGCATCGTGTCTACCATGGTACAGAAACAATTTCTTTTTTAAAAAAAAAAAGTAGTCTTCACATAATGATACATATAGTGCTCTGAACAAAACAAACAAGTAACGATTAACCTCAAGTGTTTTAACGGAAGACTGCTGCAACAGGAAATTTGCAAAAACGTCAATAAAGACAACAGGCTTCTATTTCCTTCTATTTCCTGTCACTCCTTATGTTTGTGGTACCCAGAAAAAAAGGACCAAAGAGAGAGATCGCTGCCTTTCCTTCTGCCTAAAGCAAAACCCATCCATCACTGGTGTTGTCAACACAACACCCTAGCCTATAGGACCGTGGTGTGTACACCCTTTGCAGGTCTAAATTAAATCCTTGATCAGAGGTGTTACCTGGGATTAATGCAGGTGCCTCTATCGGACACGGGAGGCTTAGACAAGAAATCCGGCCCAGAATTATAGCCACGTCTTTTCTCTATAGACATCAAAGACGAAGGGATAATAGGGAAACGAGAGGGAGAGAATAAGTACTGTCTCCATGGCAGCCAGTGATGGAGGCCCTGCCCTCTGAGACCATTACAACATCACATCTGGTCTCTTCAACTTGAGAGCAGACCTTCAGCAACATTCCTTCCTCATTTCTAAAAAATGAAATGACAGGTTTTACAGTATGATAAGACATAATAAAAAGACATAAAATATCAGTTTATCCAGTGTCCCTTCTTGTAACTCAATGTGACAGATTTAAATATCTGATTAATTTATCCATCCCAGGTTTAACATGTTGCTTTCATGAGATGCCGTTTCATATTGTATGTAGTCTACAGTGACAGCAACAAACATGATGCTTACTCACACTGACACTTTCTTATATACATGGGCAACTGAAATGATATACCACATATTACTACTAATCCCATACAAAAATCAGTTGGATATAGGTATAATGACAAAACAGGATGGCATTTATATCAGGTTGCCAGGTATCATACACCTGGTTATATACTGTAACTCTGGATCAGGAGTGGAAAAGCAGATGAAGTGGTTTGAGAGGTTTCTATGGAGTACGTTGTACCTGACACAAATTTAAGTTGGCAACAATGAAGGCCATGGCCTACTCTGTGAGTAATGAATAGTCCGGAGAGTCCAAAATCCATTGAAGAAAGAAGAAATGATGTTGTAAAATCAGTTGCAGGATCCCACTTTGATATGTGAGAAAATGGCCCTAGTACCATTATGTATGAACTCTGACCTGACTGGGTAAATCTATCGAGGTCCAGACTGCCTTAATTTTGGTTTGGAGAATGGTTCCACTAAACTTATTTTCAAACATGGTTTTCAGCCAACACTTGTCTTCACAACAGAGAGAACTTTGCTTCGGAAGTGTGTCTGAGAAACTAGAAGAAGGTGACTCAATAGCCACAGAACAGAAAAAAAGCCAAATAACTGTTGAAGCGTGAACGTCTGAAAATGTTCTTTTCCTTTTCCTCTTGGAGCAAAAGAAAGCTCTGAAAGTCCAGAGATTGTGAAACGTTATTTTTCATCTTCCTTTTTTGAGGCACAAGGAAACCTGAAAAGCCATGGTTACAGCAGTTTAGTAACCATCCTATTTCAAAATTGAGGTCTTTTCAGATGTTGTGTGCCATTCAGACCTCCTGGGATTCTCTGCAGTGTGCTGTATGAGTCCTACCATGTCTGTGGGCTGAATGAAATTGTGGAAAGCTTTTTTTCCTGTATGCCGTCACGTTTTTCCTTCTTTACCAGCCATAGCTTACCCCGGAACCATGCGGAGTGGCTATCTAGCGCTGCTTGACGTCTGATCTGTTCTCATGTGGAAAAAGTCCTCCATCACACCGTACACTCTTACTCTCTTTCTCCTTTCATCAAGTTTTTAGATACATAACTTTATCCATGCATTGATATTGATATTCATGTTTCTTATGTCTAACCCAACTCTGCAGTTCAGTGTGTTGTGTTGCTTTGGTCTGTAATTTCCATGCTCTGGGATATGCAATCAGTGTTTGGGCTGCTACCGTAGATGAATTATCTCTTGTGACAAATAACTGTTGAGCAGCAACAACAACAGCAGATTGCCATGAAGAACAGAGTCTTTAATGCAGCAGCAGCACAAGCAACAAAATGAGATAGCTGTGAAGAGGCAGATGTTATAAACCACTCACTTAATTTGCTCCACAACAGTTTTCCTCCATCATATTAGAGCTGTTAAACAGGACGGAGTGTTGTTATGTCTCCCCTATATAAAAACTCATCAGAAAAGTCTCCCAAGACTATTGTCTTCACTCATCAGTGGATGAACAATAAACCTCTGGTGCTCCAGATATCATTGATAGCCATCTTAAAAAACACCACTGGGATTACTCCTGTCAGCAGGCGTGTGAAGTGTACATTATGGTAATGCAACCATCAGAAAAAATATTATATTTCTTGATTTTTACTTAACCCCCTTCCCCACCTCACCCATCTTCAGCTCCAAGAGACAATTTAGACTCGTCCTTGGCTCAAAGGCAGCACTACTTGAAATGCCTTTAGATTTGGTGCACACACACATCAAAGAGACCAGGAGCTTATTTTCAAGTATTTTGCACCCCGAGGCTAGGAGCTACTTCTGAGGCTGCTGTATTCCCTGTAAATAGCTTGGTTTTCTGTTCCACAGATCCCAGCAAAGCACCATCTACCAGAGAGCTGTGGGCATGGGCCGCTATGCTCTCCTATCACCAGAGGTAACAGGGAAAAAAAAAAAAAAAAAAAAAATCACTGTGCATAATAGTTCTGCCGATTGCTTTCCTAAGGTGTTGATCAGTAATGCTCACAACAACTAAACTCCAAGTCCAAGTCGGCCAGGGCAAAGGCATCCATCGCATGTTCTGCTTCTCGCCTTTGAAAGATCAAACTTCTCGTCATGCGTTTGATGGTGTTACCCTGTGATGTGCTGGAATTTTTTTTTGAGCATTCAGAGTCTGTTTTATCCGATGTTCATCGAGTGAGAACATAAACACTAAAATACTGTATGTACTATAAGGGATAATCCACAACAGAGTGCAAAAGAGTGCAACTGACTAGAAAAAAAAAGAAAAAAAAATTAGGCCATGAATTCAGTGTTAGAAACTTTCCATTCTTTTCTCTTTCAAACATCATCAGTCAGCGTTGAAGATAATGGTGCCTTCACTTGTTAGTGGAAATGTGTCTTTAAAGAGAGTTGTTTCAGTCTGTTGTATCTACTGCTTTGTCTAGGATCATCCCTTCTACACTGATGCCCTTCTTCTTTGTGATGCCTGCTGCCAGCCAGCAATTCAGATGCCTGGAAGTGCATAGCATCATTCATGATAAGACTGCTTGCTGTGATTAGCCTTATGCCTTAAACCATGTATAAAAATTCATTTTAAATGTTCTTTAAAACCCATAAAACATCCATATTGACTCGGGGTTGCCAAGCTGTAGGGTGCTGCTAATCAGTTCACTCTACAGTCCATTTAGCCTCTGTGTCATTAAAGATAATACAAATAAAATAAGTGTTAACATGAAGGCACTTTGAATCCTTCCCTTGGAAAAAAAACCTGCCTCTCCTCACCAACTGTCAATAATTTGCACAAGATTTTTTCTTTTTTTTTTTAGTTTCCCACGCTTGCAGTGCATTTGTGCTGAACAAATTCCAGTTAATTACAAGGCAAATGGTACAAAATGTGCTCTGTGACCATTACAATCCTGTTTGCTATGCTCAGCAAGGATGCATCACTCATCACACCCACACAAACACTAGCACTCACAGATAAATGAAAACACGTAGATATAAAGACTCCAGCTAATACACATTGCTTCTATCTACACATGGTTGTACACACACGTACACACTGTTGACTGTCTCTCCTGATTACACACATGCATCGTTTTAATCTCTCAGCTTTACGCAGATGTAAAATTTCAACACTTTGCTCTACCCTCTCTTGACTTTGACCAATATTGTGAGATAGTAGTATTCCAGCAATGGAACTTTAATGAAAGGTTTTGCAACGAGGCATAGACGCTTGGTTGATCTAATGAGATCCCTAACTGTTTCTGCCATCTGCCAGACCCAAGTCATGACATTAACTATGCAGCCATGCTAGGCTTCAAACCTATTTTAGATGAAGCAACCCTCATCCGCTCTGTATCAAGTTCTGATGCACAAACAAATGCTTACCTCCCGGAAACCTGTAGCACGACACAAGTACTGAAAACTTTCAGTAGCATTATAGATATATTGTGGCTATGCACTATAGAACATGGTTTGAACGTTGTTATATTGCATACTCCCAAATAAAAACGCTGCCCTGGCCTCTGTCTAATGTAATGTTTTTCTTTGATTTCACAGAGCTTTTTAGCAGTATTGACGTGGCTGGTATATAAGGCCTCGCTGTGAGTCAAACTCATCTGCAGTTTTCGAGGGTGCCATTGTTCGCCTGGCCGGGGAGAGGTCACTGCAAGGGAGGAGAATAAATGTGGAGTGATTGACTAGTCTCTGTTGGAGAAATGAGTTCTCTATTCATTCCCAGGCTTCCAGAGGTGAAACGTCCTTCAGGAAAGTAAACACAATCTGACAGGGCCCTACAACAGACGCAAAGGCACAGCATGGCACATGGCACTTTGCTCCACACTCTTCTCCGTTCCTGCATCCCTCCTCTCCTCACAGCCTTCAGAGGGTACAATGATTCATTGCTGAATCTGGACACTTTAGTTGGACTGTTTTGGTTATTTTTTTCACTGCTTTGCAGATATATGCAATGATCATAGTCAAGCTCACAACCCTCTCTGAAATTAAAACAGGATGTATGAATCCAGAGGGATAGGGTGATCATACATACAAGGATATTAGTGGAGTTCTCTCTGTGGGCTCCCATCTCAGGTCCTACCAGATTCCAGGTCCCTCCTGGAAAGCAAATTGAAAACTGGAGCGTCCATCAGAGACCAGATTAGGCTGTTTTCCCGACATGCTTAAATTGCAGTAATCTTGAATGCAGATCACATCTGCAGCTAATTGATGGATTTGCCAGAGGATCTGAGAGTGGTTGGGCTCCACTGTGGGCTCCTGTTTATTTTCAGAAGGCAGATGCTTTAACCCTTCCCTGGCTACCGCCAGCAAGGACCTCAGGCCAGTGAATCTTGGAGCTAGCGGCAGATTGTCAACAACTGTGACATAACTGTCCAAAGGCTTTGCCTAACATTCACCCACAAACTCTGCCTAATTAGAGAGAAAGATGTGCCAAGGTTTCTGTTATACATTGGTTTTGCATGAATAATTCAAAGCACATGAGCCTTACTGTTGTTCTTCAGGCTCTCTCTTGCCATTCATGGTAGAAGCTCCAGTGAGTATAAGAGTGCCTGCCATCCACTCATGCAAATACGCTCACAGGGAAAGTGTGGTTAGCAGCTCATCACCGCATTGTCACATACAGTTCTGTTAAATGGAGCCATGAAAGTTTAACTCATAGGCCACAGAGGCCGGATATGCCAGCAGTCAGAACTGTTCTCTTGCCCCATCTGAAGACAGAGACAACTTCCTTTACTCACAGACAAAAACACAACAAGGCTTTTAGCCAAAATTATCCCAAATTATGTTCTCACATGTATTTTAAAAAAAAAACTCATGCAATGGTGCACGTATCTGTGAGAGACTACGAAATTTTAAAAAATATGTATGTTCCTGTAAACACGTTGGCATGTGTTGGTATTTTTGCATGTGATTGCAGAAAAAATGCATGAGCACTGTATATGTTTGGGGATGTGCTGTGTGTTGTGGTTGTGATCTATTTTTTCCCATTATCCTGCTGCATACGTGTGGTTCATTTACATTCATGGCTATCCAGATAATGAAGCTTTCAATCCGGGGGATCCTGTGGTGAGAACAATGAACCCAATTACCTCCTGCCGCCTGTGAGATGGGATGGCAGACTCTGAGTCAGATGGGAGAGGCTGCACTCGGCCGGCAATCCAATCACATTCATCTCACTTGCTTCCCGTTTCCCCTGTTCATGTGTTCTGCAGCAACTTATCAACAGGCAGGGGCCAAAGAACCTGGGATCATTACATCACACACACCAACAATTCTGAAAACACACACACACATGCATGCACAGACATATTCCCTGAGGTCCACTCGACCCCCACAATCTCCCCCTCCTGTTCCCCACCGCTAACATGCACCTCAGGTTTCTCTCTTTCCTCAAACACAATGCCTCACATTGATCTTACGAGCTCACGTACTTAACCTGCTGGAGGAGGAGAAAGAGGTAAGGGAAGGGTTTTATGGGCAAAGTAATATCTACCTCAATCTTGATCTCCTTATCAGCGAGCCAGGGTCTAAGAACATTCCTAATTAATTATGCAAGATACTCAAGTTTCCTTTTTCTAGCTTAATATTTCAGTTATACGCTCTGACTGAAATCATTCAGAAATGTGCTCAGCCAAAGTTAGTGGCAACATTATCAGCTTTTGTGTGGATGTGCAACATGACGGAAGAAATGGGAAATAGTGTTGATCAAGAGAGAAGTTAAACAAGCATGAAGAGCATCTTTTTTGATCACATCTCTGATGCAATCCTATGTAATGAAATCGGTAAAGATGGCTGTTGAATGAGCTATATTACAACCTATGATGGGGAAAGATGACATGGATTTCCTAGATGATGATGTTCAGTGTTGAAAGTAAATGCAATAACAAACATATGAAACAACTGGTTTATCCAGTATATAGTCATATCAGTACTCCTCTTCAGTTAGAAGTTGTGCAGCACCAGAGCAGCTTTCTTTACACCTCTTTGAAGTTTTATAGGTTAAAAAAAAAAAAAGTATAATGTAGTTCCTCTAAGAGAGGACTTGACATTCAACTGTGGCCAATGATAGAGAGTGTGCCTGAACCTAGACAGTGCTTAAGGGAATGTATTCCACTACTAGATAATTAGGCAGTGATTGCATGAGAGCTGATACCGATTCTGCATAATATTTTCTGCATGTTTCATGCAAAATATACCCTTATCTCATATTCCCCCTTATGGCCCCTAATTTTGACACTGTGATCAATAGTAATTGACTTAGTGATCAATGTGTCTCTTGAAGTTTTCCATCAGTCCGCGCTGCCATCAGTTGTGTCCACACTATTGTGGGGTGGTGTATGGTTTGTTAGTGGGGATCTGCATGCTAATGCTCATAGCAGCTCCCCTGAGTGGCATATAGGTGTTTTTATGTTAATGAATGTCAGGAGATGAGCTGTCGTTGGTCATCCCTGGGTACACATAGGTGTGAAGATACACATACCTGCCCGTCCATGCGTGCATGTTCTAGCACACACTCAGGCACAGGCACATGGGCACACACACACAAACACACACACACACACACACACATCCAGAGACTGCACACCCACTGAACCCTTGGATGCATTATTGATAAGCTACTAATTACGCTTGTTGCAATTTCAGCTGACCTTTCCCGGGAACATCCCGGATCATTATAAGCTGCATTCTCTCTTGAAATTGCAAAGGTAATCTACAGTCTACCTCCCTCGTTCCCCGTCTACCCCCAACACCACCACCCTCCCACACTACCCTCGATTCACTGCTCCATGAAGATGTGTTATTCTAACCCAAAATACTAGGAGACGTAGTTTGAGAAAAAGATACAGGAAGTTAGAGGGAGAGGAAAAGGAAAAATGAATGGAAAGAATGGGAACACAGTGAGGCATAAAGCTGAGTAAATTTTAAGCTTAATTCAAGTTTGTACATGAACTGTTTGTCTGTAAATTCTGCAGGACATGAGATTGTGAGCAATGACTCTGAAATGACTGCTGAGAGTACCTCTTGAAGTTTATGGTTGACATTCTCAGCCTCACAGTGTGATCTCATTCTGTTAAAGGTTCAAAACTGCACCACCATGGGTTATTATACCTGTTTGCATGTCATTACGATACTTTAGTGTGAAACATTCTCATCATAGTTTACCATTATGGCAAATTGTTAACGTAATGACTCTGTTTAAAGTGTCCCTGCTCAGAAAGTCATTGCTCTGAAAGTATTGGACAGGCCAAAAACTGGTTGTGTAGTTGGTGCTTAGAAAGATCAAATGGATGGAGTTCCATTATACAGACGAAAAAACATCAAACATTATCATTTTCTGAAGGACACAGAATAGGTTGATGTCAGATTTTTAAGCCTCCACAAAACAGAAGAATTTTTTTGGCAGGACAACAACAGCTAAGAAAGATGAATCCTCTTATTTTTTTTAATACAGCAGTTGACTGAACCAAATGCTCAAAATAAAATGTTCCTTCAATCATGTCACGGCCTTTAACAATCAAGCTATTGATCTGGAGGTTGGGTCATTTACAGGAATTTACTTCCATTTATAAAATGTAGTGCAATTTGTGTATTCACAAAGGGGCATTAGTAACATTTTTTTCCATTTTCTTATAAGGCTGGAACAACTGCACACAACAAGCACACAGTCTGTCAAAAAGTAGCAAAGTCTGGCTCTGATGATAAAGCTTTAGAAACAAAAAGCTTCCATATAAGGTTTTGAGTACAGCTACAGACTGGGTGCTTTTCTACTATTGTTCTTTCACGATTCAGTGCATATACAAGTATTGTATATAATCCTCCTTTGCTTTTCACGAAAGATGGATATATACACATACTTACAGGAACAACACCGCATTTCTTTCAAAGCTGCTTGTAGTTGACTCACTTTGGTCTCACAATCTTTCTATCTATGCAGTAGGGAAATAATATAGACCACAGGTTAACTGGAAATGTTTGTCCAAGCCCACATGTAAAAACTTCAACTTCTTGCATTTTATTGTTAACTTATTGCAACAAATTCTGACAAGAGGTCTGTGCCCACTCCGGTGCTAAAAAACCGCCTGGGGAACATGCAAATTTGAGCTTAACTCCTGTGTCAGTTTTATGACATTAATACCTTTCCCAACACTTCCAGTAATTCCCAAATTATGTATTCATAATATGTGGGTGTACAGTGAAAGGTCAATATTTACTGAGTGAGCCGATCCTTGATGTAAGACTTCGTTCTTTTGATTCTCTGAAATGTGGTTTTGGGAGACATTTGCTCTTATTGCTATTACCGATCTTGACTTATCCATCTGAGATCACAGGCATAATATAATTGGATTCTGTTACAAGTTGAGATCTTAGCTCTTTGCAAAAAAAAAAGAAGAAAAAAAGAAACACATTTATTTTCTCAAACTAATATGTGCTACTGAAGTTAGTATGAAAGGCCTCTGCTGCTGCAGCAGGTGTATTTTCGGGTTTGCATGTCATTCAACTGTTGTATGAAGGTGATGGTGACAAATGTCTGCAAGAGTTTCATTCTATTATAACTTTAATAGTTTACCAGATTTTATCCTTCAACCTCCACGACTTTCCTCCTTCTCGGAAACACACACTCACCTACACACAACAAAAACTTTCCACAGATTCTGCAAATTCTCACTCTGAGGATGGAGTTTATAGAGTTAAAGAGTTATTCAGCTTTTCCATCGCAATCAGATTTTGTTGGTGATGGGAGCTGACTCGGAACCAAAATAAATAGATAGAACGAGAAAAGGGCTGGGAACAGCAGTTTGCTGGCAGCGCTGTGAACCAGGTGAGCCAGTGCAGGCAGGGACGACACCAGCCAAAGGATTAATGGTCTCAGGGGAAGCCAAGGTAAGCCTGCTGCTTCTGCTTGACATCTTTGTACTTGTAAGAGCACAGAAATTAGCCAGGCAATGCAGTGAGTAATGGCCAGGGTGCTTCCATCAGTCCCATTTAACAATGCATGCAAAGCCAACAGAAGAAAATGCAGGGAGCGAAAAAAGTAAATGTTCCCTCCTGAGCATGTGTGCAGAGTTGCATGGAACAGTTCATCATTTAAGGCCTAGAGTTGTAAATGCAGCAGAAATATTACACGTATGGCCTGTCTGTTAAATTACATATATTAAAAATTAAAAATCAGTCATATAGATAAATGTTTTTCCTGATTTTTGGGGGGTGGGGGACATTTACATTATCAACCCTCAGTTTGGCTGTATTTGTGGACAAAATCCCTGCAACAACAGTATTCCCCTTTCAGCCTCCTTTCTACCAAATCCATAAACAATGATGGAGGAAAATGTATTATGTATGTATTTTCCAGATAGACATAGACCTATAATAAAATCTAGGGACAACATATCATGATGAGTGCCGACAGCGGTCCAGACCTATGAGGAGCCTGGGTCTCTCCAGATGTTCACATACTGTATCATATGGACGCGGGCACGCTCTCTCCACTCCACTCAGCAGAGACTTATGTCTCAGCACACACCAAATGTCAGTGACTCATAAGTCAGATGGTATCACAACATGCTCAAAATTACACGTACACACACATGCACACACACATACACTAAGATTGCCAGAAAAATAAGAGGATAAAGAACATCAGGGTCTGTGTTCATATATGCATAGCCTTCCTGTCTTAAATAAAAATAAAATAAATGATACATATGCACCTTTTCACAAGCCTTTCTAAAATTTTCTTGCACTTAAGAATGGGCAGAATTTCTACAATTTTTCTACCAATTTTACTTCTCTCATCAAGAATCCAGTCAGCAAAACACTCCTAACCTACAAATAAACTAAAAGATGCTGAGTATGAAATATTTGTATGATTATGACTTTGGCTGCAACAAGGTTTTATTTTCTGTGAATACAAATTGTATCAGATTCATATGTACAAAAGAAAAAAGAAATGAGGCAGTACATTGTAATCCACAGTGTGGACAGACTTGCTGGTGGAACTCGGCAAATTCATCATAAACCTGCTTCCCAAAGGCAACTGTCTGCAACTGGACTAAAATATAACAAACCGTCATGTGGAAAGTTGTCACCATTTCTTTTTCCACTTCACTGCCTTTGTAAACTGTGGTACTTTGATGATTGGTGTCCCATATTTCTGAATGTCTGTCTTCTTGACTAGGTCACTGTCACAGACAATGGGCCATGTTTGTAATTAGAATCCAACTGATACATATATATATATATATTTAAAGTTAAATGGGCAGCATGTGTGTATGTATGTATATGTGTATATATATATATATATATATATATATATGTGTGTGTGTGTGTGTAAAGAATATCAGCTGATATATTGATATCAGCCCCAAAAATCCAGTCTTGGTCAGGCTCTTTTTGTAATATTAAAACTTTGTCACAGCTAGCTAAGCACATAAGCTGCAATGTCCCTCTGAAACAACTATTTGGACAATTTGTAAATCTTCTTGTGTAAATCTTTAAATCTCTTGCATAGTTCACTTCCTATGATTTTTTCATTATCAATGAAACTACGCTACCCTGCCTCACTTCCATTCCATAATTTCCTGAAAACATACCCACATAATCCTTTCAGTGAAAACCGTACACTTCTCCAAAAACACGACCCAAACTGTCTTTCCTCACTCCTTCCACACCTGCCAAATGGGACTGAGTCTTTGTTAGCCTTGCGTGAGAAGCAAGGAAGTTGAGAATACAGAATCCTTCTTGGCAGAGACAGGAGGGAATGGATGGATGGAGGAATGAAGGGATGAGGGGTGATAGGGGTCTCCCAGCTGTCTAAGACCTGGGCTCGTCCCAGCACACTGGTTCCCACTAATGACCAGAGGCCCTGAGCTCCTCTGGCTCCCCTGGGACAACAGCTGCTGCCATCCCCAGCTTCTCCGCAGGCTTTGAAGGGGACGTGGCAGCAGTTGAGTTGGCTACACTCCTGCCTAGCAGAGCAGCAACTCGGGGATGGGGACAGACAGGCTTGTTGTGCCAGCAGGGTGGCTAAGCCTGCTGAAACCCTATCCAGCCAATTACTCCCTCCGAATGCCAAGCTGGCTCTCTAATGGAGAAACAGGGGACCACACGCTGTTTGGTCCTCTCACAGGTTTACAGGTTTAACAGGTAAGCAGTAACACTCCCACTTCAGGTCAGACATTTTTTCTATCCATTCTGACAGTTGGAACTAAATGAGGAGAAAACCTCAGTTTGATTCTCTCCAAACCAATTTGTTTAAAATGACAAATTCCGTTTAGAGCTCTTGTTTCTCTCTGTCATCCATCTACTCACACATAGCCCCTGGTTAGGCTTACCCTTTAGACTATTTGCAGAAAGAGAGAAACTGCTGTATAGAAAAGTAGTGAAAATGTCCAGGCTAAAGGAAGTGGACGCCTATGGTTAGACTACCTAATCATTCTGTCCACGTTCCTACTGTTCAGATAAGCAGCACACTGCCTCCAGTGAGCCTTCCCTCCATCGACGGCATACATATACTTTAACACAGCTAATTTGTGCAAGTCTTGCAGCACTTGCACACCATTTAGAGATACACTTCAGATTTCACTAGAGAACCAGTGGACCGTATGGCGGGATGGAGGTCAGAATAAATAGAGCTGCTACAACCCAGGAGAAATACATTTTAAATATGTATTGTTTCAGCAGCCAGTGTTCTCGGTCAAAGCTGTTGAAGTAGCAATCAACATTACTGTTATGGTAAATGCATTGTAGCAGCTGTGGGTGAACACAGTATAATGGGAATAGTTTTGCTGTGTCACACAATCAACAAAAAAACTTATATCTAATTAAGTTCTTTCATTTCATGTTATAGAATTTTTTTTTATAGATTTTTTTTTTTATGGCATTTTCTACAGACTACAGAATCCAAAGAAATTGAATCAGAGAGATGTATGAAATTATAAGCTGAGAAAATTCATTACATGTGACAGCTTCTGGACTGTTCTTCTTTCCTCTGTGTTTACAAAACAATTTGTGAGGGTCCGCTGAACCAACTTTCCTCTAACAATGTGTTATCAGACAGAGAAAAACAAGAGAGAATCAATAGGACCTGTGGTCATGTATAATTTGCAGGGCCAGCACCTGGCTGCCAACAAATAAAGATTTTTTTCCCGCACGTTTCATTCAAGGATATTGGACAATTTTGTTGGAAGTAGATGGCTATTTTCACCAAATCCTGGCTGCAGGTCAGCTGAAATGATTGAATCTCTGTAAGCTCGGTAGGTGCACACGGCACAGTCCCCATGTAAACAGGAGGCCTGGATGTGATCTTCACACTTCTTTGTGTGTTAGGTTGATATCCATGCAGAAGCTCGGTTTTGCATGGATATGCAAAGTGCACCTTGCAGAAGTCATAGCCAAACCATACTGGCGGTAAAATAAATCTTTTTAATTGCATAGAGAGTAGTGTGAAAATCTCAGCATTTTTTCTATGTACAATCTTCTACAATGTCTAACCATGCACTGTGTATCTGTGTGTGTGTGTGTGTGTGTGTGTGTGTTTGTGTTTGTCAGGTTGGTTGGCAGGCTGTGAGGCTGCCTTGGCTAGTCAGATAGCTCTTCTCCCTGAACCAGCTGGGCCCTCCTGCCTCCCTCCAAAGCAGTCAGTGCAGACCACATGGTCTCACCCCAACTCTGAAAGGTGCCATTCAGCCTTACACAGCTAGACACACATGGACACGCATACTAACACACACACACAAACACACCAAAGCCCTCACACAGTTATATTCAAAGAGAACACCTTCTGCTGTCCACACACAGCAAATTAACCTGTTCAGCTGAGCCACCCATTCACACTATTGCTAATCTAACAAACCAGCAAAAACAAGCATATGAGAACATGTAAACCATCCAAAATAAGGAATTACAGCAATATGAATGCAGTTATAATAATCAGTTATAAGCCAGACTTCACATGTATTGCAAGTAAATGCCTGAGCTAACAATTCCTCTTTTAAATATTTCATTAAATAATCCACTTTACATTAAACTCTTTATCTTAATATGTATTTAACATTATACATTATTTACTTTTTATTATAGTGCTACTCTGTACAGTCTATTTCTCTTTATGTGGTGTCTTGATGTTTTTTCTCCCAAAATTAAGGTCTAAGGATAGAGGATGTAATACATTGTATAGATTTTAAAAAATTAAATGATTTGTTGTATTTTGGTGTTCTAAAGAAGCTGCAGGTAAACAAGTAAAAGTAAAATTAACATACATAGCATTTGATGCATTCAGTTGTACAATTCCAACATGTTTAGCTCAAATAAAATTTTGTGTATAGAAGAATCCCCTCTTGGTTCCTTGCATTGTCAACAGTGTTATTCTGCAAAACGGGTGAACTTTTGAACTGTGCTATGTTTGGCAGAGGAGCTCTTTGCTCCCAGAGGTTTGTTCTATCAGTGCTCTGGATGAGGTCGCTGAGGTGGTCAGAAATAAAGAGATGTGTTGCAGAGAAAAGGCAAAAGAGGAGGAGGGGCAGAGCAAGAGCAAGATGTTGGGAGGTCCAGGTCACATGGTGGGCCCCAGGACCTTGTGTTGGAGGTAGTGCACTTCCCCTGAGCTACATTTACCCTTTAGCTGCAGTCTGGCAACCAGGCTGAGTGGACAGAGGTAGGTGGGGGGAGCGCGGGGCACCGAGGGAATGAGAGAGAAAAGCGAGACGAGTGAGCTGGAGAGAGAAATGTAGCATTGAATCCTAATGTCAGATCAGAGCTGAGCTGAGCGGCGAGGAGATCTCTCCTGCCAGCAGCGTATGAACATGCATCTGTATCAAGGGTAAAATATTGTGATCTTTGATTATTCCCTCTTTCACCTTTCATTAATGTCATCCAGATAGAAGGCGAGGCAGCTTGACATACACACAGAAGAGCAGAGAGGATTTCATGGACAGACTGGTGAGATAGCACAAGATTTTGACAGTATGCTTTGTTTCCTCTGCGCTGTTACTTCTCTGCAGCTGTAGGTCATACTGAAATTGCGATTTCTGTAGTTCGTTTTTGTATTTGTGTTCTGTTTTTGCATGTGATAAGACAGGAAGTAAACGATTTGCACTGATCATGTGCGATAAAGACAGAAAGAACATTAATAAGTAGGATACTAGCTGAATCACACATAAGTAGAATCATATGTAGAATATGTAGTAGAGTCATATTATGATATGTGATGTAACGATGAGACAACGAGAGGTTAGAAACAACTGAAGGAGGGGAGAAGAGGAAGGTGAAGTGGGGTAGAGCTGGGCAATATGGTTGAAATCCTTATTGCATGATTAATATTGATATTTTCGAACATACATTAGATATATATCATGATATGCCAAATGTGTGAAAAACCGCAAGTTCCATTGTTATGCATTTCATGAGATAAAAGGTGTAAAACAAAAATTAATTCTTCTAGTCCTTAATTACAGCTTTCTCTGAATCATTGATTTAAACAACAAACATTTCTAGAGCTATAATGTAATCAAAAAAACAATTTTGCTGAAACTATAGATAAATAATGATAATGCATTACTGCCCAGCCCTACGTGGGGTGTGGAGCAAAATTATCATGGTTGGGTCTGCACTTTGTTTATTTTAATGGAATCAAACGGTACAAATAAAATCCTGTTTCACTGTCGTGCAGGGATCCCATTTCTCCAGATAAATAATTCATATTGTACATGCTGGGAGGCCAAGAATAGATTCCTAAAATAACAGGAGGGTAGAGGGATGGAGGAGGGGGGGGGGGGGGGGGGGTAAGAAAGAGGACGACAAGTATCCGAGAGGGCTGACATCCAGCGAGCTGAGGACTTCGGCATTCCTCAGTCCTTACTTGACCTGGAAGAAGGAGAATCTCTTGATACCATTGCCGTCCCAGCTATCATTACACCCACCATGGAGCCAGAAGATGCCATCCTCCTGTCTAACGCCCGATAGGTCCAGATTTAACATGTTCCTCCTGTCACTGGGTCCTGCCCCTGCTGTCAGATTGGTTTTGTTAAACTGAGCTGCCGCAGATTAAGAGACCCGATCAGATTAGGACACCAAATCGCCTTGCAAAAGTACCCCTCCCTCCAGCAGTTGGAGTAAGAGGGTCGCAGCAGTGTTTCAAGGTTTCACTTTAACATTCAGGAATCAATCCCTGTTTCCAATCCAGCATATTAGGTTGATGTGTGCCAGCAGTCCAGGCAGGCATCTGTCGAGGGCTGTACCTTTCCCTAAAGCACATTGTGCCTGCGCTGCTCCCCGATTCCCTGATAGCATTAATGCCAGGCAGATGTCCCTGAACTAGTCCAAAGATTTTTGTAATATTAGAGTTGTAGACTGGCCTTTTTTTCTTCACCCCAACCAAATTTCTTGAAATTCTCCTGTGGCTTTTAAGAGCAACACAATATTGACCCACAATATCTTTCACATCAACAGCCAAGCCATTCACTTCCCTAATGGTAGGAAAATCAATAGGTAACGAATGGGCTTATTTATATTTCAAGCAATGATGTGTCATGTTTTGGGTTTTGTGACAAGTTTATTGCTGTAGGGGGTTATTGAAGATGTGAGGACGAAGCTGTGCGATATAATAATGAAAAAAAAAAAAAAATCATGTCTGTGGATCTCTATCAGCTGTTGTCATTCTACAGCAAATACTGCCTGTTCCAGATGGGGATCTCTGCCTTATCAAGACACTGCTCCACCTCTGTCATTAGTCTAAGTCCAACTTTGTATCTAATCTAGAATGAAAAGACAGTTCGGCCCCTCAGATCTCACCCAATGACTCCCTCCAGTATCAAAGTGCTCTTTGAAGTTCATGTTCTATAAAATTGGTTCAAGTGTCAGGTCAGAGTTCCCGCAGCCAACGGCACGTCAGTCATTTGAAGCCTCATTCTTCTTTCGTCTTATTCTCAAATGCGACCTCAGCTGCCTTTGTATTCTTTAGCAGGAGCCTTCTTCATGTTTATTGCAAAGAGGCAATCATTATGGCCTGTGTTTGGACCTGGTCACAAGCCCCTAAGAACTGAAATGTCTGGTGATACACTTATTAACTTTTTTGCACAGAGACCTATTCGACAATCATCCTTGACAATGTCAGTCCGCCTGATAGACTCATCAATGAGACGAGGCCGGGGGAGAAGTCAACGGAGTAGGAAAAAAAGAATAAAGGAAAGAAAAGGCAAACAAAACACACATTAGGGGATAAACCTGATACAAATATCAGTGCAAGATCTGAGGGATCTACTGAGTCTAAAACAAAGGAGAAAACACAAACTCAAATAACGAGTTATCATGAACCACAGTAAAGCCAGGGCAGTCAAAGCATGACCACGTCAACACTTGTACTTCAGGCAGTAGCGCAGTAATAACGACTTAAGTCGGAAATACACACATATACATATGAATAATGTGAAAACACTCCTTCTTCCTTCATGCACCAAAGCTAAGGTTACCCCAATCATCTTTTCGGCTGCTGCAGCTTTACAGGACCAGAATGACTGCTTCTCTCTCCATTACCTCTGCACTCATTTGACTGGCAGATGGGTGGAAAGACGGTGGATGGAGAGTGGGCGGGCGGGTAATCATGGGACTGTGTGTCACAGTACGTGCGTGTTCGCAGCACTATTTGTCGTCTCAGCAGGTGAGATGAGAAAGGCAGGTGAGACGTGGCTGGTCCTAATTTAAAAGCCTCTTTACGGTGCCCACTGAACCAACGTTGGCATTCCCTAATGGTGCATCACAGGCGCGTCATCCCGTGCTATTCCTCTCCATCCCTGTGTCCTATGTCCTTGTCTGTTGTCATTGCTCTAATAGCTGCCACAGCTTAAGTCACAGACAGTACAGGCTTAACAATATGCTGCCAAACTCTTTGCAGATTCAATATTCCACTAAGTAGTGTAGTTTTTACATGTAGGAGTACTAATCTCAGTAATTAATCCACTGCTTCCATATCTGTGCTTGAATCATGTGGTTGGAGCTGGTGTCCTTTCCAGTCCAATGGTAGCATGATGCAGGGATTTGAGTGAATGGCGTGGACTGACAGTGAGAGAGACAGAGGGTGATATGAGAGGCTAATGGAGTTAATATGCTGAGATGGAGAGATAAAGGAAAGGAGAGGTTAGATTTGAGGGACAGACATTGAAAGATAGCTGAGTTACAGGTACAGGATCTGAATACAGATCTAATTTTGCAGCTGAATGTTTTCTCTATAACTTTGTTCTCTCTACTTTCTGCTGCTGCAACTGGTTCATACCTGCAGAAGGTAAATGCACTCCAAAATCTATTACTGTCATCATGCATACACCTAATGTGTAAAATTTTGATTTTATATAAAAAAAAGCATAAAAGCTGGCATTTTCATATATCTGGAGATATAGTTATGTTCAATTTTTCCACACTGAAGTGCTCCACCAACAGAGTGAAATTGCAGTTTGCTGTGTTGTGTAGACAAAAATAAAGAGTGCATTGCTTATATCTTGAATCCTCTTTTGTACTGATTGGAGAGGCATTTTCTTTCTGTCCATATACTAGGGTGGAAAAAGCCCATGTTTTCATCTTTCCTGTCTCTTTCTTTGTCATCATTTACTCGACCCGCCATTCTTTCTCTCGTGCTCTCTCATTTTGTATGTCATTCATGTTCTTTTCATGTCCCCACTCATGAAAGATTCAAGGTTATTTTCATATTATAGCGGTCATGGGGGAAAAAAAACGACAACAATCATGAAAAAGCCACACATTCTTTTTCATATTAAACACACTGAAAGAAAATATGAATCTGTAAACATTTTCAGATCTTATGAATACGGTAAAGCTATTAATTTGAGTGACAAACAGCCATTAGCTCTCTATAACTGCTGGAAAGGACAGTATGGCTTCTGCTCATGAGAACACATCTTTTCATGGGAGTCTGTATAGTGCAAAAGTTGGTGTGCATTGAAATGGGCCAATGTTTGTGCAAGAGTAACAAAGATTTTTGTTTCTCTCTTGTCAGTTTTTGTGTATGCCAAAGCTCTTAATAGTCTTTGGCCTCACCCAGTGAGAGAACACAGCATTTTCATTCCACATGGAGTACATGAAGCAAAGGTCTCTCAAAATTAGAGCAGAAAATTCAGCACTCAACTGTGAACAGAGGAGAGCAAAATCTAAAATCTATTATTGGCCTTAAAAATGATAAAAACATTCAAAAAACATCTCATTATGATTCTATTATGTTATGTATATAGTATTCCGTATATACAGACCTCAGAAGCCAAGTACCGCACATCACGACACTTATCTAACTCCGTCTAACTCGAACCAAAGTGGGGAGTGGAGTATGTATCTGTTATGTATGTGTAATCTTTATGTGTGTGCCTGTGTGTGTGTCTCCAGCCTGCTTTAATCTCCTCCCATCTGCTGGTGGACCTCCTCTCCCTGTTCTGAGGCCTGCCGTGCCCTGCCCGATCTGCCGTGCCTGACCTCACGATGTGTGAGTGAGTGTGTGTGTGTGAGTGTGTGTGTGTGTGTGTGTGTGTGTGTGTGTGTGTGTGTGTGTGTGTGTGTGTGTGTGGACTGCTTGATGAGCCTGCTTCCTTATGAAGTGGTGTCATTAAAGCAGAGAGAAGGAGCAAACGGGTGATTGCAGTGATTTGGCAGAGGTTGCACAGACTCTGTCCTCCAATCAGAGCCCTCGCCTGGCCTCCTCCAGCTCCACTGCAATCACAGAGCACCAAGTCCACAGAGGACACACACACACACACACACACACACACCCACACACCAGTTTATCAGCCTCAGGTATGAGCTTGTCAAAGCCATTATCTGTTTATACTGTGGGTACATATATCAGAAGATTTATATCAGCAGGCTGCAGTCAACACCTAATACTGTGGCAATGTAAATATATTTTTTCAATTAAAATTAACTGACATCACGAGATGATCTTAAATATTAAAATACTTACCATATATTAAAAATACTTCAGATCATAATATAGAGACTAAATTAAATGCAAAGGTTCCTAAAGTAGGCAAGCATTAAAAAGGTCACCTTTTTTATGTATCTACATACCACTGTTTACATTCTAGGTAGGTTAGCAAGCTTTTGCAAATCTAGCATGCGCTGTGAATAGAAGGTACTGTGAAGTGTGTAATGGCACTGTGAGATTACTGCTTGCAATTCCTACAGTATTCAAAAAGCCCTAACAGGTAGATGCCCATGAAATGAACAGGGAAATGTAACAGATGCAGTTAAAACTAAACTAAACTAACATTTTGTTCATTTTTAATTAACATAATGTCATCTTGTTAATTTTGACAGCCTAAACCCTTTAATATGTACTGTACAGTATGTTGTCTAGTTAGAAAAAGTACATTTAAGCAAACATAGCACTAATAATGCACAATATTGTTGCATCTAAAAAAAGCTTTCTTGACTGAAATTTAAAGTTAAGTAGAGGTTTCGTGACAGTATCAATATCATGAGGAGATATAGGATTATCTATACTGTGTATTGTGACTTTAAATAAATCAAAGTGCTTTGTTTGCATGGTACAGAACTTAGGATTCCTTATTGTCACAGCAATTTGGACAACTACTGTACACCATTTACATGCTTTGATATGTTCAAAGGGTACAGGGAAAAGAAGCAAGAGGGGGACAAAGAGAGAGAGAGAGAAGGGGGGGAGTGAGATAAAGAGAGAGAGAGAGAATGAATTATAAAGTGTAGAGAATTGAGCACTAAATTGATCTGCAGTCTGTCTGTCCCCAAAGAGGTTGAGGTGCTGTAATGAGAATGGCAGACCAGATGCATACAGGGGCCGTCTCTTCCCCATCTCCATCGCTCTCTGAAAGAAGACAAGTTTGTTTCTCAAGGTGATTGTTGCGGTGATAAGGGAGAGGGTGTTATTAAGGGTGACAGCGGAGGGGCTGAGAGGCAGTGGCTGACTGGATAACCTTGTCCCCATCCCCGCCTCGCTTCCTTCTGCATGAGCATCTCCACCACTGGCCTGCCCTGCCTGCTTGCTCGTCTGAACACAATCTGCTGGCTGGAATTACCTCCCGGCCCCAGGAAAACTAAACATGATTTCTGACCTTTCCTTTCTGTGTTCAACAGTAACCTTTGCTGATCCGCCTACGCTACGAGACCATCGCAACGAGCAAGGGACGGGGTGAAAAGGATGTGTGTGTTTTTAAAAAAGGGGAATGAGGATGAATGTGTATTTAGCTGTATTTATGTAGGTATACATATTCACAAGCAGGCGCTGGCGGAAAAGGCAATAACTGCAACATTTGTACAATATCATGAAATCAAATACAGCAACCCTGCAATAATGCTACCTCTGCAAAGCTCAAAATGTCACATTTTTGATGTCACCTTTCATATTTTTTTAGTTTGTGATGTTATACGTGTTTTGTCTTAAGGTGTTCCTGTTGTTTGTTCTACATCCTGTAAGTATCCGCTGCTTATATCTATGTATGTGTTGACTGAGTGTACCACAAAAATTGCAGTAATATAGTATTTGCTTGGGAAAAACAGTATGAGACACTGTGATTTCAGAAATACTGCATCTTTCAACTAGCTAAATCCATTACATCATCACTCTGCTTTCTCTTGTTGTTCTTTGACATATCAGCAAGTTTTATACAAGGTATTATCATTAGTAGTTTGTTAGATAAGGCTAATTGATCTCTACCTACCCAGTGTATTTGCGAATTGTTGTGATCTACTTCTTCCACTGACTCTGCATAACTCCTACAGCGCTCAGCACAATCTGACCCTCAGGAGCAAAGCACATCCCTATAGAAACAATGTCATCATCTCTTTCTGTCTGTGTGTTTGTCTGTTGTCCTCCCGCTTTCTCTCCTCCACGTCTATCTTCCATAAACCTGATTCACCCGGTCTCCCCTTCAAAACAAATCAGTTTGTGCTGATGTGACGGTAAATTTAAGAGCTTACAGGCAGAGTGACCTGAACATCCCAGGCCGGCTTGGTGGAGTTAGAGGACTGAACTCTGGGCTAGCAGAGGCCTGTGTATCAGTATTGTTTGTGTAAGAGTACCAGAGGGGATTTGGACAAGGAGTGCAAGCTCTGAATGTGTGACCCATGGCTGGCCTTACCATTGGATTAGCTCACCCTGATCCCCACAACCTCTGAACATGCTCCTCACTATTTCAAGATCTATCCATTTATGTCCAGCCAGTGATCAGTAATCTATAGATCCACACTTTCCACACGTTTCTGTTTATTTTGCAGTTGTTCTCTCTTTCTCTCTCTCTCTCTCTCTCTCCACCTTCGGTGTCTCAGAACAAATTCCCTTCTTCCACCTCTCTACTCTCACCATCCATCTTTCCTCCCCTCATTCCTCTCCCTCTAACTACCTGTCTCTCCTTCAATCCTCCTCTCTTTTCTAAAGGGGATCAGTGGAGCTTAGAGGTCTTCCTGCTTGCTTTATTACAGAGCTGCTCTGACATGGGGAGCTCGTCTCTCTAGTAAGGAAAGGAGAACACCACTGATGTTTAATACATGGACCACTCTGTTGTCTTTTACGCCAGATAAATTCATCATCAAAAACTGAGCGCAGAACAGCAACCGAGCATGTAGCCCTGCTCTCTCAATCTAGATTCCCAATCTTTCTTTTTTTTTTTTTCTGTGCTCACTCTACATTTAACTTATTGCCTCTCGCTCCGCTTCTCTCTCTCCCTCTCTCTCTCTGTTTGTTCCGTCACATCTCAGTGAACTGGAGCAAACCTTTTCATTGTCCTTCAGTTGGAGTAAACACACAAACACAATGCAACACTGCTGCTTGGCCCGCAATACGAAACACAGCACATGAAAAGAAAATTGACCCATTCCATTCAGCATATGTGTACAATGTCTGTGTGTGTGTAAATATGTTACCTATACTGGACATGTCCCTGTGTGTGCACATGTGTTCCTATTATCATGTTCATCCAGCTTCCCACTGTGCATGCGTGTGTTTTGCATGAGAGAGAGAGAGCATGTGTGTGTGTCAGAGCCGTATGGGTATGTATGTGTTTGCCTGTTTGTCCTCTCTGTGTGGGTGTGTGCGTGGGCGGCAGGCCTGTCTTGATAACACCAGAGCCTGTTTCTAATCCAGGCCTCCTCAGTGGGCTGTAGCTCTAGCTGTGCCAGGCAGGCCTGCTGCAACACCAACAGAGCCACAGCTGACAGTTAGCCTGCTCCTCGCTCCGCTTTCTGGACAATCCCTGAGCTCGGAACTTTAACAATGGATTATGTTGGGAAATGAGGAGAGCGAAGATGCAAAAAACAAACAAAAACTGAGACCTGAGTGCGGAATGTCTCCTTTAAGATGGCCTCAAACATGAGACAGAATAAAAGAAAATCAAATAAAATCACAGCCTGCAAAAAAGGAAACTAAAAAAGGGTGGATAGTAATGGTGGAATGCAAACAGGGGTGCTGCTGGTAAAGGGTTTAGAGGGAAACCAAAGTGGTTAAAGCTGATTTATCCTGTCTAAGGACGCCAAGCCTCGAAGGAGGCACTGAACAGCCCTTCAAAAATGAAATATCAGCAGCAGTCAGTGCCAGTCATCAGTGCCATGTGTGATGGAAAATCAATCTATTTCATATCAGAGACCTGGGAGGAGAAAACGAGAGAGACAGGTCCCTGCTGCCTCCTCGCTGCACCTCTTTAAACGTCTCCCCAACAGAAACACCCCAGAATGGTCTGCGTCATCAATGACGGAGACATTTGCGGTGCTGGTGGCTCAATGTGAAACGGCTGCTGTTCTGCTAGATTAGGTAGGTGATTGGTCATTAATATTCATTTCACAGTGTGTCTTTGTTAGGCGGCAGCAGGGGCTGACGGGGTGTTTGGATGGATTTACTCTACCGTATATTTCCCTTTAATTTCTATAAGAGAGGTGGTTTACCCATACGGCCTCAGTGAAGCTAGTGGCTTTTTACTAGTTTGTTCTTAGTATCATATCAAGTGAAAGCTATGAGGATATCAGGAAACTGCTCAGTTTTGATCAAATGTCCAAGTGTCATAAAATATTTAGAGGAATTTGTTGGAAGAACATGTTTTACTTCTGTCCTAAGTAAGCATGGTTGGCCTTGTTTGATGACTGGAGGCAGGCAGTTTCAATTTTTACTGCAACAGTACCCAGAGAAAGTACACTGTTCTAGCCTGGGGCTGTCTGATCTTAATAACAGCAGAGAGTTGCTCCTGGAGGAGCTGAGGTCCAGTAGGTATAAACCACAGTAACAGGTCTGTCCCGGACGGACAGCAACCTGGAGCAGGTGAACTGAACTGTCCTCCCTATAATGAGATTAAGGGACTAATTAGTATGACTGTGTGTTGTAGTGTGACTGTGTGCACTGAGGAATATATGCCCCCTATCGGACTAGCAGTGTGGCCCCTGAGAGAGCAGACCAGACTGGGTCTGTCCCTGGTGTTCCTCCCTCCATTGCGCTGAAAGGCTTAGTAATATTTTTTGCATCCATTCTTCCAGCCCCTGTATACCATGCTGAGTTATAGTCTTGAAGTAACAATGGCAGACAAATAAGGATCAAGATAACAAAATATGGATTTTGGCAGTTTTTTCAGTGTGAAATAAATGCAGCAATGATTATAGTCCCTAGAAATTTCAGACAGCACAATGAAATCCTTTTCAATCTTTTACAGCAAATAAGAAGCTAAGGCTTGTAAAAGTAGGCCATGGAGGAGAATCAGCAGCACAGTCCATCAGCTAACAGTAGCAAGAACTGCTAAATACAGAGCCCGATTTTGAGAAAATCAAAGATAATCACAGGAAGAATTCAGGCCAGCAAATTGGAAGCAGGATGAGACATTAGAGAGATTTAAAAAATGAAGATCAGATCCATCCTCCTTCCCCCACTCCCTGTCTCCCCTTTTGGTTTCCTAACCCGTTAAAGTCACGCTAGTGTTTGATTGCCCCTGCGGCGCCACTCTGACCTGTTCATTTAAGATGATGTGCAACTCTCAGGTCTGTTCCAGCACTCATTTGTTCCTCAGTGGGGTCCCCACTGCTAGCCAATAAGAGGACCCCATACTGACCAAAGTGCCCTGGGAGCTCTAAAACCGGCCACTCACAACCAAGTAAAGAGGCAGCTGAGTGTCATTGTTAATGTGGACACACAGCTCCACAATGACAAAATCGATGGAGCTATAGGGGACATCAATCTTGACAGAACAAGACCCTTTTGCTTGTCTCACTGCCACTCCTCTTATACTCTGAGTGAATGGTTGAGAAAGAAAGAAAGAAAGAAAGAAAGAAAGAAAGAAAGAAAGAAAGAAAGAAAGAACGAAAGAACGAAAGAACGAAAGAAAGAAACATGGAGGACTGATGGTGATCTTAATTGGCCTTTCCTCCATCCATCTAAAGGGGTTATGCTGTCCTTTGAAGATTGTGTGCATTTGACAGGCAGCCAAGTGGCCAGCCATCCTAATTCACCCAAAACAGGCAGAGGTTTTTAGGTAAAGCCTCAGAAGTGCAGCACGGCAGCTGTATGCAGTTGGCATCGTTTGTGCATTTTCTCTCCCTGCCTCTTTTTCACTTCCAAATCTCCTTCCCCTTCCACAAGGATGACAGCGTTCCTCCTTTAAATAACAAAAAGGCGCTTGCTTTGTTAGAGGGTGACACATGAGATGCACACCAAAAAATAACAGCAAGGTTCATTGTCTCTGCCGCTGACTTGAAGGATGCCTCCTCATCCCATTAACATATATGCAGATAGGCAGTGAGTAAATGAAAGCCTCCAAAAACGGGAGAGATCAAAGACGACAGAATTAAGGCCAAGTAATGAGGATCTTGGCAAGAACCCTGCAAATTTATTGATTGTTTGGCAAGCTGTACGTGCTCCTGCTCCATTTTTCCGTCCCTCTATACCATTTACTCTCTCTCGTGCTTCAGATGCACACAAACCAAGCAGTGTGGGCTTTAACTGGGCCTTTGCGTGGCTGTGGCTCAAGTACTGAGCTTAATCACAATTTAATTTACAGCGCAATGATAATGTACTTGGCATAGGGAACAAGAAAAGAGAGATGGGCAGCAGGAAACCCCATCAGAGCCCTCCAATAACAGACTCTTTAATCAATTACAACCAGTGCAAGGGCACACTCAGGATGAGACTAGTAGATCTGAGCCAGAAACAACTAAAAAAGCTATAATATGTATGAGGTGAGATTCTAGACATTTCCACAAAAACTAAAAGTTAAGTTACAAACTGCCACAAGCTGCAAGACAGACAGTCAAAGCAAGATGACATCTAATCTTAAATATACATTTAAATGCAGTCTTCAATATTTGTTCAACTCTGTTTATAATGATAAAATTGTTACCATTAAGTATGTAAGCGCAGTTACATAAGAGTAAAACAGAAATGAGATAAGATTAAAAAAAAAAAAGTGTTGGGTGGAAAAATATTGCATTGAGAGCAGTGAAACAGATGAGATCAGAGGGAAAGAATGAAAATAATTAGCCTAGATAAGGCAGATGAAAAGGGGACATGAATAAATGATGAAGAAAAGAAGACAACTACCTCCACGACTCTCGCTGTCAGCTGGTTTCACCTGGATGGGGCGAGTCATCTGGAGGAGAGAGAAGAAAGAGCAACAGAGAGGTTAGTACTGGTGGCTCGGGCTGTCGCGGCTACAACAAGAGGCCACAAACCAGAGGTGTCAAGGTCCTCTCTCCCATACTAATAGCTGCTCTACAATACTGATCAAAGTGCCTTGGCTGGAAAGGAAACCAAAACCCCATCATGCGGCTAAGTTCACTTGACCCTATAGTGTTTCTGCTGCCTGTTATTCAGTGTAAACAAAACAACCTCGGCTCTCGTTCACACATAAAGTAAGATTTGTGTGTGCGTGTGTGTGTGTGTGTGTGTATCTCTATGTCCGCGGCAGGTGCACGGAGAGGTTGCAAGGCTGCATATGTGTGTCTTAGCGAGAGGGGCCGAGGCAGTCCTAATAAAAGTGAATCCAGCCACAGGAGGAGAGAGAATCAATGCAGGCCTATTGATCCAGGCCCTTGGGTGGTGGAGAGTGTCTGGCTGGGAAGGATTCTCTGGTTAGGAGGCTCACTCTAATCCACTGGACCCTGATAAGAATGGCATTGCCTGGATTAGATGCCTCTGTCATCACAGTCTTTGTGTCACGCTTTCCTCCTTTCCCAATTTTACCTCCCTCTTTTTTTCATTATTGTTGTTCAAGCTGAACAATTTTACCAGACTTGGGCCCGATTTGTTTGGAGGAAAAGTTTGAAAGATGTAGCCGTGATTTACAATACGGTTGTTAAAGCTGCAGCCTTGTTGTTTTTTTTTTAATTGAACATATGCCTCCTAGTCACATATTAGCACACATTCTGAAAATACACCCACCCACATGCATACAATATGCATGTGTATGCATATATGTACCCTAGCAGAGAATAAAGCTTACAAAATAATTTATGCTTACAGATCTGATGCCCCTGCCTCTCCTCTTCTGATTTAGTCAAAAACATAGATTTACAATAAAACCCACACACATTTTAGTCAAATTGAGGCCAAAACTGACACAAATTTATAACAACATTACTGAAACATAAAAGCAACCACTTACCACCCTCAGCCATTTACAGCAAACCATTTGTCGCTGCTATTTAAAAGTCTTTTTATTGCTTGAAACTATTTCCCATCACCGAGCATCCCAGTCAAATCGCTGAAAAACCGTCCATCACTGATATTTTTACTTATGTATATTTTGTTCCATTGCCCTGTCATGTATCTTTTTTTTTCTGTTCAATTCCAGAGCAGGGCTGAAAAGGTCAGATTTAAAGACAGGGCAGTCCAATAAAAGCATGACATGTTCAAGGAGAAACACCATAATGGGATTTTAAAATGTCTTAATAACATGCTGATATATGGGGGAGAGGCCCAGGCCCGATTCATTAAGTGCTAAACGTATCCATTTTCACCTTGAGGAACTGAGTAACCTTCCCTCACTGAAATTATTCCATAAATTTACCCATCGTAAATAATAACTAGCACTGGCTAAGTCTTTGTAGGAAAACAGGGAGGATGTTATGCTTGTGAAGGTTGAGGTTTTAGCTCCTTGTTTCTTGGCTCGCTCCCCATCCTTCTCCCTCTCCATCTACAAGTGCTTTTTTTCCCCCTCTTGTACAACAGCAGCGCAGTAACTATAGTATGCTAATGCCAAGCCACAGGGCACACAGCTCCACAGCATGTACGGATAGATTACAGAATCAACCGCGACAGTATCGCACACGTGTTCAAAGCAACCTCTGAGACAGAAACACCTCCGAATGGGGGAAAAAACATCTGCAAGACAAATTCGCAGATAACTTTACAACCCTCTGCTTCTTCACACAACGACGCAGGAAATCTTTGAATGTGCCTTTGACATGTCAAACGGACAAAAGATGCCTCTATCCTGCCAGTTGATTTTTGTTCAAATGGATGATGGAGGAGGCCAAATCCGCCGCTGTGACTTCTCTACCATGCTATGATCTCAGCCGTCTCTATAGGGTTCCTGTGTGTAGGAGGCAGCTCTCTCTAAAGCTAGTTACTGTTCAGCCTCCAACATGCCAGCTTAATGGTCTATTTATTTGCCCAAGAGCAATGCATTATGGTCCTGAACAGTCACTACTGATGGTCTCAGTTTGTTCCATTTCCATTAAACACATCTGAGGAAATCGTGTAATTCTGGCAGAAATTAAGTGCACTTTGCAAAGCACATTTGTACTTTATGCATTCTTACACATGCATAGGCATGGTAACTACTAAGTAAAATGTATTAAGTGCTGCTGTTTCCTAGGAGACCATTCATTAACTCCAGATATGTATTTTCACTCGGTCCTTTGTGGGTTGGAGTTAGGAGCTTCTCAACACACCCACAACTGAGCGAAATAGTTGCTGCTGTGTTCTTTACAAATGACAACATGTTTTAACTGATGTTTTTAATTTCTCTATTCATTACGGCAAGGGAGTGGTTAGGTGAGGCTGTTGGGAACCAGGAGAGGAAACAGGAAGAGATTGTGGTAAAAGACAAGAGATGGATACAGAGAAAATACATGTGAGAGAGAGAGAGAGACTTGCCTGCAACTCTTAGATAAGATTGCTTCACTGTTGAGTGGCGTTTCTACTGCTCTGACCCCACCCTCCTGCCTTTCACGGTCAAACACATGGTGAAAAAGAGCAGCACAACTTCACTATTGGTTGATTGATATACAGGGTGTATATCAATCAACCACCTGCCTCCTTTTGGCACCCCTGCTGAAATTCACTGTTTGCTTTTTGTGTGACATCAATTATAAGTGATGGCAAAGTGATAAAAGCGTGTTTTAAACTTAAACACGTGTATTGCCGGGAAAACTTTTATTCTACAAAATTAAGTTGGTCCTGATGTTCTGTTTCCTTATCTACCGAGAGACGTGTATGTGACTCAGGTATCTGGATTTATCCAATAACGTTTAACAAACCAGCCATGACATTCCTAGCATTAATATAACAAAAAAAGCATTTTCAAAATATGAATGCTAGAGATGTTCCAAATCCAAATGTGATATTCAGTGAAGTGCAAATAATTTGTCTCCTGCAAATATTTGTTCTCTCTGAATTTGTTCATTTGTATTCAGGAGCCCACAAGGAAAACATAGTTTTAGTCCACTGAAAAACACTTTTGTCTTGATTTTCTGTTAGACACTGTTTAGAATGTACATATATACAGACCGGTGACAAATTAGAGGAAAAACCAACATAAAGTGTCTTAGTAAGGTGTTGGGTCACCACATGCCAACAGAACAGCTTCAATGCGCCTTGACATTGATTCTACAAGTCTCTGAACTCTACTGGAAAGCGCTGTCTAACAGTCCAAAATCTTAAACATGTAAACTGCAAATCTGTAAACATATTATAAAGAAATATTAATACTGTTAGTAAAAAGAGACGATGAATAGAAATATGAAGGTGCAAATAAATAATGCAAGGAAGTGTTAGTGGAAAGTGAATGTGGGAATGTGAGGTCTGCAAGTCAAAAAACTCAATTTGAGTCAATTTCAGTCTCTGCTGATTTATGGTGCTTTTACATGCTGGAGAGAAGTTGTGAAATACTGTATTCAGTGTTGAGGAAACTCAATAAACAGACATGAATGTGGGACCTTTGTGAGGTCATCTGAGTGAAAAATTCACAAACATAGTATTTTATATCAGGTTATTTTGTATCTCAAAGGTCATAACCAGGTTGAAGTAAATGTGAACTGAATGTTTTTGACTCTAACAAGCTTCTCTGATGACTCACAACAGCACAATCTTCAGTTTTCTTGCATTCTTTGTTGAGTTGGGAGTTTTTGTTTTCCAGTACAAGCTCTAGGCTCTCTCTCTCTTTCTCGAACCACAATCTGTGCTGTGCTAAGGGCTTTTGACAAATCTATAGTTCCATATGCTTTCATTGAGCCACCTCATTTGCACAGTTAAGCATCCAGTGAGTTGAATTAAAGCTCCGAGCACTAGTATGCTGCTGTTTTATATGGAGGGTGAGATAGTAACCCTCAGGCCCACAGTACATAATGTAGTGTGCAATAGGCCTAGAATATACACACATCGCCTGTCGGTTTGTCTTTGTTTTTGTCAGCCAGTCTTTAAGACTGATGGTCTGCTATTCTTTAGCTGAAATTGGCTACAAATTGATATGTCTATGGCCTACCATACAATACAAGACTTTGAAAAGACACCCTCTCACATCTAAAGACAATGTGTCATGAGTTATTGAGTTTTTAGTCACAGACTATAAGATTTTGCAAAGACTGGGGTTCTTGCAGGGTCACTATTTGCAAGACTAGATTCCTTTTGAGATTATTTCTCATCCTGGTTGAAATTTACAAGAAGAAAAACTGTTGAATAATGGAGCAGAAACAGAAGCAGCTTTTGGCCACAGCTGCCCTTGTGTGTGCAGTGGTTTGTTCTGAAAAACCAGCCATCTGCAGCAATTTCTGTCCACTTTTTTTCCCTCTTCACTCTATCGTGGTACAAATGGGAGGACACGTCAAAGAGGCACTCTTGTTCACTCCACAACTCCAGCAGTTTCTCCTCCTTTTCTGCAGTCCCAGAGAACTGAGACTTGTTCACGTTCTTGCACCTCCCTGGAGTCCCTGCCATGTTTACTATCTACCTGGTTTGCTGCTTCCTGTCTGGTGAGAGCATACTTATTGTTGACAATGTTCACGTCTTTGAACTTCACTGTTTGCATGAGCCAAGACTAAAAACTTCAGATAATATTAAAAATGTTTGATTTCATCAAAACGTCAAGACGAGAAGAAGACTGACTTAAGACAGCTTGGACTGAGTTTTATGACCACCTTACACCAAACAATCGAGATGATGGGAGCGTGCCACAACTTATTCTGACCTTGGAAATTTGTCTGCGTCAGTGAAATCGCTTGAAAAGTTGTTTGGTTCAAGGCCGGCATAAATGTGACCCGTCTAAGATCATATAAACATTATACAGACCCAAGTTTTCTCTGACTTTATCATAACTCCAGTAGCCTAGTAAAGTTTGGCCTGACTGGGGAGCAAACGTCTTTCTACTGGAAGTATTATTAGCTACAAAAAAGACCAAAGGCCCTGGGCTCCGGCCACAAAAGACATTCCACTGTCTGATTTCAAATTACACGAGCAAGTCAAGGAACTGTAGTCAGGACTTAGCCTGTTAGTAGTGAGAAGGATTTAAAGACTACTGTTGGCACTATCTACGACAATAATGAGTTCATGACTAGTAGAGTTTAGCAGGATAGAGCAGTACAGAGTCCCAGACTCTACAGTGCTGAAACCCCAGAGAGGACCAGTAGCTAGAAAATAATACTGCTTTGGAAAGGGTTTCAAAGACCTGGTGCAATTCCAAGCCCCAAACTTTGCTCGTCTCTGACTTTTATATTATCCAAAAAGAGGAACCTCCAATAAAGAGGAAAGCAGTACATTGAAATAAAATTGCAGTAAATCATGTCCTGGTTTTGCAGAGGCTCATCTCTTTTTCATCTCCTTTTACAACAGAACTTGCTTACAGCGCTTGCAAGAAAATAACTCTAATAGCCATACAATATGTGTGAGGTCTTCTTGTTTTCACTCAGGTTTAATATAGACTAATGTTTGTCCTGGGATCATTAATACATATTAGTGTGCCATCAAAGCTCATGTTGCTGCACTGCTCAGTAACAGGAGCATAAACAGCCCCCTTCTGACTGGGCCGTCTCTGCTGATATAATTAATATTTCCAATTATTGATCTGAGCGAGTGCTGAGTGGTGACTGTCCGGGGGCCCCAGATTCAACTAATAAATCTACTGTATACAGTAGGAAGGAGACAGAGAGGGTAGAGGAGAGAGAGACAGTGAGAGAGAGGAGCCATGGTGTAATGATTTACAGTTATGAAGTGCTTCATTGCAATCGCAATAATTGTTCATTAAGAATAAAAAATGTACAAATTACAAATGAAGATCTAATTTAAAGGCTTACTCGAGCTTGGTAATGAACTGTTTCTTAATATTGTAAATCAACTGGATATGAAAAGACATCTCACTGCTTTTACATTAAAACGTGATGGCATCATGGTGCATTTTTCAACAAACAAATTTTTCCTCAGCTAATGAAACACTGCAACAATATTAAATGTCTTTGAAATAAATGCATACTAGAGATTTATTTATCACCACAAAGTAAATTACACATGAGAAAATTTACATGCCACTAGCTCCCCTGTGTAGGGGACGGTCTTGTCTTTACTTGGCATTTTGTTTGGTCCCCACGTTCCTCTCAACCACACACATATACAGTTTGCATACAGATTGTTTTGGCTTTGAAATAGTCCAAAACCCAACATTTTATTTAGAATACTTAAACAACTCGATGCACATTTGAGAAAGTGAAACCATCAAATATTTGGCCTTTTTTGCTCAATAATTGACTTTTGACAAGTAGTATTTAATCATCAAATCTATATGTTGATTGACAATTCACAGAAAGTGCTTAATCCCCGTTACCATAAAATATTATATGTCAAGAAATGTATTTAGTCAAGAATAAAATAGTACACAGAGCAGTATCTGCGAGTGGAAAAGCATCCTTGCGAGACAGCATTTCCGCTCTGCGTGCACAAATACGGTCCTGTGAAGACGGGGCTGTGATGAGCGTGAACTCGACCCTCCCTACACACTCGCAACTGCTCAACGCTCGCTCACTTGTCAAGTTGCATTTTGAGACTTTGAAAGTGGGGATGGATTAGACAGTCCGCTCCTTTGACTGGTCACTTAGAATACTGACCATGACCTTTTATTGGCTGTTTGGTGTAATCACTGACACGGTTGAAGACAGGCAGTTGCCTGTGAGAACAAAGGGAAACATTAATAATGATATCTAGTGGCTGATTCTCCATTTCTTTTACCGCTTACATATGAAAAAGTGATAGACGTCGTAGCAAAAGCCTGTTTAAATCTACTCTCAGATTTCTGAAACCTTTATTTTACTTCTGAAAACAGAATAAAGGGCAATTTTTCATTGGATGGATATTTTTCCATCCAGACCACATTACACCAGGTCTAGATCAAAAAACCACTATACTAAGACCTGTCAAATCTGGGCTAGATTACATGAAGATTCCACTTGCATGTGTGTGCGTGCATTTCTGACTGAGTCTTTACTGCACTTTTGAATGACGTATGACCATTGATATACTCGCGCTGTAGCTGCCCTGCTTGTGCATAAATATATTGAATCTATGTGAGCACGTTCATATATGTGCTTGAGTGCATATGGAAGAATGTTTGTGCGAGTGATTTATAATTTACCCACATGTGAAAATGTGCTGGCGGCGGCAGTGTGGTGGTCCTGATAAGAAGCATCAGTCAGCGCTGAGGAGATGGCAGCTACTATAAGCTTTGGGATTCCTATCAGAACCAACAGGATTTAGAGCTTGAGGCGCTGACATGGACTGACAGACACCTGCAGACCTCAGCTAGTCGCTATCACATTTATACATTCGAAAAAGTTATATTCCATAAGGCTGTATCAATTTTGAATGAAAAAAACAACATGAACTTCATCATTATCTCCTGAAATATGTGGGTTTAATTCTATAAAAGTTCACAGACGAAAAATGCTCTTCTTTATAAAGTGCAATTTCTTTTTGCTTTGTAGTTATTTTGTGCAAGTAGGTCTTTTTATTTTTTAAAGCTGAATAGCTCCTTTTGGAACAAAACTGTTGATATCCATCTGTTACATTGAATGCTTTTTTTGAAACACACCAATTAGCAATGAGGCCACAGCTAACTCACAAACATGTGCAATCTGTAGCACCATTACCACTAGCACCACTACAACATCTCTGATTAAGACCATTAGACCTTCTGTTGTCTGATGCCATCCAAGTTCCTGTTTATCTCTTCCCCCAAAACACTAACTGCCTCCCAGAAACAGCCTGAAGTCCATCTACGGAATGCTTTCCAAAATGCTTTCCAACCCTCTCTATTATCATAGCTTTACTGGCTGAAGTGGTTGGCCAGCTGTCTGACTGCTACAGCCCTCATTACACAGACAGCAGACCTCAGCTCTCATCAAGATTTCATGAAGGTGAATGTCACACATCAGAACCATCTCATTCATGGCGCCCCATGACTCAGCAGACAGAGTTACGTAGCATGAGACTGTGTTGGTTCTCATCAAACTCTTTATTACTTCTGTATAGACTCTGATCAATTCAAAATACCGTACAAAAATCTAACGCTACACGCTACTGTATTTGCTTATCGGTCCCAACCCTTCACACAGTCACTGTCACTCGCTCACGCCATGCTGTCTAGTTGATTATGTCTTCCTGTCTTGTGGAGTATAAGCTCTCTACCAGTATTTGTATAAGAGACTCTGAGTCCTACAAGACTTGTGCAGTGGACTAGGGTATGTGGGTGACAGAAACAGTGTGCAATCATGAGGGGGAGTAGATAGGGGGATTGAGCTAATGCCTAAATCCTGTCCTACTGAGCCTGTAGCAGGGCGTCCAAGAGATAAAGAGAAACAGAGGGAGAGAGGAGTAAGAGACTGAGAGAGATGGAGAAGAAGGGGGAGGAAAATGATCTTAGAGAAGTGACAGAAAAAAAGGGGAAACTAATGAAAAGATGCTAAAGAAGATGTGGAGATTGAGAAGAGAAGACTTCCTGACTTATGAGCCACACTTTGGTTATCAGGGGAAGGGCATCACTCCCAGACATCTTTGGCACGGCTGCTTTTCAAGCCCAGAGAGCTATTGACATGGTGTGTTACTGTAATGCGTGAAGCAGTGGGAGACTCATTGTAAATCTGTGTCAACAAATGCTGGAGCAGCAGCAAGCTCAATCTCTCTCTCTCTCTGTGTCTGCCTCGCTTTGCCTCTCTCTTGCATTTACCGACCTATCTAATGAATCTTATCTGCACAGCACACTGGAGGCTTAAGCATTTGGTGGGCTCACATCTCTCCCACACACACAGACACACTCTCTCTCTCTTTCTTATTCTGTGCGCTGTTTGATGTGGTTTATGCTCTTCAGTTCATTTTGAGGAACTGTCCTTAGAAAGATAAGATCATGACGACAGACCCAACCCAGTGGCTTCAGAAGGGCAACATCATGCCAATCCCAGCATGTGCCACAGCGAGAGTCCGGAGCGAGCAGGAAGTAACGAAATGGCAGAGGATATGTTCCGTGACAGAATTACAGATCTAGAGTTGTGTGAGGCTTTAATGCTTAAAGGTGCCCTTATGCACCAACACCATGTTCCCTATCTGGCTACTGCCTTGATATTTGCTTTGAAGATTATGTCCTGCCTGGCCGTCGGTGAGTTGCAGCTATGGTAATGATGTACGATATCACGTACAGCATGCAGGCACACCATTACAAGTACACATAGGGTTCGGTGATATGACCTGAAATGTCGTACATGTTCCCAGCGAACCTCCTATCAATTCTTTGTACTTTACAATTCACAGAAAGTCATGGATTATGACTCTAAGTAACTTTTGTTTAACATATTCAGTAGTTAAGACCCTTTTCAGGCTTTGTTTGCTAAAACAGAAATTCAAAGTAAAAACAGGTTGTAATTTGAATACATATTTATAGCCTAATAAGCGGGATATTATATACAGTATGGAATTATATTAGCAAATGCTTGTGTAATAGACTGCTCTGTCTGAAATGTTAGACATGGTGGTATTTTATGTGATGAAATAAATTGCTCATGAGATTTCTTCTCAAAGCTAAACTATTTTCCAGCACTTCCGTTTAGCTTTGTTTTGTTCTGCATCGTGTTGACTGAAGCTAAAGTCTGCCCACACAAACGATAAGGGATTCTTTTTCTGCATCAGCTCTGCCTCAACTGCACAAGTGCCCCTAGCAGCAATTTCTCAAACATCTGAGTTGTTTGAGTTTGACTGGGTACGCATGGTTAAAAACATCGCTTAAAATGCCGACTTGACTTACCCTTTTTGGAATGAAGCCGCTCACATGATGCAAGCACAGTGACTGGCTGTTTGTACTTCTGATGAGATGTGATTCATTGTACTTTCAGGTGCATTAAAGGTTAATTCACCAAACATACCAACACGACTTAAATTAAGTCAGTGAGAGATTCATAATGTTGGTTTCAGTAAATGTTCTGCTTATTGCACAGCCATGCGTGCACTCATGCAACAGAACACACTCATACAGGCTTAAACATGAGCGCACACACACTCACACACACACACACCCCTAGCTGCATGTTTCCTTTACCCTCTGAGTTGAGCCCAGAATGCTCCCACTGCTGTCACAGCAACTCCAGGATTGTGACAGATTACGGCCTGCTGCCCTGACCAATAGCAGCCAAGAAGTGTTGCCTGCCCACTGACTCATAATTCTTGGCATACCAATGCCGAGTTGACGTTTCTTTAATGGTCCCTAGACCTCCAGTAGGCATCCTTGTCCTGTGCGCTATGATTGCCTATTAGCAATTCACCA
This sequence comes from Thunnus thynnus, assembly GCF_963924715.1. Taxonomy (NCBI): domain Eukaryota; kingdom Metazoa; phylum Chordata; class Actinopteri; order Scombriformes; family Scombridae; genus Thunnus; species Thunnus thynnus. The sequence continues at coordinate 23,362,640 of NC_089524.1, read as the reverse complement.
GCACTTGCACTTTTCTACCCCCCCACTCCCTATGCCACCCCTTTTAAGGGAGGAGGTGGGATGGGGGACCAGGAGAGGAAGAGGCAAGAGGAGGATAGAGATAGATGGAAGGAGGGGGAGAGATAGGGACGCAGCCAAGCATGTTGGCATCAGATTGGAGGGAGGTCTGAGGGGTGCCAGGAGGAGAGAGACAGACAAAAAATGGAGATAGAGAGAGTAAAACCTATGTCAGAAATGTGGATAGAATAGTTGACTCATCTACTAATTGCGAAATGTCAAAAATGTTTCCCTTCACTCTTTCTCTTTTCCTTCTTTTCAATGTATGTATGCTTTCATTCTACACACCTTCTTTCCTAAATGCTGCTGTCTGCTATGATATACCACTAGAGGACTTCTCCATTTGGTCTCATTAACCAGCCACATCTGCCGGAGCTACAGATCAGTATGACATACTGGTTATTAATGATAGGATGATCGACCATTTGTTATCCTATAGGACCATTATCAAGTTGCCTGGTACATGTTTGTGTGTGTGTGTGTGTGTGTGTGTGTGTGTGTGCGTCCATCAAAGGGGGGATTGCGAGAAGGAAACAGAGCTCACAGGATCGCCACGGCCAGCCTGCTCTGTCCATCTGCTCCGAGCTTCATTCCCAGCATATCAATACCCCATGTCTCATACACACACGCACACACAAACACGCACGGTATCCTGTCACCTGCGACTTCTGCTAGTTCCATCACTCTCCCACCACTCCAGCCCTTGGCTGTAAAGCCTGCTTATGTTTCATCCTGACACTCAGAGAAAATCCCTGCTTGTCTATAAGCGCATTCAGCACCAAACAAAAGGGACAGGCCTGTCTTCTAGTCCTGTCTCTCGTCTCCTCCTCCTCCTCTCAAGTCTGACGCTGCAAGACAATGAAATTGTTTGCTAAATAAACTCAAAAACCCCTCTCACTGTGTCTGGTTCAACCTTGAACTGCACAGAACCTGGGGGCCAGACAAGCAGCACACCAGCCTGACCTCTCGCCATTTCTCCCAATCTGCAGCAAACACACTCTGACGAAGTGAGAACAAGAAGCACTGGAGCGGAAAACACATTGGAAGTGTCTCTGCCAACTCCCACTCCTCACTGCCTTCAGGGCCTTTGGTGGTTTATTTCATTGGTAGGGTTGGGAGTGGGTGAGTAGATGTGTTTTGGGGCAGTGTTTTGTCTGCCTGTTTACATCTAAATTTGGTCAAAATTGTAAGTGCAAAGGGTATAAATGAAGTTATGTCTTATGTGGTTTCAAAAATGAGATTTAATTGCCGCTGGACACACTTACACTGCAGAGTAACCTACAGCTTGAGACGGTATGGGGGGATCTGTATCTTATAGCACAAGAGGAACATGCTTTTCAGAGGCCCAAGATATATATGTGATAGCTACAAACACTAATGCACATGCATGCTGTGTTCCTCCAATTGATTGAGGACTAAAGCTCTTCACAGATCCACTAGGTTCCTAATAAGTCTGACCCAGTCTACCTAGATCCAGATAGGGTTCTTATCTGGTGCTGTACATCTTGACTTGATGCGTCAATATGTCTAATAATGAGGTGGATCTAAGAGGACTCACTATCAGCTCTGATCACATGGTGCGTCATAATCATCACAGGAGAAAGATGTGTTTTTGAGAAGAGCTGTAGAATGTGAACAGTGAAGTGCATCACATTTATTCTTAAGATATCTCTTTTGAACTGTTTCTGACTGTCCTTGGGTATCTTTCAGATTATGTCTTTTTTTTTTTTTTTTTAAATAAAAGTCATTAATGCACGTCTGTTTCAGTCCAAAATTATGGACCCAGAAGGAGTACAGCAAAAGATCCCCCATGCTAATCTACAGTGAGAGAAAGGCCATATCACATCCAGTTATGAGGTGCAAATGCTACATATGCAAATGCTACACACCACCCTGTCATCCCTACCACTATCCTGATACCGTATCCTCCTCCATTTTTACAGCAGCATCCTTGACAGCCCATGACCTCACCTACCCCAGGTACCTCCAACCACCCAGGGACATTTGTATGCATGCATGTATTCATGAGCGCGTGTTAAATTTAAAATATGTTTTTTTACACTTAACAGTCACTGATATACAGCTAATGCAGGCCAAGGAGAGAGATGACAGACAGAGAGTGAGAGAAGGAGACTCACTGCACTCTATATGAACTCCAGCTAAATCACACTCAGAAGCCTCCTATACTTACACTTTATTAATTTATTAATTTTAATGATGTTCAACATATTTGTCTAACAATTAGGACTTAAAGGTTTAACATTGTGCAATATATATAATAACCTGAAATCCCACTGAAATTACATTTGGGATTTGAGATGCATTCTCTCGTTCTGTTCATTCCTCCTCACCCCTGCAGTTGTGAGGTGGATGTTGTATGTGTCGTTTCATGGGGTCAGGACTGTTTTCCTCAATTCTTTGGCTCTGAGGGCAGTCCTGGGAGCTCTAATGGCTTGTTCACACTCTGCTTTGCATTATTTCCTAACTGCAAATACCAAGGGGCCATGTCACAGAGAGAGCCATCCTAAAGCACTTAACAGCGTAGCCTACATACAGTACACTCAAGCATGGACAGAAACACGCATACACTGACACTAAAGCATGAATAGAAAGCACACGCACACACCAACACTTCACTCACAGGACACGGGGGGGGGGGCTCCTAGCTCAAGGGTGGGGGGGTCACACAGGGAGCGCTTTATTTGCTCTCAGACTATACCACCCACGGAGCTCAGTCAATACACTGTACAATACTTATTCCAAAGTAAAGAGGACAGAGAAAAAGAGAGAAATAAGAGAGAAGAAGGCAGAGAAAATGGAAAGGGCCAAAGAAACATTTTTTTCTTCATAGTTCATCTTCATCTCAGTGCCCTGTCCCAAACCCCAGTTCATGAAATAAGTCCTGCTGAAAATCAATGGCAGTCCGAGCCGTGTAAAGGTCAGCCATTCAGCAGCACTGGCCTTGGTGGACCAGTCAAGCCCAGGCTTGTACTGTGAAGCTCAGCTAAGTAGAATTAATGGGGGGATCGATTATTCTGCACACAACTTAAATTGAACTAAGCAGAGAATCATTTTAAGGCAGGAACTGTACCATGACGTAGAATGAGATGCATTTGCCACATAGCCAACCCCAGAACTCATTTAGCACGCACAAAGTAAAAAATGGGAATAAAAAAAAAAAGGAGATTATTAAATAAAGGATCTCACACTCTCTCTCCATCTTCACTCCATCTCTCCTCTTGTGCTCTCTTCTATTTCAGTTCACCCTCTGTACAGTAACCTCCTGGTAATACCCTGAACACACCCGGGACCCAACTCATAGATTTGATACATAGAAGCACTTTTCCTCTTCTTTCTTTCCAACCCCCCCCCACCCCCCCACTCTCTTTCCCCTTTACCTCTTTTTTTTTCATGTCACCTCCGGCACCTCATTCTTCTTGTATTTTTCCCTTGTTTAAAACAAAATCAATATGGAACCGGAGGAGACAAATCAACGAATGGTGGCACTGCAGGGGGAGGCCCAGCAGGCTCCCACCTCTCTGGTCACATGTTCCAGGCTCGCTTGCTCTGTGGTGTGGGGGAGGGGGAGAGTAAGTGAAGGAAGGGGTGGGCGGATGTGGTGGAAGTAAAGATGTAAGGTTTGACTTATGGAAGGATTAAATGATAAGAGACCAAAGGGCTGGAGAGGGATGAAAGGGAGCTGGTGAGGGATGAAACAACGCTCCAATGGGAGGGCATATGGAAGGAGAAATGAATGGAGAGAGGGATGAGACAAAGAGAGGAGAGGAGTGAGCGGCAGTGGGGGTGGTGGTGATGGGGGGGTGCGTATCATGGAAAATTCTGCTCCAGTGACTGGAGTGCAGAACGGGAGCCCTCATCTATAATGTATATCATGGATCCGTGAGAGATTTTCATACATATAAAATGGAGCAGCACCAGGAAGTGTCTCGCTGCCACTGCACAGCCGAGAATCGCCCGTGGGGGCAATTTCAATATTCTGTTCTGTTTGTACTTCCATACTGTTAATTCACATATACCCCTGTGTTCCTTAGCGTTGCTTCATACTGTGTAAGTCAAAAAGGATTAAAAGACTCCATGACTATATGTAAACACATTTTATTCAAAATTATTCAAATACCTCCACGACGAGAGAAGGCGGTCTTTGTGTGTTTAACCTTTTCTCTACACTTAAATAGAATGAACTCAATTCTCACAACCTAGAAAAAAAAGTCAACTTCACTTAGAAAAGTCAGAATTTCACAATTTTATAAAACACTACAGACAATAGATTATATATGGTGCTTATAGTATAAATCCATTTTTTAAGCCCTCGTCTCTTCTTCTGGTCTTGTATTTCTTTCTAAGCGGCTTGGACAGCAAACATAGACATCATGAGGGAATCGGGAAAAAAATGAAATAAATAAACATGACAAGTGGCCACTTAGCCACAGCCTCCCTCATTGAAACCTGATGAGGGCCCTGTCTCGGCTAACTTCAACAAACGCTAAGTGACATGCTTAAGTGGGTTCAGGTTGCGCATCCGGGGTAATTCAGTAAAAATACAAATGAGGCTGGCTGGGAAAACAGATCACTATGCACTCATTCAAAATAGAAGAAGAGAGAGAGAGAGAGAGACAGGGAGAGTGAGAAAGACTTTCATTTCTTTTCTCTGTCCTTCAGAGGATTCTCTCGGCCTCGCATCGACCATCTGACACACACACACACACACACACACGCACACGCACGCACGCAGCCCTTGCCCAGCCATAAACAGCACTATATAGACCCGGTGATTTCCCTCATTGGGAATCGATAACAAATAACCTCACTTTTCACTGCCCATTATGGTTGGTGTCGACCATACCCAGTCGTCTTTATCTGCACACCGTTGTCAAGCTTGACCTTGAGCTCTCCGCTCTCCTCTCTCTCTCTGCTCCCCAGGTAGATTTCAAGCAGAGGGTTTGGTCCTGGTTTTTGGAAAGGTTCAAATTGAGCCCTATGGGAGTGAGGAGCAGGGAGCAGCCATCTCCCATGACAGATCAATGGTAGGTCTCACCACAGGGCAGGGGGCCAGCGCCTTGCACAACCTGCTAATAGAATCCCAATGTCATTGCTGACACTACATCGCCAGGGCTGCTGGAGGTTAGCCTGAGGTAGGACAGTAGGACAGCCACGGTTTAAAGCGCCTTCAAGGTCTCCATGTTTCACAGCACACGTGGCACAGTACAGTGTCATGTGTGCGTGTGCAAGTGTGCGTGGATGCAAAAGAAAACAGAGAGAGGAGAATTTGTTTGTTGTGAGGCTGCTGTTACAAAGTAAAGTGTGTTTATGTGCAGGATATTAGTCACATTTACCTTCCAAACTAAAATTAATTATATGATACTGCACAAAAGGCAAAGCGGTCCATGTAACTTCCTTTAACTTCCCTATTAATCAGTCAATCAATCAATCAATCAATCAATCAATCAATCAGACTTAATTTATATAGCACAAGTCATACATCAAATGTAACCCCAAGTGCTGAACATAAGGAGCTGAAAAAACATGAGTTTAAATAAAAAAAACATTTAAATGAATAAAGTATGATATAATGAAACTAATAATAAAATAAGAGATAAGAACCTGAGGGATCTAGTGGGTACATATCTTAAAACCACGTCAGACAGGTAGTTGGGAGCAAGACCATTTAGTGATTTGTAGACCAATAAAAGAATCTTAAAATCAATTCTAAAACTAGCAGGTAGCCAGTGCAGCGATTTTAAAACAGGTGTAATGTGCTCTCCTTCTGGTACTGGTCAACACACGAGCAGCTGAATTTTGGATAAGTTGAAGATGATTTATGACTTTTTTGATAAACCAGAAAGGAGAGCATTACAATCCAGCCTATTAGTGATAAAAGCGTGCACTAGTTTCTCAGTATTGGCCTGGAAGAGAAAACGGATGCACTCTGGCAATAATTTTCAAGTGATAAAAGGCAGATTTGGTCACATTCCAGATGTGGGCATCGAAGGCCAAATTAAAATCTAGGATGACAACTTGGTTTTTAGCCTGGTGCGGAAAGGCACCTCAGTTTAGAGGTCAGTTTCTCTCTATGTGTATCTGCTCCAATGACAGATACCTCTGTTTTATCCTGGTTGAGCTGAAGGAAGTTCTGAGCCATCCAAGCATTAATGTCTAAAATACACTTGTGGAGGGCATCTATAGGGCTTGTGTCATCAGCAGAAACAGCAATATAGAGATGAGTATCATCGACGTAACTATGAAAATTGATGCCATGTCTGAAAAGGACTGGACTTAGGATCGAGCCCTGTGGTATGCCACAATTGATGGCATATTTCTTAGAGGAGAGTTCGTCTAGGGTAACAAAAAATTCCCTACCTTTGAGGTAAGACGTAAACCACTTAAGTACAGTGCCAGAGACGCCCACACATTTATGTAGTCTGTCTGTGAGAATATCACATCTCTACCCTCCCTTCAAACTCTCTGGTCCCTCACAAGCTCTGCCTCTCTCCTCTAACTAAATTCAGACTCTTGCCTTCTCTCCTTTTGCATTTTTTAAATTCCTTCCTCCTTTCAGTTCAAAGATACAGCAGCAATTTTCAGAGCAGTGAAACCCATGATTCATAGCACAAATAATTTCATATGTTCCACTTACAGACAGGCTGCAGTGTCTGTTAAGCCACTATAAACACACACACGCACACACAGATGTATGAGTGAGCAATGAGTGCAGGGAAAATCTTGGTCACCAGAGGAAACATGTCTGAGAGAGTCTTAAGAGCTCCTGATGAAGATGAAGAGAGGATTTAGACCTTTGCATATTTTACTCCCACTTTTACTCTCTCGATGTTCTGTACAGTATGTGTCACACATACTCAGCATATATAGTATAGCACTTCAGAGCCTTCTCTGTCGCTCTTCTTTTAAAGATTTTTTTTTCAATATCCTCACTGAAATGTTTTTGCAGTTAGAGACACAAGTTTCAGAAACATCTCCTGTCATGTAGAGATCCATTCTATCATCTTTAGTTACCCATTGACCCATCTATGCCCACCCCGCCTTCCTCCTGTCAGTGGGAGTCATGACATTTGCCTGTTACATAGCATGTCAGCCCCCAGGGGCAGCTTAGAGATCCCCAGCAAATAGCTACTGTACGTTAATTAATTACCATGAAATTAGAGTACCATCTTTTCGAGTGGCTGCCTCCATTACACTCTGCCCTTCATTTTTCCATGACTTCACCCAAACCCATATGTTCATACAGTATCCATTTACAACAGAAACACTGGCACTCCCATTCAGTGCAAAGATAGATGGACAGGGTACACATCTAAGCAGATGACATAGCTCAGCAGAAAAAAGAAAACAAAACACACTGAAGTGGTAATAATGATACTTGAGATGATAATAAGAATATACTGACTGATTTTTTTTTTCACATAAACACTACAGTCCAATTTATAATTTGGTTGGGCCAAAACATGTTGGCCTATATCTGCATACAACTAATGGTACCCATATGGTCAGCCAATAAATAACAGAAATCACAGTATCAAATGCTAAAGATATGATCCACTTGAGAATACTGATAAACTCATTTCTTAACTGTAAAGTGTGCAGCTCAGTACAAATCTTGGTCATAATTCTTTAAAAGACAAATGTTAGAGATTCTTATCAAAGATGTTTGTTAATGTCATACATTTAAAACAAACAAACAAGAACATCAATAGTCAATACCAGATTTTTTTTTTTGCTTTATCAATGTTGTATCTGCCTCAGTAAAAAAGTATCTGTTGGGTTACATCATATAAAAAAAACCTTTAGGGGTAAAGATATGAACAGAAAACACAAATTTTATTTTTTCTAAAACATATTAAACTTAAACTGTAAACACATTAGGTCACACAAAGATAAGTCATAACTCGACTGTTTCAGCTGATCAAGAGAACTTCATTACAATATTGTTGGCAAAACTAAACATTGTATATGGTGATGACAGCAGTCTAACCCCACTGTTCCACTTTGGTCTGTGACATTGTGTCTGCGATGTGGTTTTGTTCCATCCTCCACATGGCTTCATACCCCACAGAAGCGTTTTACCTGCCTGATTTTGTTGACTTGTCCAGATTTTGTTGATTTGGTCATTCTTCCTTTTTTGTGCTTCTATTGTGGCCTATCTAAGTAGGCTACGTAGTTAAATGGTTTCTCTTTTTGTTTGTTAAAATTGTGTTTATTGTTGTTATTTCCTACTTTGTTGTGCTGTAGCCTACAGACAAAGTTAATACAGATAGAGTCCAGTTATGAATGACATGGATCAAAGATTTGTGGCTGTGTTTTAGTTGTTAAAAATACTTTCATCCTCATAATTATTTCATATCTATATTTCACAAACAGTGCCGGTTAGCAGGAGGAGAACCCTTGTAGGCCTCTTCCATACACATGTGCTGGCTTGGCTCGACTCAGCTTGACTCGGTTTGACTTGGCACGTCAGCCCAGCACGGCAGAGATTTGAATCTCCATTACAACAGAGCAACCTGTTTGAAGGTGTGTCTTTAACTGATGATGCGCTGAGGAGAAGGAGCCGGTATTGGGTGCATCCCCTCAACCAGCAAATGAGACAACAAGGAGATTTTTGTCACCTTTTGGCTGAGCTGAGGCTGGTCAACCAACGCCACCATCAATATTTTCGGATGAGTGCAGAGCAGATGGATGAACTTCTGTCCCTCATTGGCCCTGAACTGCCCAGACAATCAACAAATTACAGAGCTGCCATAGAACCCAAGCAGAGACTGGCTGTTGGACTGAGGTAAGCTGCAAATTTCACAGACAAGAAATCACTGACCACAAGCTTAAGAAACTTTTTAATGTACATAATTCTCACCCAAAGAAAAACAAAAAAAGATTTAACATTGCAAAATAACAAATATAGTAAAAACTGTTCTAAAGTCTCTATGGAAATATTACAAAATGTAGATTTAAAAAAGAGGCATTTTCAAAACAAATTCATACCGTCACATTTTTAAAATCGGTAGCTATTTACAATACAGCAAGTTCCACTCTGTACTATGGGTCTGTGTAGTAAGCCCCCAAGTGCTGCTATCTTCCCATTGTGGGTCACTGCTGGAAGACAGCATTTGAGTGTATGGCCCTGTCAGTCTAGTGAAGTTTTGGGGGGGATGGGGAATTGGCCGAAGGCCTTCTGGTCTGGAGGTGTGACTGGAGTGCCCTGTGATTTCCTGAGTGGGGGGAAGATGTGGTGTGTGTGGCGGAGGGTGAAAAGGTTGCCAACCAGCTGTATGTTGTGGGGGTACAGTAGTTTGGTGGTGTTGGACTGTGCCTTTTTCAAGGTTATGTAAAATGTTAAAATGCTTATTTTGGCTTGTTGCCTCCTGTCCTTGTCCAGTCTGTGCAACATTGGCACAAGGCTTAGTGCAAAGTGATAGGATTCATCAAGTTCATCATCTGGCATATGCAGTTTGGGGCGATGGGACCTTGAGAGCCTTTTCCTCTCCCCAGAGGTTGTGGGTATGTAAAGTGATGGGGCCAGAGATCCAGATGTGGTTCTCTGTAGTTGCTGTAAAATACCAGTGGTACTGCAACAGGTTCGTTCCTCAGATCCAGATAGTGATAGTAGGTTACCCGATCTCTCCCTGTCTTCCACATCCACTGTTAGTGAATTGTACAAGTTGCTTTTTGAACTATATAATAACATGATTCCTTTATGTCATAGAACAATGCATAGGAACTTCATAACTTTAATTTATAATCTCTCACCACCTTTACAACACACCATGAAAAATTACAATACTGTTATCACACTGGTAAAGACTTCAATAATTTCATGAAAATTACATATGTTTAAATAAGTTCAGAAGTTGGCAGAAGAACATAATTTCCGCATACTTTCAGTCCTTTTGAATGCCACCTGCTGATCCACATGGCAGATTTTTTTTCCGTTTTTCACAAAAGCATCCCTTAATGTTTTTCATCTCACCTTGCAAACGTCAACTGAAACAAAGAAGAGAGACAGATGAATTTCACATGTAACTTATCTTTGCTTGTTTCTTCCCTCACAGGTACTTGGTTTCTGGGGATTCACTGGTCAGCCTAGTATTCAGCTATCTCCTAGGGTGCACAACTGTAATCGACTCTGTCCATATGGGGTGTGTAGCCATTGAAAAAGTAGTGGAGATGTTCCTACCAGGGTCAGGACAAGAAGACTTTAGGTGTTTTCAGTGCTTTTGGATGCTGACAACAGGTTATGAGTAATTCAAGTGGAAGAACCAGCATTGGTGGGCTGTATGCCGAATTGGATTTGGGGAGAGGAATGGAGACCAGAACAGTTATGTGCCACCCAGTACCTCTCTGCATGGTGCTGCTCACCTGGGTGATCTGCCATTCGTCGTGGTGGGTGATGCAATTTTCCCACTCAAGCCATACTTGATGAGGATTTTCAACTACAGAAGCAAGGATGGTGGTGGAAAATGCCTTTGGCAATCTGGCCTCCAGGTGGAGAATATTTCATGGCAAAATCAACCTGCACCCTCAAAATGTGGACACATTTGTGGTGGCTGCATGCATCCTTCACAACTTCCTGCTTGCCCCTAGCGAAAACCAGAGGTTGCTGGATGAGGAAGAGCAGCTGGGGAGACACATGGCACCAGTAAGAAACATGGGAGGAAACAGGGCATCAAGAGAGGCCTGTAATGTGAGGGAGATCTTCCGCACCTTCTTAAACTCTCCTGAAGACAGTGTTTCTTGGCAGGACAGGATGGTGTGATAACAGGGCCAAAAAGGTTATTGCGGACCCAAAGAAATTGTACACTTTGTAAATAGCTCTCTTTTCTTTGAAATTTGTCCTTTTTTTGTTATCATGCTAGGAAAGGATTGTAAAAAGCTGAAAAGTGATTATGCTTCCAATGAAAAGTTATTGTTGTAATTGTGAAAAAGTCTTCATTCTTTATAATGTCGTCTTTTATAATGTCTTCTTTTTGAAAACAAAATTTAAAGATGATATATGTAAGAACTGGCTACCTGTTGAAGTCATACTCCACGCTCCAAACCAATTGGGGGGCAGTATATCACCAGAAAGCTTGGGTGTCTGTTACGTTACGCTACATTATCGCAGAATCAATCATGCATTATCCAACTAACATTAGTAAACTAAGTAACTGGGACTTTGACTAAGTATAATAGCAATGTCAATTCAGTGCTGACGTTGAATTAACGTTTGTTTGAATAAATCTAACCGATGAATAAATATAACCTATCCTCTCATGTTCAACTGAGGACAGACTGGGTGCTACAGGGACTCACTATCGCCACTTGAGGTACAAAATGGTATTACGAGACAGGACGGGTCGGGCTAGCTGGTTAGCATGCTAACTTCAGTAGATATCTGTGCAACACAATACATAGACATTTTTGACATAACATCAAAACTGTTATTTCTTCACATTCTGTTGATAATTTTAGTTAATTTTTGGATGTTTTAAACTAAAATTCTTACATATAGCTCTTTCAAGACTGTAGACTAGATTTGAACAGCATTGCTCTTCTATATTTATAGAAATGTAAAATAATATCATAAGAAACAAATGGTTAAAATTACATATAGTCTAACTTAAAAGGATTACATAAACTACCTGAAAAGCATCTGTACAAAATGTAATTATTTCTTGATACAGCAAATATTTCACAGGCCTTGTCCTGTGAAATGCAAGGTTACTGAACATTTTTTTAATGGGTTTTCAAGATGGATAACTACTGAATGGCTCTTTACAAGTACTTGACTGTACAAGTTGCATTCATTAAGTCAGGCAAAATCACTTATTTATATGGTAGCTAATTAGCAGGTTATACTTACCTTCCACTCCAAAAACTCCTGCAATTGAATACCTTCTCCTTTCTGGTGTTGTCCTTGTAAAAATGATCTGTGGTGTCATATAATGTGGATCTGTGGTGTTTTTCCACTTCAAAGATTAACCTCTCGTCATCCACAGTGTCAATAATCCTCTGATCGGTTGACGGTTATGACGTAATGTTGACGTAGTGATGTGATATATGATTGCGAGTCAGCACATAGTATTTTATTTTGAAAATTGATCGGTTGCTCTATGCCATCCCTGTGTCGGACTTCCTGCCTGGCCCGATCAGCTCTGTGCAGCTTGACACAGCTTCCATCAAAAATAGAGTGGGCGCGTATTTTTAAGTGGAGCAGAGTAAGAGCTGCTTCTGATACACTTATAAAATGCACTGCGGCGCATCTGGTGGAATCACAGGCATTGTCTAGAGTGGCCACGATCAGCTCCGGCGGCCGCGTCGCAGCCAGAACGCAACACAGCTGCGCCCAGTGGAATCAAGCTGTAAGTGTTTGAGCTCCACACTGGAATGATCACATCCAGAATAATATCCATCTCTGTAAGTGAACCCAGATGTGTATGGATGGTTGGTTAATTTCAGCTCTCAATGATGTAAACAAATTCAAATGTAAACCAACATGTGCACACACACACACACACACAGACACACACACACAGACACACACAGACATATGCATTCACAAACCAATACTCTGACACTTGCTTCCAGACCAGGCAAGCAGAGAGGAGTTGCGTGTGCTTCTGCCTGCATTAATTCTGTTAATGATCACAGAGGGTCAGCCTGCCTGTGATCCCTGTCCTACCATTAAACAAATAAAAACAACACTGATTACCAGGATGTTCAATGGATGCATCAATCTTGAGTAATTAGATAGTGGTGTTTTGACTCTCTCCCGTTTTCTTTTCCTCTTTTCTTTCCCTCTTCCCCTTGCTTATACCGAAGTCAGGCAGCAGCGGCAGACTCCTTTTAATGAACTAATAAGGGTGCGTGCTTGGCTAACCAAGAATGAGACAGGAAAGAGACAAATAAGTAGGAAGAGAAGCTGCTTTACCAGCTATATAAAGCTGCTACAAGCACTAGCTCTGCTGCCTTTCTCTACAAGGCTTCATTGCTCTCCTTTTTATAATACAGGAAAATAATACTATCTTTTGTGCAGAGATACCCAGTGTGTGTGTGAATGTGTTGCTGAAAAGGACACAGCTGTCACATTAAGATCATGCAGGCCTTTAGCATTAATCTGTCTTGTAAAACCTAGAGACCTTAAGTACTGTGGTACTTACAGAAGGGCTATAGAATGGAGTGTGTGTGTGTGTGAGCGTGTGTGCATGTGTGTGCGTGTGTGTGCGTGTGTGTGTGTGTGTGTGTGTGTGTGTGTGTGTGTGTGTGTGTGTGTGTGTGGTAAGATCAGGATAAGGGTTAGGGTTAGGCATGTGGTGGTTATGGTTAAGGTTTTGTAGGTAATGTAAGTCAATGTAATGTCCTCTGAAATGATGGAAACACGACTGTGCGTGCGCGCATGTGTGTGAACATGTGAGTGGTTGCATGTGTAAGGAGGGAGTGGAATAAAGATGCTAGTAGGGCATATGGCTCAGGATTCAAATCCAGATGCTCACGCAAACCAACGGCATGAGAATGTAGTAAGAGGAAGAAAAGGAAAATATGGGAGGATTGAAGTAAGATTAGACACTGGGGTTTGAATAAGAGATAGAGCAGGAAAAAAGATTAAGAGGAGCAGGAAACAGAAAAATGAAAGGGAGGAGGTGAAAGATAAATATGAGTGTGGCACAGGATATACATACTGTAAATGTGTGCCTGATGAGGCAAGTTGTTGCTTATACTGTGATGTTCTGTGTTATGCTGAGCTGTGTTATTCCCGTGCTGTGATGTGCAAAGTTTGGTATGCTGTCTGTGTGCTATGCTAACCTGACTGTGTTGTTTCTATGCTATGCTGTGCAATGCTGCGCTGTGATAAGCTGCCTATGTTGTTTCTTTGCTGTGCTGTCCTGGGTGGTGACAGCCTCAGCCACTGACAGGTCCTTTAAATTCACCATTGCCAATTAGAGTCACTCCAGACCTGGTGGTGGGTGCGCTGAGGAGGAGGGGAAGTGAAAAAACAGCTGGGACGATGGTTGCAGGCCTGACAGGCCTGATGTGGAGATGGAAATGCGGTAATTTGGAGTAATTCGGCAACTCGCTGGCGCTTGCCTTGCCTGCCTGTCTGTCTGTCCACTGAAATAAATGGGGTCAGCAGCGTGTGATCGGCAACTTTCATTTATATGTAAATGACCCCATCGTTGCTGCAGCAGCTGCTGTGGAAGCTGCTGCTAAGTCTGTACACACACTGAAATGCGGGGCCTGAGAGAGAAAGCCAGCCAGCCCGGCTGACTGCTGTCTCTGCTTCTGCCTTCTTTTTGCTCTCTTTTCTATCTCTCACCCGTTGTTTGTCTTTTTCTTCCCCCTGCTTCTCTCTATACAACATACTCACAATAATGTACACATAGACTAACAATGCCTCTTAACTAACTCACTTTCTCACTATTAATAAAATGCTTATGTTAACAAAAATGTACTTGAACTTTTTAGCATGAACTTTTTTCTCACCATGTCCATTCCATGATGCAGTATATACTATATATCCAAAAGTAAGAGTGTAGTTGACAGCAGCTTTGTACAGAAAATATAATGAAGAAAAAAGTTTATTTCTTGCCAGTCTTAAGGTCTGAGAAAAAGTTTTTGTTACTGTGTGGAGTGACAGACTGAATGCGTAATCAGTTGTTATGTCATGAACATGTGAATACATCATGGAAAGACAACTTTTCTAAGGTTGTAATAATATAATGTGAACAGGAATTTCATTTGAGAATTCGATAGTCTGTTGTCAGCATTACTCTGGCACAAAGTCTGCAGTGATTAACTATTACCATTATCAATCTGTGGTGGTTTTTAAGAATTAATCATTAATTGATGATTTATCATTTAGTCTAAAAAATGTCATGGCCATCACAATTTACCGCAGCCCAGCATGACCAATCCAAAACCCAAAGATTATATAAATTAACAAAAACCAGGAAAAGTAGCAAATAGTCACATTTGAGAAGACAAAACCAGCAAATGTTTGGTATTTTTGGTTGATAATTGACTAAAACTTTTTATCGATACTGAAAATTGTTGTTGATCAACTAATTGTTTGAGCACTATAGGAGAGCCTGGAATCTTAATCAGTCATTAGCATTTTTATACATCTTCTAACTTTATTATATTGTACATTCTGTGTTATCATCATTATAACTGAATCCTAACAAGTGATCCTCTGATATTTAAAGCTTTTCGGAGATACACTGCAGTAGTGTAGAATAGTGTAACAAAAAGCAACAGTGCAGCAGATCAGATCATGTATTGTAGTGTATTGTAGGGCCTGGAGGTTTGTTCGCTTCATTACCTAGCTAGCCATTGTGCTGATGCAGAACCGGGGTCCTGTAAATTCCTGCCTGCTTGTGACACCATAGATAATTACACTTCCATAAATAATGGAGTGTGCCTTGCCCACTTCCTATAGAACTCCCCTAATGAGATTAATATACAGGGAGCAGCTGAAAACACTTGGCAGGTAAATCTTAAATCTTTTTTTTTTTTTCTTTTTTTAGTTAAAGGAATTATCCACCCTAAGAAAATTAACACTGTTATAAACAGCTACTAGCCATCTATTCCTGAAGCAATTTTAACACAATCTCTTCAAATTGGATTAGGTGATAATACAAAGGACAAGCCATTTGCACCTGTTATTCATATTAAAAGGTTAACATCGGCTTCAATTTAACCAAGTATACAAGGTTAGCAATATAGTTAGGGTTAGGCTGAACCAGCTAAAACATAAAGTTATTGTTAGGCATCTACTATAGATCTATTTAATCATGTATCTCTCAAGACATCACAAGTATTTAATGAAACACAAGAGACCATTCTGATCTTTTTCATTGTTGGCTGCGTTTTTTTCATTCTTAAGGATAATTGGCCAAATATTGACAATATAACATCATACTGAGTTTTTTCAGTGCAACTACAATTATGTTAAATGAGAATCTGAAGTTTTCAGCTTTCAAAAACATCAATATCTGCAGGTTTTGGTGTCAGTCCCTCAGAATAGAAACTCGTTTGCACTGATACTCAAATAATAAAGAGAGAAATCTGTCAATGTATCTACCAACAGTAATGTCTATTGAATAACTTACTGTTTTCAACAGGCAATGACATATAAACCTGGCACTATTGCTCTTTTTGACTACACTGAAAAACAAGAGCTAAGTTTGTTTCCTTTAACTGTATCTCACCAACCCCCACAAACTTCAAAAACTACATATTAGCTCACTAATGGACAGTCTTGGACGTGTTAAAGTGAGCTTTTATGTTTGTGGCTGCACCACTTTTATATTTTGCATTGCCTGTGAATCATGTTTATTTGTCATAACTTATTTATGAATGAGATGCCTTTGATGATGCATTGATTTCATTATCAAAATCTTTAAGTTATCTTTCATCTGGAGAGCGTCTTTTATTTATGTCTCGTCTTGAAAGCTGAAATATGTGGGAAGATCTAATTTGGTCCTCTGGACTGAACTGTTTTGGATTAAAGTTGAGTAAATAATTCATGTGTTGAAATAGTTCCATCTGCTATACATATGGAGTATGGCAAAGATACAGAGGAGGGTCTTGCATCTCTGTTGAGAAAATGAAATACCTTTTTAATAAACTTGTTTCTTCTGTTCCCTGTTCCTTTTAAATGAGAGATCTTAACATGCCCCAACGTCTGAACCAAGAACCACTTTTCAAAGTGTGATGATAATCTCATAGAAGATATTTCAAAGACAGCTTTCAAAAACTTTATCTGTCTGTGCTAGATCTAGGTTATAATGCCTGTGTGTATATGTGTGTGCACGTTTGCATATGAGTGTGAAGTCATCAATAAGACCTGAACAAGTTTGTAAGAGTTACTATTGGGAGGATGTACTATTTTTCTCACAGTAGTGAGCCAAAACATAAAGTACCATTCTGCAGCTACTGAAAATACTTCCAAGACTGCTAGACACACACACACACACACACACACACACACACACACACACACACACACACACACACACACACACACACAGAATTACATTACTATTCTCATAGTTTCCTCTCTGTTATATTCACTCTGTTCTCCAACTCCTTCCCAACTGCCAAGGCAATAAAATCACATCACACTGGAACAGTGGCTAATAAATTTGATTTGTTTGGACACACATACACACACACACCTAAATAAGCTGTTTGCATCAAAAATTTGCAGTTTTGTGGCCATTTTCATATGACAAAATATATACTGCCTTGGTCAATGGTGCTATTATCACTAGCTAAGCCAAGAAACAAGCGCACAAATTTGTGTGTCCATATGTTAACGACTGAGTTGTCATGTGGTACAGCAGTTGTTCTTAAATTGGACTATGAACCTGCCGACTGTGCTTAAAGGGCTTCCAGGAAGTCCATAAGCAACGAACAGCTTCATTATATTTAGTTTCATTTCCAGGAAATGGACTCGGTGAAAGTATACACTCCACAATGAACAGAACGTTCGGATAATAAGTACCTCACATATGGCGTAAACACTTAAACACTTAAACAATTTGTGTGCAGCTCTATTGTGTGTCAGTGACTTTCAATAATTTCACAGCACTTCAAGATTTGAAAGTCATAAGTTGAGTCTTTTTTCAAGACATCTTGTGGAACACATATTGTGTGAAATAATCCACATCAGCATCACCTATAATAAGTTTTCACTTTAATAGGTGATGCTGATGTAGAAGCCCAGTGTGATGATCTGTTTAGCTTGCTGTGCAACTATCTCTACCAGTGCTGTACAGATACACACACACATAGAGATAAATGCACACTTTTGTGTGTTTGTGAACACGCATGTGTTTAAACTTACAGTACACAGTTGTGTACTCTGCACACATACTCCATAATGACACCACACAGTGGAACTATTAACACAATAAACCATGTGCGCTTCAAAGAGGATAAAGACTGAGATGGGGGGAGATGGTAGGAAAGAAGCTGAGGAGGGGGCTGGGGGGTGCCTTTAAAGTCAAACCCACAGTTCCCCAGTATCTCATCACTGGCTTAGGTAATATTGGGGGAGAAAATAGTTCCACTGATTGTCTGAGTACTCAACCACAATGTCTGGCTTTGGAGGGGAAATAAAGAGAGGGCCTAATTAAAATTTCAGAGGTACCAGCTGGGTGTCTGATTCCACCCCTCACACCCCAACCCCCCCCTCCTCCCAGTGTCCTTGTGTCTGGATTGAGACACACTCACCTTGATTTCTTCATTTAATAACCTTGACAGAAACAAATCTGCATCCCCACTCACAGTGCCACAAAGCGTGGATAATGGGTTGAGTATGCAAACATAGAGTACATGCACACACTCCCACATGTGGGAGTAAAGCCAGATTGACAGAGCATACCAATGTGTAGCCTATACACACTTACATACATATACTTATACACACAAACATGCACTTAGTAGCTCCCACACAGATACTGTACTCACATAGACGCACTTGCATACACACCCTGTAGGCCAAGACAAGGCCGTTCTTTAATGAACAGCTTAATGGGCAAAGAAAGATACAACAAAGCCGTCTGGGAGGACTGTTTGTAGTGAGGTGATCAAATACACTCGGCAATGATATCCTTTGCATGAATAGCTATAATGATAAGCACAGATGAATATGAAATAAGGTTCATTTTTTTACCAAATTGAAGCATCATTTTGCCACCGGTGCAGCATCCTGTGACAGGCAGATCCACTGGAAAACTCATTCTTCATCATTTATCCATTGTAAAATGCGCAGTTGATGAAAGATTTTTAGTGTTACCCCGCATTTTAATTTGGTTTTGTGCTTAATTACTATTTCACAGCTCTACTATCTGTATAAAACAGAGTGGTGGATAGCAAGAGCTGACTGAGAGTGTGAGCACAAGAATAACGCAGAAAGCAGTGCAATATGTGTCTATATTTGAGTACATTTATGCATGTATTGGTGTGTGGATATGTGTGTGTGTGTGTGTGGTGTTCCCCCAAGAGTTGCTAAATTGAGGGCCGCATCATCATTTGGCCTGCCGGATGGCGACCTTGCAGCCCTGTCTCCGTGTGCTTCGTGACTGCCTAATGAAGACTTCAGGGCCAGGCAAACAAATTCTAATAAATTGCCGTGCTGTGACTGAAAAGTAGGTGTTCTTCCGCAGACATGCACAAATATAGAAATACACGTTCTCTCTACACACACAGTACCATTTTGTGAGCACACACACAAAGGCATATAAACACACAGGTACACACACTCATTGAATATTAGACAGTGCATTAATTCTCATCAGCTTGGGAGCAATAGTGGATGTGACGGTGTGTCCTGTGAATGCCTCCTGTTCCAGAGCTGCTTCTCTCGCACAAAACAAGCTCCTTTAATAAAAACATCACAATCAATATCTGATACCCCAAGTGAAACCTTTAAGGAAAAAAAAAAAACATACTTGCCCGTCAGCAAACCTTTATCCAACCTCACATTAGAGAAAATAGAAGAAATCTTCAGAAAAACATAAAAACAGATACGCTGTAGAGGAGGGAGAGAGGGGGCAAAAGAGTGAGAGTTTCAGGTATGTGTGAGAGCTAAATGTTCAATCAAGTTTGTTGTTTTTCTGCGGAGTGTGTGTATGTGTGTGTGTGTGTGTGTGTGTTGGGAGTGGTAGTTGTCACCGCAGCGATGTCTGACCTTTAGCAATGTTGTGAAGTTAGGTGAAGTTGTCTTTCTTTCTCACTTAAGGGGGAGTGACATTTAATAGTCCCCACAGGTCAAAGAGGGTAACAAACACCAAATAAATGCTGCCAGATGCCCCCAAAAAAGGAAAATTATCTGTGTAGTTGAGTGAGTGTGTGTGCATGTGTGTTTTACTCCATCAGAAATAAACCATAAACCACCTTTCTTAACTTTTCTTCACTCTATTGTGTCACCCCCTTTTCTTTCCTTGTAGATTGTTCTTCTCATTTTCCTCCTTCCTTACTATTCACATTTTTTTCTCTCGTGGACTCCAACACTTCTACTGCTTCCTGTCCTTTCCCTGCTCCATGGCAATTAAGTGTAAGCAATGGAAAAGTGGAAGAAAGGAGGGATAGAAAAGAGGAGTGATGGCCCAAGGCGTGCCATGCGCTCCAACAGACAGACCCTGCTGCCATTGGCCACTGTAACAGATCCCTGTCTCTGGAGTTTTAAATGATTCAAACATTTGCCCTTCGCTGTTCCTGTGGTGGGCAAAGATGTTCCTTGTCTCCTCTCCTGCTCGCACTCTGCCTCTCCTCCCTGCTTGTCTCCTCCTCATTGTCACTCAGCTTCTCGGCCCCTTTCATCCATTTACAGGCCCGCATTTGGAGCTCTGGGGAACCCACTGCACTGGCTAAGCAATTCATTACTTTCACGTTTTCTTTTTTCATACACAGTACCAGTCAAAAAATTTGGTCACATTTTCTTACTCAAGTGAATAGAAAGTGTTGGGAAGTGTGTCCAAACATTTGATTGGTACTGTATTTTCAGCTTTATTCTTTGTTTTTTTGTTAAATGTGTTGCTGCTGTGTTGTTAAAGCTTTGAAGTCGAGTGCAGGAATTTTTAAAAAGTCTCTTATTGATCATCGCTCGCTAAGACCTCTTTCCAGGACATCTAAAAATTTTTAATGGGTAATAAGCACAGTTTTTATTGTCCCATAGACCAAAGTGACCCTAGCTGTTTATATCCATATTTATATACATAGTAGAATAACCTTTGATGTGCAGAAAAGATGACTAAATACTTGATACAATGTTTGGCCACACAACTTTAGTTTTACTGCCTAGAGACTAACAGGAGATGGTAGGAAATAAAGCAACACCATACACTAATAAACCTGAAACAATAATAACCCACATTTGAACCCAAAGCTAGGATCAGAGAGAGATGTACTCGGATATAAATTGGCAGACTTTTCTCAGTTCTTGGCAGGCACAATGGTGGACTAAAAATGAGAGGGGAAATGTACTGCACTCAGTTGACAGAGCTCCAGAGAGGTAAGCAGTTCACACCCCAGGACTGAGCAGGGGATGAGAGCTGATGAAGGGAGGCCAAGGGTGCAGAGGGCAAAGAGCAGCGCAGCGGCGCAACAAAATTCCCAAGCCCTAATGACTGACAGACTGAGAGCAGATGAGCTTGCAGTAAATACATTAATTACACAAACCAAGGTAGAGCAGAGCTGAACTGAGCTGAGCGGAGTTGAGCTGAGCTGAGCTGAGCTGGGCCGAGTTGTCTCATGCAAAGCTGAGTTGGGCCTCGGTGCAGGGCTAGTGGAGGATGCTCTGTCTCTGCGGAGCGTGCTTTGCAATCCCCGGCCCTCATTAGGGATGCAGAGAGGTTCTGACTCCCATCACCTGTGAGCTTTTTATATCTGGCATAATCTCTTAGTAGATATTTCTTACATCCAATAATGAGCAAGTTATTACTCCATACAACAGAGAGAGGGAGCAGAGAGGGGAGCAAGGGAGACGAGTAGGAGAACGGGAGGGAGGGGAGGAGTGAAGGAAGGAAAGAGGAGAGGAATACAAGTGGGCAAATATATAAGGAGAGTTGAAATACAGAGAGAGAGAGACGGAAACTCAACTCAGATTTAAACAGCAGTGGAGATAAGGAGGCATTCCTATTCAGTTCGGCTGTTAACATCAGCGGTGTTTACGGCATTATGACCCTGCTAAAATCAAATAACTTGACAGCCCCCTGCCTACTGCCTATTTGGGCCTCGGAGCGAGCGGAGGGGAAAACGGGAGCACAGAAGGGGAGCAGTGCTGCTTAATAAATAAATAAATAAGTGCATAAATAAACAGAGCATCAGACCTCTGCCTGACATGGCAGAGACAGCACCTGAAGCATTGGAAGACGAGTCATCCTTCTCGCTCTCGTTCTCTTCTCTCTGCTGTCTGCATTGATTGACGTGAAGGAGGAGGATCAAAGGCTGCTGAACGCTCGTACCCAGGAAGATGGAGAGATAGAGAGGGAGGGAGGAGAGCGGAGGTGAAAGAGGGATGGGGGATGGGGGGGGGGGGGGCGGGGATAGGGGGGACAGATAGAGAAGTTCAGGGCCCTGCTGTCAGTCAGCTCCACGAAATGACCCTCTAACTACAGGGCTAAGTCAGACATTAAGGCCTCCAGAGTCAAAGAGGATTCACTCATTCTCCCTCTCTTTCTATATTCACCTCACTCCCTCCCTCCCTCTCTTTCTCCTTTATCTTTTCTCCTCTATGTCCCATCCTGGAGAGGAGGAGCAGGGCCAAGCACCATTAATCTCCTATCTAATAACACTGGTAATGTTACACATTATTGGAAAGAGATGGGCAAAATGAACCAATAAGTTATCTGATATGGGTCTCCCTTCTCCACGCACACTCCAATCCCAAGGACATTTAGGCAAAAGAAAAGACACATATGCAGTGACTGAAGAAGACAGAGAGAGAGGGAGCGAGAAGGAGAGAAAGGAGAATTAGTGATGGAAAAAGGGTGGGCAATGTGAAATATTTCCTGCTATCGACCTCTTGGCCAGGGACATGCATAGATTTCTGTATGTGGAAGATAAGTGTCTTTGATAAAGTAGGTTAGCATTGATTAATCCATGAAATCTTGGGGCTGTGGACTTGAAGTTAATGAGTAAGGTTTTCTATTTTCTCTGCAATCTCTCACAACATACATTTCCAGAACAGCCCAGGGACCCCGCAGCCGCAGCACGCCGGCCCCCCTCATTTTAGATGTCTGTTATTTTGGGCGAAGATGGCCAATCAATGAAGTTGACATTTGTTACTGTGAAGGATTCACAATGCAATCATGGGATAAGGGTTGTAAGGGTCTGCTAGGTGCATATCGAGGGGGGTGGAAAGGTCATGGCTAATCTAAAGGGAACAGGAGTTATTTATCCATACACACCAGAATAAAAAAAAAAAAAAAAAAAAGATGAGAGACACAATCTATATATACAGCCCCTGGGGGGGTTATGTGAGGCATCGCACACACACAAACAAAGTGTCCTATCTGCTGCAAAGTAATTTCCCCCCTATTTCAATTGGTAATAAACACTGTGCATCAAGTGACCTATCTCGCAGCCCATAACTGAGTTTTGTAGCAGCGTTCAACAGCACACTAGGATGAGAAAATCTGAATATGCTATTAAACACTCCCCCCTGTATGAGGTTAGGCTGGAGATAACCCTGTTCGAAATGTCCATCTGCACCATTTGTGCTGCGTGTTTTTCTGCCACATTTAATATGGTGCAACAGTCTTTTTGCATGCGGCTGTAGTGAAGGAAAGCAAAGCAAACAGCACATTGGCTGTACACATCAGTCACATTTAGAACAACCTTGAAACAAATAGCACTATGGACGCATCCGCAGGCAGAGAGCGCTGGGAGAAAGAAATCAAGGGAGACAGACAGGCAGGCATTGCAGGCAGGCAAACAGGCAGCTTTCTCTTTCTTTCTCTCTTACTGACTGTACATCAACACCTCTGTTGCCCACACTCTTTTACATTCTAGTCTCTCCCTCCTCTCACTCACATTAATCCATCTCTCTCTCTCCGCTGTAAATCATCCCTCTCTTCCTCAACCTCAGCAGCAGATGTGCGGAGGAGGTAGAGTGGATGTCAAAATATTTGGCAGCCATCTCTAGTGCCGGTGTAGCATTTTAACCTCCGTGGTTATTACACATACGCAGGTTTGTCTGACATCCCCCCAGGCATTAGCCTTGAAAATCTCTCTCTCTCTCTCTCTCTCTCTCTCTCTGTCTCTCTCTCTTTCTCCCACTCTCTCCCTCTCTCCATTCATCACATCATTATCCTTACAGCAAGGATACACAAACAACAAGCTCACCCCTACCCTCATTGCTCAGCGCTCAGTGAATGGCTGAAGCTTTACGCCACACACAGCATGCCCCTAATCCACCAGAGTCAAAACTGGAGTAAGGCAGAGGGCTCACCTTTTCAGCTCATGCAACCAGTAGAGTGGGGATGGACAAGCAGTACACATGCACCCCACTCGCCGCTGCACATATACACACACATAAATAAACACAATATGGCTCTCTCATGCGCGCGCACACACACACACACACATATTTTCAGTAGCTAATTATCTAATTCCTTCCTTCAGCATCACCTCACTGTGTGTCTGTAAATCATGAGTGTTGCAGTAACTCTCTGCCCCCAGGCTCTGCCTCCACCATGCAAACACACACATACACACATAATGCATCTCCACTCCGAAGTCTTTGTTTCAGTGCCTTTTTTTTTTTTTTTTTTTTTTTGTCAGAGGAGGTGTAGGTTATTCCAGGAAGA
The DNA here is from genome assembly GCF_963924715.1 of Thunnus thynnus. Taxonomy (NCBI): domain Eukaryota; kingdom Metazoa; phylum Chordata; class Actinopteri; order Scombriformes; family Scombridae; genus Thunnus; species Thunnus thynnus. The sequence continues at coordinate 23,338,263 of NC_089524.1, read as the reverse complement.
GAAGACAGCCCCACAGGGCTCTTGACAGCCCGTGTAAATCAAATGTCATAGAAAGATCTAAAGGTGCTGCATTGACCTGATATACAGCGCTGTAGTGTGCTGACAGTTGCATGTACTGTGTGTGCACACACGTTCACACAGTGCACACCAACATACGTTGGCACACACATTTACACAAACACAACCAGCATGTATACGCTAATGCAGTACATAACATGTAGCTTAAATGTGGCTGACAGTCGCCTTGCTCAGCAGTACAATGACTCTATGTCCCTGTTACTGAACTGAATGTGACTTTTTACAGCGCACAAAGCTATAAACACACTCATACACAGGTATACACATACACACGTCTTTTGCCTAAATATGAAATATTCACCTGATACATTATTTTTGCAGAAATGCAGATACATTGTAAATATATTTATCTCAAGTCTACTAGTAATCCTGTACAGTTTATTTTCCACAGAGCAAGAAAAATCCTCCACTGAACTGAGGTGATTAATTTGTATTTTCACTGCAGTTTCACTTATTTCAAGGATTCTCATGAGATAATTAGCAATAACATGTAAAAGGGAAGGTCAGTGCGATCAAGATTACCATTTGAATATCCCAGGAACAAGTTGATTAGCTCTGAAAAAACTGCAATTTCACACCATTTTCACTTGTTTAACCCTTATGCCTCCCTGTAAGAGAGTTGCACTGATGTCATTAAAGGACAAAAATATCAGCGTCAAAAGACTGCCATAAAAATGTATAATGTTAATATTATTTACCACTTTCACTGAGTTACATTTTTAGCCAACTTCAGTCCTGATTATCACTACCAAATATTCATTCATTTTCAGAATTTTAACCCTTTAAATGCAAGCTTTTGAGGGAGAGAGACAGAGAGGGTGGGGGTTGTGACCTATCCATCTCTCTAGCTGCACGTGTACACTAAACACACACACACACACACACACACCATTCTCCGACATCCATATCAACCCACACACATTATTTCAGATTTTAGTTGCATACATTTGGCCTGAAGTGCTCCATAATACAGCAGCAATGCCCCTAGTGGAAACTAGGAATATAGCGTGTATTTGCCCCATAGGGCAAACATGAGAAAATGGCTCAATCTGGTGGAAAACTACAATTTTGAAGCCAGGGCTCTAGATTGAAAGCCTGATATAATAGAATGCATGATTTTATGCTGTAATGGCAGTGGGATCAAAAATTATGGTTTAAATGGGGCCATTTCTGTCCAAAAGGATTTGAGTGTCTGTACACAGGCACACATACACACACACACATGCATACACCACTCTCCAACATCCATATGAACAGACACACATCATTTTAGATTTTAGATGCATATATTTGCTACATGTGCTCCAGCAGCAATGCTTCTCGTAGAAACCAGGACAATAGTATATATTTGCCTGAGAAACATGAAGAAAATGGCTCAATCTGGTGGAAAATAGTAAAAACTAAAATTCTGAAGGCAGGGCTCTAGATTGAAATCCTGACATAATAGAATTTTATGCTGTAATGGCCGTGGGATCAAAAATTACAGTTTTAATGTCTTTAAATGGGGACATTGTTGTCCATAAGGATCTGAGTGTCTTTATTTGGCTACACAGTTTATTATAGACTTATTATAGGAACTGAGGTTGAACATCCAAAATTCAAAAAAAAAAAAAAAAAAAAATCCACACTCTTGCCTAAATTTATGCCATATGCGTTAACACAACCAAATGATTGAAAAAATCGGACATTAAAAAGCCAAAAATGTCCCCAGTGAGGCACAATGAGATGTAAGGACTAACAGAGGTCTTGTTTAAATAAATGTTTTGTCACAGTGTGCACGTGCATATAAAAAAGGGAAGAAACAATATTTTCTCCCATGTTTATTACAATAGATCAAGGAATGCACAGGAGTCACTGATGGTACTGTTGTGGTTAAGATACACAAACATATCTCTTTCTGCCCCATTAAAACCTGTTCTCCTCTCCTGTGCCCTATTATAGCCGATACTCCTCTGTTCTTCTGTGTACCATCAAAGATATTTCCCTGCAGTGCATAATAGACTAACTAAACATAAAAAAACACTTGTTAGCCTACTTCTTTGTATACTGTGACACTACTACAACACACCAACAACCCAGTTTGACAGTATCAAAGCAAAAAGGGATTCACTGCTATGGAGGATGGGCTAACACAACATTTTGGCATTATGTACTAGGATGCCTATATATAAAGCCAGTATAAGGACATACGAGGGCACAGGATTTTGAAGTGGATTATGGAATGTGCCCAGAAAAGCTTAGGCTGAGCTATTGAGAGAGATGTGGTTTAATGCAGGACTAAGTATATTGACTGATTTTCAATGTAAATTAATGAAAATTTGGGATCCGGTAAATTTTACATGTGCTGAGATCACATTAAGGTTTCATAATGTGAATAACGTTCTCACTGATCTCTGTTCCAGCTGCGTTGCCTCACGCCGTACAAATGAGGAATAGATATGAAGACACCAGATAGAATCACGAAAGGTACCATTATCAACAATAAAGATAAAAGGTTAGGAAGAAGGTAGACAGGAACTGTGACACGAGATTTTGAAGCTTATGGGTTCAAAAGTGCATGGCTGTAGCTGTCTGAGTTAAATTTATAATTTCCCCCATCTGCCTGATGCATACTTATGCAAATCATGCGTCAGTCTGACAACTGATTTGACAGAGGAACCAAGCACAGAACGTGACGACCTGTAGGCTCACCACTCCGGGCATAAATATTTATAGAGAAGCCAGGAGACCAAGGAGAGTCGTTATAACCTTGTGTAGACCTGAGTACAGCATCCTTGAGAAAGAAATCTTGTTCTTCCTCATCTTGAATAACAGTTGCTGCTGCTGGTGTCATTTGTGAAGTCTTAAATGTAGGAAAAGCAATGTAAGAGAAAGGAACGTCTTGTCATGGGTGTGATGACCACAGTACTATTAAGGGGTGGGGGTGTGAGATGAAACAGTTGGGGTGTGGGGGGAGAGTAGGGATGATAATGAGTATAGCCTATGGAGTTGGTCTGAGAGAAGAGCTGCATGTAGAAAGCAACTTACTCACACTGGTGGTGAATCATTGTGCCCTGCCTCATAAGCTCTGACTCACTGAGAGGAGCGGAGAACAGTGGAGGAAAAAGGAGAGAGTGTAGGTGGAAAATGAGCAGAATGTATGTGTATGTTTGTGTGTGTGTGTGTGTGTGTGTGTGTGTGTGTGAGCGTGTATGTGTATGTGTGTGTGTGTGAATGTACATGTTGTGTGTGCCCATGTGTCCGCCACATGTATTTGGGCTACGCTAAATACACACTCTCTGCTATGGCTGCAAGAACATGGACCCATGTGAGTGCATGTCTCTGTGGTGTGTGTGTGTGTGTGTGTGTGTGTGTGTGTGTGTGTCTTTGCTACAGTGGTGACAGTGAAGGTCAGTGGTGTGGGTGTGTCTCAGGCCTTCCAGCTGTGGCCCGGGGCTAAGGAGCCATCACTGTCACATCTCTGTCTCGCTGCTGTGCGCTGCTGGCCCTGCAGCACAGCATCACACAGTACTGACTCACACACATATACATACAGCCCTGTGGCTCTGAGCGTGCATGCACATGCACACGCACACACATACACTTCTCATAAACTAACCTCAGCACATGGAGACTCACAAAAATACACACAGTGAGATGTCGTATAGGCATATGTTGCGCATGCTCTATCCTTGGAAAGTTGAGTTCAGCTACAGCATTTAAGCGCACGCACACACACACACACACCATCATCATATCATCATCATCACCATCATCATCAAAACAGTCCCTTTACATTAGGAGATGGAAGGCATAAAGCATGTCCCTTCTCTAATATGTGAACCTGATGACCTTGTCCACACTCATTCAATCACTTCAGTAGAGAGCACAATTAATCCAGCAGCCTGCTCTGTAGTCTCTGCTGTATCGTCTCAGCCTTGCTCTCTGCTGTATTCAGCAAATATGTACAAAGAATCTTGTCTGGAAGTTTTGTGCTTCTACAAGCACAAAGTCAAGCCGAGTGAAGGTTTAGAGGTGAACATGACCTGCTCGACATGATACCTTAATCTTCAACTCTGTCTCTAGGCTGGCATCTCTGTGGGTCTTTTCATTTCTTTAAACAATTTAAAACTCTACAAAATCGAGTTCATTGAAGATCATCTACTGACAAAGTGCTTCAAACAGATCAAAAAGAAAGAAACTTTGATTGTCTTAACTTTGTCAATAGCCTTCACAGAGATGATTATAATGCTAATACAGGACACTGGATGTAAATTTGACATTATCAATGTAACACAGTAAACTATGACTTATTAAATTGATATTTACACAACAGTGAGCGTAAAAGGCACGCAGCCAGTTAAGGTGACTGCCTCTTTAATTATCCCTTTCAAAAAAATACAGAAGGGGGTTGGGCTTTTTGCACTCCCCTTCAAAAAAGAAATATATGTGACCTCTGGCCATATTGTGGACCTGAAATGGGCTGATGCTATAGCATACACCTCAGTGTCCCTCTCTGCCATCCATCCTCACACTGGCCCCTTTATGGCCCAATGCATGGCACATAAAAAGGAGAGCACATTGCACAATTACTGCCTAATTAACTGGCCGATATTTTATGTGGTCGGTGAAGCTGCAGACAGACTGCAGATCATTTGCAAGGATTTTAGAGGATGTGTGTCTTACTGGACTGCTCTTAATCCGTTTTCACATATGAACTCCAGACAATGAGGAATCAGATCCGGACATTGTCTGGAGTTGCCCTTTCACACATGTAGCACACAACAGGAGATTGTCCGTGTCAGACGTGTTCTCATCTACTGGAAATAGTCTGTTTGGTTTAGGCAAGGGGTGGCGCCTGGGTAGACCGTGCAGGAGGCAGTTCATGACGCAAAAAGTATGCTGCGGTTTTAATTCTGCATTTTTAAGCTTGTCACCTGAAATAAAATGGATGCCTTTATTTTATTAGAAATCACAGGAAGTCCTCTCTCCCATTGCTTCACAACGGAGTGTTCAGGCCCAGTCAAAACAATGCAGCTTAGTGCCAGTCACATGATAGAAGCGTCATCAACACGTCCACTCACTTGTTGTGAATTCTCCGGAAAATGACCTGCTGTATTCACACATGGGCTCAATCGGACATTACATGGACTTTGTAATAGGGAGCTAGCAGGGTAAAGTCTGTTTAATGTTCAGTCCAACTGATTCGGACATTTGCGTTCACACATACGGCTCTGCCGTATAATGTCCGGAAAATTTCAGGGTTGCAGTGCATGTATGAAAGAGGCTTTAGACTGATTTACTGACCTCCACGGCTAATTTGTGCAGGCATGTGTCTGTGAGTATGAGTGTGTGTTTGTCTACATGTGAGCTTGCTTAAAGAAAAGAGGGCACATACTGTATGCCTTTGGAAGGAGCAGGCTATTTGTCTGAGTCATGGTTTATACTTGACACCGCTCCCCATCCTCCTCCCCTTTCCTCCTTCCATCCCCACCTCCCTCAGCCCTTAACAGCAGCAGGTTTGCATTGGGATTTGAGGTGTAATTAAATTCAATAAATAGGCGAAGGTGAAGAAATAAATCAAGCGGAAACTGATGAACAACAGGAGATTAAATGCCACTGAGGCGTGCAAACAAATATTTCAATAGAATTTTCAACAGAGGGCACTCAGGGCCCACTGCAAACCTCGAAAACTTTTAAAACTGAAAGTCAGCTCTCCAAACCTGCCGCTGCTATAATTACGTTTGACGCCATTGTCCTCGTTGACATCATAATATGGCACACAATAAGGAAATAAATAACCATTTGGAGGACATAGATTGTAGGAGATGACAGGCTATGTTCCCTGCTCTCCATCTCTCACTCACCTCATCATCCTCTTGCATCATCGCTTATTCAGAGGCCAGCCAACTCTTTATTAATGACTATTGAAGTAGCAACTAATGCTGCATAATACATGAACTACAGCTGTGCAAATTTGAATAAAGTCTGATTAGGTGCTAAAGAGGATAGGGGAAATACTGCTGTTGCATATTAATGCTACCATTTTAGAGAGTGGGGGGGTCAGTAGGGGGCTGCTCTTTGTGCCGGACTGGCCTGATGAAGCCAACAACACAGTTACCCAGCCAGTCTGAATGTCACTCACCTAGCTAGTCAGTAACAAAGACCAAAGCAACTCATGGGGAGGGAGGCCATAGTACTCATGCTCCTGTTCCATTTTAAGCAGTGTGAGTCATAGAGGTTCGGTTCACACACTGATTTGCTTGCTCTACTCCATACCGCACCATACTGCCCTCCTGGGCATAACAAGCCTAAGTGCTTAAAGTCCCCAGAATGGAAATTAGGTCTTTTTTTAACAGGCATCGTTCAAGGCCACACCTGGTGCACTGAAAGCACCCGGGTCCACTGCTCTATGAATTAATGAAGGATCCTAGCAGCAGGGAGGTCAATCTCTGACTCCAGCTACTCATTCAGAGGCCACAGACCAGGTACGAGAAAACCCCACATACAGTATTTGACCATCTGCTTAGCTGCTTACTCTCCCTCCATCTTCTTGATTGAGACATGCGGACCAATGCCAAATTAAAATGACAGGGACAAAAATGCTTCATTTTAGGCCTTTTGAAAAGATCACCCATGTCCATTCTTCTTCCCCATCCCCTTTCTCTCTCCACACTTTTGCTCTTTCGCCACTCAATAAATCTTTAATTTCTAAAAATACAGCCTCTAGCCTTCCCGCAATCTCTCTCTCTCTCTCTATCGCTTTCTCGGGCTCTCTTTCCCACTCTCTCCTTTTCTTTTCTCCTCCACTCTTGTCCTTTTTTGAACAGCTGCTCTGCCTTTATTATGTTGTGCTCACTCTCTCCATGTCTGGCCTTTCACTCTAATCCTCCAATGGCCTTTCACATGCACAATATTCCCCCCCTGAGCCCCCCATTCCTCTGACAGGCTTTCACATATTAGATTAGGCTTAGCTTTGTTTATTTATATATTTATTTAGTAGAGGCTATTGTCTCTAAAACTTTTGACAACCCAAATTCTCCCCAAAAAAAGCCGCTGAATCTTTCTCTTTTCCGGCAGCAACATTCTGTTACATATCAATTTGGCTCTGGTGTGCTCTACTGCAATCATTCTTTGGTGCTAGTTTTTGGCAGTGAACACAGCAGCACTAACAGAGTGTTTTAGAATAGACTGTCTAATGGAGGCTTGCAGCATTTTGTGGTTTCCAATCATTCGGTGGTAAAGGAAATACACGGTAGCAAATGGGTTGAGCAGTCACCCATTATGCTGGCTACCAGCACCTCAGTCTAATTGTGGTAATGAAGTCCGGGCTGACCCTATAATGCAAGGTCCATGCATGCAGCCATCCTGACGCTTTTATAGACCTGACCTGAGTTATGACCCTCTCTCTGATAGGCTAGTAGAGAGAAAGATGGAGAGAGGGATGGAAGAAGGGTGGGAGGGGGTAGAAGAGAAAATAAAACTGCATGAGAGAGCACAAGAGAGAGCAATAGACTGCTAAAAAGTCAGGCATTGACAGCACAGCGACCGGGGAAGAGGTTTCCAGTAAATTATAATGAAGTCTTTTACCTAAAGGACAGTGTAGCTCCAAGTGACTGTTATTGAAGAGCTCTATCCTGGCCTGGTCCTACCCTTCAGCATTGCCCCTTTGGCCCATTAGCCCAGTGGCTAGCCTTCCATCTCTCTTCCTATCTCTCTAACCTCTCTAGTGAGCAGGCCCAATCAGGAATCAATAGCCATGTCACAGAGAACCCATGCTGCTTTGACACCAGTGGATCCGACAAAAAAGTCTATTACACGGCAGTTATCTCCATTACTGCTGAGCAACTTGGTCTCCAAGAAGCACAGAAGAGAGGACGGCAGACAGAGGAAATCAGTGAGGGTGGTGGTTGTGGTGACAGGTTGTGAAACCCTAATTCAGAGCAACATGTCTGATTAACCTGCATCTCTCCTTTGGGATCTAGTCTGTGTGCCTGGCAGAAGACGAAGACACACATGCTCCAAAATGAGCAGTCAGACCAGTTTCTGTTCACTACTTCCACATACATTCGCAAAGATATACCAATATACTGTACTGTATGCCATTATTCTCTCTGTGCTGGATAGCCATACATACACTATCCTTTACTTTAGCCTTACATACACAACAAGGCTTCATACTTAAATGACAAAATGGCCTTCCAAAATGACCCATTTGAATGTTCCAAATATATATGGCCTTTCTGATCTGTCACCCCTATGGTTAGGCTTAGGCAAATAAAACCAGTGGTCATGGTATAGATTGGGGAAAGGTTACCTTCATGGATAAAAGAAACCAACATTTACCATTGATAGAAGAACTGGCAGTCTCTGATGTCAAAATCAGATACTTTGTAGGCCCAATAAAGGAGAGGACAGGCACGCACTCATAACTGAGGCAATCTTTTTATCACAAATTCTATGGATCATCATCTTGGCAACATCTTGCCTTCTTAAGGCAATAATCATTAAACTTATATATATAGTTTATAGAAAAGTTGTTTGTACACCAACCCAACCTTCTCCTTGACACTTTTAATGGCAATACTATAAAATAACCTCCTCAATGTCTTTGACTTTTGCTATCCAATGTAAATATATGTTGTTTCAAAAAACAACCATTGCTTTTCTTGAGAGGGCACCTAGTGATTGCATGACCATAAGAGGTCGCTTGTCAACATAAACATGGGCTGTTTTTAGCAGAACCAATGTTGACATTTCTCTGATGAGGACAGTTTCAATGGGCAGCTTGCATTAGTACACTGTAGGGTCCATGCAGAGGGAGACCTATGGGACAGGAACCATAAAGCAATGTGACACTCTTCATTGGGCTTCACCTTGGCCCAGTAACCTTGATCAGTCAGGACATCAGTCAATGTTTAATTGCTGAAATGTTATGTGCAGGACATGGGTGGGGTGGGTTGGTCTATTCCCAGAGGGGGGAGACTCTCTCCTCTGTGGGTTTCCTCTGTGCTGCACTCTGCTCCGCTCCTGCCTCTGGCTTCTTTTATGACACTCATTTGCCTGATTAGCTAAACAAACGCTGACTGCTCTTTCACTCACCTCTACAAACACATGCGTGGACCTTCACTCTCTGTTCACTGTTTGTGTGTACAGTACTGTATGTGCATGAGGACTATGCCTACACATGTACTGTACACTCACATACATACAGCGTTTCCACACGCAGCACCACAGAATGAACAATGTGCATACTGAAAATTATCAGCTGTAAAAGTCCTCATAAATCATTACAAGATCTGAATCAGCAAACAGTGGCATTAATCAGTGGCTTTAGCACAGATACCGTACAATTAATGCAATCTATTTATCTTCATTTAATATGTGTGGGATGAGTAGACTGCTCCACGCGATATAATGTATGATACTTTTTTATGTTTTTATCCAGCACTTTGTGTATGCAGCATGCGTGTATAAGGTATGCAAATGACCATTTAGACCCTCCCACCGTCGAAGAATCACGACACAACGTTTATCTTAGTAAAATACAGCCTTTGATGCACAGAGCTTCGATGGTAATGAAAGCGATAGGTCTCTGTGAGTGGAGATTGCTTTTCCAGAGCTTCATTTTACAGCCTGGTGTTGAATACACTCCTCTAGCAACTCTTCCTGAATGTTTCATCACAGACCAGATCCCAGGGGTTGGTACAACCCCCGCATCACACGTACACACATACACTATGTGGAGCCTTCACATCATGCATGTGGAGGATATGAGAGTCAACTGGATGCCATTTCATCTGCTAGGGGAGCGATTTGATTGCATATTCAATGTGGGAGGATACAAACGTGATAGAATGTCAAGCCAGGCACCTATAGTAGCTACAGTCACTGGTGTGTCGAAATAGCTTTTGGAGGTGTCAAATTATCCCTTCTTATCTATGGCGGAAAGCTTGAAGTACAGTTCTCATGTGGCCAAACGCATATGGGCACATTTGTGAAAACATGCCATTATAAAATTGTAACAGCAATTTCTTTGCTGTCTTTAAGGCTTTAGGCTCACTTCTTTGATTTTCTTTTTTGACGTGGCGTGTTAGAATGGTTTTAGAAGAATAGAGAAGGCAAAACAAAATAAGTTTGCTTATTTTTTGTGAAATAATCAGTCATACAATCTTATTATAATTATGCTATTCATAAATACTATCCACTACGAAGAGAATGCCAGATGGTATATTGAGGGATTGTGATTGACGCATCTCAGTACACAAACAGAGTGATTTTCTTCGACTCAGTAGTTCAACAGAACTATACAGTGCATCTGTCTCCTAGAACAGACAGACAAGACAAGAATGAAACAGAGCCAGTGGAGCCTACTCTTTGAAGAACATCGGGACTCTGTCTAGATTGAAACCACCTACCTGGGGAAAGCCTGTTTGTGTGTGTTTCTGTGTACGTGCGTGTGTGTGTGTATTCACATGTGAATGTGAATTAGTGTCTGTGTGCGAGTTGCTTTGCATGAATTCCCGCGTAAAAGCGTTGTGGGTGTGAGCACAATGTTTGTGTAGTGTGAGGTGGAGGAATTTAGGTTAGTGAGCTAGAAGCACGTGTACGCTGCTGCCTCTGAACTAGTCTTCAAAGGCGCGCTCGGCAGCTGCTTTCATTGTGCTGCACACTGGGCCATGACTCTAACCCAGAGGTGTGCAAATGGCAGTCCTTTACCAATAATAGACAAACATACACACATATATATATATAAAGTACACAGACAAAGCTGAGAACATGCGATAGAAAAAAAAAATGCATGCATGGGAAATCCTAACACTAATGAATGCATCCCCTTTGCACTGAATAGTATGTGAAGTTGTCATGCCATGTCTGTCCTGAGAAGGTCAGTTGTATTGGTATCTCTACATATCAGTTCATTACATTTTCTTTATCATTCAAATAACACTGAATTGAAAATTGCGTGCTTTGCAATGACGGACAACATTCTTTGCATCTGCTTAGGAGGATCTAAAGTTGGGTTATTTCACAGCAGACCATGTTTACCAGATGCACTTTTCTCTTAAAAAAAGGGAAAAAAGTCAAAAGTCAAAAGTCTGATGTTAGCGGGACACGTACGCATGATGGATTAAAATATCTGCTCCACAGAACTTGGCATGGACACTGCTGTCATGACTAGAATTGAACCCATTGCTCACAGGCCAAAGGCTGCGATTCACAGCACAAACTCTGTCGGCACTGAAATCCCATCCCAAAATATATAAACACACACAAAATAACAACAAAATTGGTTTGTTCCCTCCCTCACTCTGGTGTGGCTCTCTGTGCGTGTATATATATATGTATATGCATATAGGTTGGGGCCATATTAAATTTGACAGAGAAGAAGAAAGAAGGAAATGAATGAAAGAAAGGGGTCTGATGCTTCAAACATAAGCACACAATAAGGGCTAAAGCATTCAGCTTTTAATTAACATTAGCCGTATCAGCATGGAGTAATTTGAAATTGTCTTTAGGACTTCAGAGAGAAAGAGTAAGAGACAGGGACTTTAAACCATTAAGCTCAGCTGATAAACCAGTCATACCGGTGGAGTCACTATCTCTTGCTATAATTTGATCTCTTTCACTTTGTGTTTTGGTTCTTTTTTAGAAACACATGGTGCTTTCCTTCCTTCCTTCCTCCCCCTTATCCTTTTGATCCAGCCCCTTTTCTTTCCACATTTCTCTTCCTTCAAGCTTCATCTTTTTTTTTTTCCACATTCTTTTTTTTCCCAATGTTCTTTATTTCTTCTTGCTCTCAGCTTTTTTCTTGCTTTTATCTCCACTTCATACAGAATAACTGTGCGGCTTGGTGAGTATAATGAGGCTGTTCCTCTACAACTTCAAACCTTTCCTTCACCCGTTTGCCAGGGTTCTAAAACAAACCCGGAACAAATATTTTGACATTCAGACACAGGGGAAGACGTGTGCAACGATTCCAAGCATTCTGATTCATCTTCAACAGAAACAAAAAAAAAAAAAAGGAAAAAACGTAATAGGAAGGAAAAACCCTTTAAAAACACTGTAGAGTAAATGAGAAAGAGAGGCCAATGAAATGCTGATGTGGTTTCCTTTTTTTCTTTTTAACTGTAGTGATCTCTTTGATCCAGATATTAGCTGTCCACTGTGGAATTAGTAAGCATGATACTGGAGCTTATTTAGAGTCAGAGTAATTAAAGCCAAGAACAGGCTCTATATGTTATGCTGTAAACGATTTAGCAGGCCAGTGGTGTACCACATTGTCATGGATCACAGTAAATTGGTCTGGGCAGCTTATTGTGCAGATACACAGTCACTGTAGCACGTTTATAACAGTAATTGCTACGAATGAAACACCCATGGTACTGCATAGCACGCCACTCCACAATAAACTTGATTATTATGGTAATTATATAAGTATAAAACACTTTAACATGAGGGCCTAGATTTATCATCACAATTGCTGTAAGTGCATTTACAGAAGTGGGAATTGGGACTCTGGCTATTCAAAGGCCAACCCATTGAGTTGATGGGAGTTTAGCAAAATTAGAAATCCATCTGGAGAAAAGGTAACTTTCTTACCATTGTGATCATAATCATTTTTCTTGTTCTGCTATTGATTTAGCTAAGGATGCTCGGGTCGCTTACGCCTTTACGCCTAAGGACAGCGAGGGAAGGGAGTGGTTGAGGCAGGATGAAAAGATAAAGGGATGGTGGGATAAGGGGGCGGAAGAGGAGGGTCGGTGATGAGTCTTGAGCCACCCTGAGCAGTAATGAGGAGGCAGTAAAAACGAGACGGCATTGTGTTGTACTTTAAGGTAGTTCATCTTTAAAATGAATAGTCCCTGAAGGGCCAGGTGGTTAATGCCATTTATTAATAGACAGACAGGACCAGCAGTTTGGGCTGTGGCCCTCTGAGAGCCCTTAGTTAGGATGGAGAGAGAGTGTGTGTGAGTGACGAAGAGACAAAGGGCGGGGAGGGGGAAGGGGGGCAACTGCAACTGAGCAAATGAAGGACAGAATGGTACAGAGAGATTGTGCTGGGCCTGTCTATTGATGTAAGTATGAATTATAGGGGTATTAGGATGTTCCAAATTATTGATTAAGAATATTTTGATTAAAAAGTGATGGCATCTGAGATGGGATCAACACTTAAATGACGCTTCACCACAGTCTGTGGGTCAAAGGTTAGGGCTTATTTTGGATACCTTCATGACTTTATCATTAAAGGGCCAATCAAACATCAGTGGATGATATAGAGGAACAAATGACAAATGAACATGTCACTCAGGTGATTTTGTCGTATTAGCTCTAGGGAGCAGGAAGCGCAAGAAATGAACTGTGCCATTTCCATTTTGTATTGGTGACACAATGTTTCTGTATTTGTATATATATGTGCATATGTAAAAGAGCAGTGTATCTGTCCATCAGCCCAGAAGCAAGGAGCGTAGAGGTGTGTATGTCTGGTCCTGAGCCCACAGTGACCTGGCCTACTAATGAACTAACAGGCGTTACCTCCCTGTTAGCCCGCTCAGCGCCCCACCATTTGTCATAAACTTGGGGGAGCTGTCACAGGAGGGCTGAGGAGACGCACCGCACATCGGCAACATCAGTACAGCTGCCTGAGCCCAGCACTGAGCTGTTTTCACAGTGAGCCAGAGCATCTTTAGCTCCTTCCCAGGATGCCACACTGCGACAGCTCTTGCCAAATAGCTTTCATTACATGGGAAGTATCAGTCTTGATAAAAGATCCAAACCAAAGGACGAGAGGTGGATTTACTGTGCTGCTCCACCTGGGCTCTGATAATATTGTTGATGCCGAAAGTAAAATATCACTGCTGCCATTTGCACACATCTAAATCTCTGAGTTTAGACAGTGTCAGTGTGTAGCTAGCTGCAGGCCATATTGCTATTGATTGGTGGAATGATAGAACAATTTCTTACCTGATGTTGGAGATGCACCAGAGGCAATGGCATGGGGGAGAGAAAGAGAGAGAATTTGATTAGTGGTGGCCTTGTACTGTATACAGTACATGCTCAATAGGGAAGTATTAAGGGGGGCTGAGCACACTGCATTATTACACTACTGCAATCAAAGTCTGCAAACTCCACCCTGAAAATCAATTCAACATTTCCTCTGTGGTTTTACCACAGTAAGTGATGAAAAAAACACACCATGAGTGCAGTCTGACAGTTTTATTTAAAAGATCCCAAAGAGTAATTTAGTGTTCCATCCTTTCTAAGTGAACAGCAAAACAACATGAAACAAAACCCCACACAGAACTAAAACTATTTGCTTATATACATGTTGATGTGTGTGTCTAAATGTTGTAACTACAACTTCTTAGTTTAATGACTGAATGACTTTTATGATTTTTTTTTTAAATAAGGCAGACTTCCCACTCACTTTTATATTATATATGTATTGTATATTCATGTTCCAGTCACAGTGATAAAGACAAAGACATTTTAAGCCATAAAGCCACCTGAATAGGAATCCTCATCCCCCTAAGCCACACTCCAATGCCCCTTACACTCCCCTGACACTCACTAAGGCTCTGAGTCAAAGTCTTGTCCTCATATCCACAGGAGCCTCCCACCACAAATGTGCTTTAAACACATAAATATTCATTAACATTGCACATAAACCCTACCCATACGCCAGCAGAAGCAGCCATCTGCATTAACAGGACTCAAGCTGTGAGCTAGTCTCCATCCACCAACCCTCTTCATACGTATACACATCAGTGGGAGCCTGGGCAAAGCCAGATCCCAGTATCATTCCAAAGCAGCCTACACTTGGCAGGTTAGATGGTGAAAAGTATAGCTCGTCTGCTGATAGTACAGTAGCCCTCTGTCATATATAGCTTTTCCACATGATCTTAGTTTGGACTGTTTAGTGGGCGAGTGTTACTTTTATGCTAGTTTTTTTGAAAAATGCCTCCACACAAAGCTGTAGTTTGAAGACCATAGTGTTTGGTTTTGTTTGTGTATTTGGCTACTTGTTGGCCATATAAAAATATAAAGTGTATAATTTTAAATCTGTTCTTGTCAGTTCTTTCTTTCTTTCTTTCAGTTCTTTCTTCGCTTGTTTCTCCACTTGCTTCAACTCAGAGGCTCAGTGATTGTTCTCATAATTCATCTTTCACTGAAACGACTTGATCCAGTGTTATAATCAAGGCCAGCGCACTATAAATATATTTTTTTAACAAGATGCTTGAGGAAGGTCATGCAGGAAAGCAGTTGAAGACCTGTGGGAAAAAAGTTCGCCTTTACCAAAAAAAGGCATACAAATTAGAAATTACGCAATTTTTCAAGTAAGACCCAGCCACAGAGAAACCTAACCTCTGATCTGCCTCGACTCTTAAGTAAAGATCATCCTCTTTTTTTCAGACCCTGTCCCTCAGAGCTCTCTCAACTGACAGATTCTCTTCACAGATATAGCCTGTGAATCTCAAGCCAAATACTCACTAGAATGCTGTTTTTCCCACAGATTACATTAGGCTTGGTTTTAAACAGCCTGGCAAGAAGATATGAAGACACACACAAGATGATCACGGCTTCACCTATCAGTGGCCTGCTCTAAGAAGGCATAAACCGCTGCACGGTGAAGGGTTAACTTTCACTGAGCCCTAGCTTCCCATTTAGCCGCTCTGGAGGACTCCTATGTGTAATTATTTAAAGGTCTTGTATTACAGTCTACAACAGAAGCGAGCAGAGAGAGAGAGGGAAAGATAGAAGAAAGGATAGATGGATGGAGGGATAGAGGGAGGGATCAGGCGCCTGCTGAGAGAGAGTAAAGCCTTTCAAGTTGGTTCTATGCAGAAAGAGGGTGGGGGTGAGTTATATGATGTGTGTTACCTCCATGTTGCCATGCTGTGAGGCTGCAATAGTCTACAGCCAACAGCTGGCTCCTGGGATCAGCCACAGGGATGAACTAACTCCCTGTGAAATCAGAAATGAACCAACAGCACCACTGCGCACGCATGCGCACGTACACATATGCATCAGTGCTAGTCAGGCTGCTAATTATGATGCAACAACCTGGAGCTAGAATGCTCCAATGATGATAAACAAACAACATTTTGGATGGGGAGGGACGGATGGAGGGCTGGATGGAGAGAAGAAGAGAGGGAGGGAGAGGGAGTGTGGCAGTGCTGGGCAAATAAGACTCAGGGGCTTTTTTTCTAACATGAGATAGTTTCGGTTCTTTTAAAATGTATGTTTGAAGTTGGGGCTCAGCTGAACACAAGCTGTTTGAAAAAGACTGATGCAAGAGTGGAGCAGGAGATGAGAGAGAGGCCAAAAAGAGAGAGAGGGAACAGGGGTTGGGGGAAGACAGAACAGGATCCATGAGAGAAACATGCGCAGACACAGTGAGAGAAATATATGGAAATAGCATGAGGTTATATTGCAAGACAAGAAAATAAATAAAGACAGAAAGGAGGCCTCCAGTGGTACAAGTTGGATGCTGCAGCGAAGATTAAATATGTAGCTGATATGAGCTGAGATGAAAAAATTAACAGAGAAATCAAGGGCCAAAAAAACGGAGGCCGAGGTGAAGTGGGACCCCTGTGTTGGGGCTCTAAAAAGATGCATTATTATTCTGCACCTTTCTGAAAAGGGACATAAAAAAGAGGCATAAAAAAGAGAAGCATGAAAAGAATTCATAAAATCATAAAATCTGATTCAGTAGATTGTGCACCGATTCTGCTCTTGTTAAGAAGAACTCGCATGTGGGAAGGTCAAAGATGACAAAGTGTCTTTTTTTTCCTTTCTACCATCCAAGGCCTTTCTACTGTCCAAAACACACACACACACACACATGAATAGACCCCATCACCCCCACCCCCAACACACACACACATTTCTGCGACACTTTAATCAGAGCGTGGCATGCTCTCAGTCCAGACAAAGCCCAATCAGGGCGGTGATAATTTGGCCTCTCCTTCAATCAGCAGCAAAGTAATTGCATCAGTCACAATCTCCATTTCATCTTTCATCTCTGTGTCAGGGTGGCGGACAGGAGACAGAAGGACACTCTGAGGCTCAGACCTATCATTAAAACAGACAACCAGCAAATCCAGGAGAATGGACAAGGAGAACAATACAACAAATTGTTGTCATTTCAGTGATGCTCACTCAAGTTCTCCTTAGCATGAAAGTTCATGGTGAAAACTGTCTCTCTGGTCTCTTTTCCTTATGGCATTTATGGAACATGGCATTACTGCAGAACCTTCCTAAACTACAAAGTGTTTCACGAGTGGACGTAAGAATTGAATACCTAAATAAAAAAACAACAAAATACAACAAAATAATTAAAAGAGATTAGAATTAAAACAAAAAGTAAAATACAAACAACATAAAATTATTGTAGAAATAAGGGGGAAAAAATGCCAGTTAGGTAGGCTTTAGATAAGAGTAAACTATCAGTAGAACTCATCAGTGAAAATACAAGAAAGCATGCTGTGATCTATCTGATCAAAGTCTTGGGTTTCAAAATGTATGATGATAGCAGTAACAACAATTCCCTCGTTGTAATCCATACAATAAAGGAAGACTTAACATGAGAAAGACTAAGATAAGGGAAGACAGTGACAGTGATTCAAAATGAGCAAGTGGAAGAAAAGAGACAGAGAGAGAGAATGAGGGGAGAGAGTGACAGGTGAAGGAAAAATGCATGACTTCTTGTGACTTTTGTTATCTTTTGGCAAAATTAGTTATATATATGTTTTGCATGCAGCGTAATGCACATGTCATGTTAGTGAAATTGGCCGGTGAATGATTAATGGGACATTTGAAAATTTCATAGGGAACAGAGGCTAGTGAGAGACAGGAATCTATTATATATTAAAGATCAGGGCAGACCAGAGGATGAGGATTCACTCCTGGATCTATAGCTGTTACCTCCTCATTTATAGAGAATTAGCTTGAATGCAAATTATTCATTTCACATAATGTAGTCACATTCAAATAGCGAGGAGTCAAGTCTGACTTAAAAAGGCCACAAGAATGGGATTCCCTGCTGGACTGAGGCAGTCCCTTACCTCGTTTGATGAAAACAAACACATTTGTCAGTGGTGTAAAGGAAATATAGCTGATCAGTGTCCAATGCACAAAGCAGAGCTGAAATACTTCATAACACTATTTTTAGAAGAAGAAGAGTTTCCATCTTGATGCCTGGACAGTGAAAATCCAAGCATATATGCTAAATTGTTTAGAGGTGACACACACACACACACAAGTACATCTGTTCTCTCCTGTCCATACATAACAAAATACAAGAAGAGCTTGTCTCTCATTCAGAACTAATGGATCCATGCTGGGCAGCCTAGATAAAAGCAGACAGAAGGATCAATTTAGATAATCTATGAAAGTTATTAGTAATGACATTTATGAATATTTTATGGAAGGTAGAGAATGTCATCATAAATTTTTATATAAGGAAATGAGGCAGGAATATAAAACAAACAGCATTAAACATTGAACGTGGCCCCCATGTCAAAAGGATTGTGGGCAGAATAATGGGTGAGTTAACAGGAAAGAGTCCTAGCCATTCCTGCCTCTTTGTAGAGATGGAAAGGTCAAACCAGTGTGCCTATGCACTATGTTGGAGATATGTGTGTGTGTGTGTGTGTGTGTGTGTGTTTAAACGTTCCTAGAAAGTAAGAGCCATCATCATTTATTTATTAATTCGATCTGTCCCCACAAGTTGTGTATGTTGAGTACTGCACCCAAAACAAAAGCCAGGTAAATGTTTTACATTTAATATGCTTTGTCCCGGCATTTGCAGCAGTTTCATGTACCACGCAGAGCAGCAGAGGAGCCAGTCGGAGCACCGTGGCTCATACAGCCGGAATACATTCAACCACATGGAGACAAGTGACACCTGATCCACCACTTCAGACTACACCACGGCTGACTCCGAGCATGTCTACTGTCTTGTCTTTGTTCTCCTGATTGGCAGTATATCTTCTGCATGCACTGGGTGTATTAAGGACGTCTCCTCATTCCTAAAAAGCTCGTACTACCGATGCTCAGGGCTTTCCGGAGTCTTTTTCTGTCTTCTCCCCACCTTGTGCTCACCTTTCTTCAATACATATTTACATAACAGTGAACGGACCAGTGTCCTCCTGTGTTATATCAGGTGAGGTCTGTAAAAAGCACAGCTGATCCCTGGCACAGATGGCCTGGCATAGGTAGAAATAAAGAGATATTGCTCATTTCCATTGGGATGACACTCAAGCAAAGACAGTGAAATGCACTATAAATATAGGTAGAGGAGCTGACATTTTTACTCCAGACCATAGTCAAAGTGCAGCAGCCGAGGTAGTGCGTACTGATGTCCTTGCCTCAGTTAGTGTATATCACTTTAAAGAGGCTATATTTTGCCAGTTACCGCTGACGTGAGCAGATTTTGTAGGGACAGGAGAGGCATGGAACATCTGGATAGCGTTTAGGCTGTTTATAAAGACAGGAAGTCCTCTCTGACCTGTTTTTCACACTTCATTTAATGCTATGGATTGATGTCAAATCTGTGTGTGTGTGTGTGTGTGTGTGTGTGTGTGTGTGTGTGTGTGTGTGTGTGTGCCTGCGCTCGTGTATGTAGATTAGGCTCATGTACACACATTACCATAAGGAGGAAAGGCTGTCATGCCATAATTCACACATATGCCCACACACACACACCCCACTGTACACGCTCAACAAAAAGCTCTACATTTTAACTACACTTGACATCCCACAACTTAACATCTCTGGGCAGCCTAATTATTGTCCATACGCATGCAGCTCTGAAGGAGTGTGCAGCTTTGGAGTGTCTTTCCTTCTGTCAGTGACAGTTGGTTTGTCAGGGGCCAGGCAGAAGAATAGCATGCGGCCAGGGGGAGGGGATTAGCATTCACATGGCACCTGTTGCCAGCCAGTGTGCCCATGCTGGCTACAGATAATTACAGTGATTTTGTGGAGGAGAGGAGTGCAGGGGTAATTGTAGTCTTGGCAGAGCAAAGGGAGAGGAGAGAAAGGAGGACAGCACTTTCACTATCTCATGCCACGTTGACGAACATGCCCGTTCGTGTGCGTACACACACAGATATAATACCGGCTAAAGCTGAGGGACACACACATACACACACGCGCATACACACACACACACGCAGGCATACAAACACATACACACATATAAAAACCATAATTAAGTCTTGGTTGCCATGGCGACACATTGCTGGACGGATGATAGTGTTAGGCTGAAGCGGTGCAAACATTTAGAATGGTAATCAGAAGACCTAATGGCACTGATGTCTGCGGGGCTGCTGTAAGTAGACCTGCCAGGACTCTCAGCTCTCCGCTATTGATATGCTTAAAAAAAAAAAAACCCTCAGCCATAAAACACTTGCCTCTGCTCACTCACTTAGCAGGCCTGTTGTGCCATCACTTCAGCCATTACAAATTATGTTATTTAGTAAACGTCTGCTGCGACACCCGAGGGATGGTAGCGGGGGTGGGAGTAGGGGTGGATGAAGGGAACATATAATATTACATAAAGCATTAGCACGGTGTAAAGCTTCAATGATTGGTGTTAAGGTTTTCATTACACAAAATGAGTAATTGCTTGTCATTTGGAGCTGGCATATCCCACAATCATCCTCACTTCTGTGCCATCAATCAAGCGTTTAAGTGCTGATGACTCGGCTCACATTTAAAGCAGGGCAGCCGAGCCACAATGCACTGGGGAAACTCATTGTTTGCTTCGTTACTCCTCGGAGCTCAGCTACTGCGTGTGTGTGTGTGTGTTCCTGTGTTGGTATGTGTGTCTTTTGTCTGTGTGTGTAGTTAAATGTGCTTGTGTGCGGTGCAGAAATAAGATCGGGATGTAGTCTTGCTTTCCTGAGTAGCACTTCATTGCTCAGTTCATAATATGTCAGTCAGTGCTGTGAGGTAGCTCACAGATCATACCTGGGGGCAAAGACAATAACTGTACAGTAGACTCATAGTGCACGAGTTCTGCTTGTGTGTGTGCATGTGTGGGTTTACACGTTTGTGTGTGGTCCGTGCACGAAAGCAGACAAAAACCTACTGGGTATAACTTTAAAATTTCATAAGATCCTCATCAACTGTAAAGTACTGACAAACAGCAACTCTCAGACTTCATTTGGATGATGCTGCTGTAGCGGGGCTGCATATTTGCCTCATCTGTACCCATAAAACTCAGTGATGGGTTGTGGTGAGTTATAATTGCTTGTACCCTCGCTCTTGACCAGCAGCACATGAGGGAAACAGGCACTCACACCCTGACACACACACACACACCCTCCTCCGCAATCTGGAGGAGAGCGGCAGAGGGCAGAGTGGGACAGGAGATGAGTAGGAGGAGGGGGGAGGATGGTGGGGGGTGGTGGGGGGGGGGCGAGGAGAAGAAGAAGCACATCACGCCAGTCAACCAAATGATTTGCTCAGTAAAGTAAAACTCAAGTGGAACAACAGCTAACTCTCCAGTCGAATCTGAGCCATCATCTCTCCCTCCCCTCACCTCTTGTCTCCCTCCCTCATACCCCCTTTGCTCCCGATTCCCACCAAATCTCAAGCTTGGTTTGACAGCAATAAAGTGTGCTGCTCAGGCAGGGAGAGCTAGTAATATACTTTTTTCATACAGATCATTTTGGACTGAGATATAGCAGAAGGCAGAAGATGAATATAGGGTAGAAAACGATGACAAGGAATGAGTCACAAACTACAGAGAAAGACAAAGATGGATGGACAACCTGGAACTTACACAACAACACATGGAATAATTTAAGACAGTATTAGTACAAGGATGTATAGTACTCTAGACTACAGCCAATAAGCAATCACCATTCATATTTTGTGAATGCGTAAAATTGTAGCTACCTCTTTTGCAGTAACCGGCTCAGTCAGCATCTCTTCTCAGCTTTGTTGTGCGGTGTGCAAGCTGCTCCTCTTTGTTTATCCACTATGCACTAGCACCATGTTGAGAGATGTCTGAAAAGTTATTCTGCTGCTGTGAGAATGGCGGATAGACGGGCAGACGGGCAGGCAGCATGAAACTGAGCTAGAGCCCAGGGCCAGGGCAAAGTAAACAGGTATTCATAGCCAGTGCAGGGCCAAAGCTGAGGCAGAGAGAGATCAATAGCTTAATGGAATTAGCCTGGCTTGGAAACATGACTGCCAATCATATTTACTGAAAGCTGTTTATGTTTGCTATAAAGCCCAACTCAATATTTAAAAGCTATGCACAGAAACTTGTCCAACACAAAGAACAAGATCCTCATTGTGCTTTAACACAACAGCAGATGTCTGTGTTCATTTAACTCTGAAAGAATACCAACAAGATATAAGACCCTATTATGTTCACTGTCAGGTCGAAGGCTTTTGTTGCCCTCATGCAGTATGTCTTATCTATGGTATCAACTAAGAGGTTTATATTAAAGTTAATTGAATTCATTGCCTGGACCCATTCCCACTGCAGGCTTCATCTTAGGACCTTCATCAACAACAATGTTCTGCTTATAAAAGTCAAGTATAAGTGCAAAAAAACATGGACTACCCACACCCATAAGGGGAGAGGACTTGCTAAATATCTGATTTTGTTGACCCCTCCTGACACGGACGCGACGCTTACATCTTCCTCTGGTTAAAGGGAAAGATGTTTTCGCCTGAGCTTCACTGATATGAACAAAAAGTGGTAACTAATGACTAAGATCCTGTACTGCAGCTCATGAGCCAGTGAAACCAGCCTGCAACCAGAGAGTAAATTCCCCTTACCCCTTACTGAAGTCAGCAGAGATGTGACACACTGAGACACCAATACTGTACACAGATATAAATACATCCCTCCACACACCCACACACACACATATACACAAAAAGCCAAGCTCACCACAGGGATGGCGGGTGCGGCAAGCGATTAAGGGCGTGGAACAGATGCCCACCTGCTCCCCCTGAACCTGGCCATGCCTCGGCTATGCCAGGGTGCCCAGGGTTGCCCCTGGGTGCCTTAATACACTGTTTCCATCTGTTGCCTGGAAAGTGAAGGGCAGAGATGTCCAAGTGCATGGGCATTACCCCCCACCCCTCCATCTCCCTCTCTCTAGCTCTCTCTCACTCTGCCTGCCAGCCTGCCATCTCTGTTACATCCACCTACCAATCCTCTGTGAGAGGAAAATTGTACATTATTGGAATAACACAATGTCTGACTCTTCCCTTCAAGCCATCACACCAACTAAGCAGAGTCTCCAGCTTTCAGCTGACAGACCAGTTCTGTACATAAAGCATAATGATGGCATGAAGGCAGGGAGAGAAGAGAGGAAAAAAGCTGCCCCATCACGTCTTCTTTGATTTAACTCAATCTCATTCATTTATCAAAGACAGGCTTGTATTTGGACACTGAACAAAACATCAGCAAGATGGGAAAAAGGGCTGCCCATGTGTAGAGTGCAGTTTGTTTACAGATGGGATAAAACATTGATAACTACATATAGTGTGCTGAACTGCTTGTCTGTCAAATAACAATGATTCTGGATTTTTTTTTTCTCCTTTGCTGCGGTTGTAAATGATTATGATCAGCACAAAGCCTGCCTTTATTCTAATTACCTTGTAAATAAACTTGCTTGTCATTACTTTTCAAACCAATTACAGGCTGCCTAATGGAAGCGCTTAATTAGCAGACACTCTACCGGAAAAAAAGAAAGAGACAGGGGGGAAGAAAAGGATTGAATAGAAAAAAAAGGAAAAATGCTGGTGGGGGGAGGGACTGTATTCACTGTGTAATTATACAGTCATCAGATGTTTTTTTTTTTTTTTTTTTTCATCTCCTCTGCTGTTTTGCAACGGTGCCACAATAGAGGTTGGACCTCTCTCTCGCCTCTCTGTCTGTTAAGCGGGCAGCTGACAATGGAGCACTCGGCAGGCGGTGACCCAGACCCCCTAATAGTGCTGTGGCAGCCGTGGCCCTCACAGCTGGAGGACAGGAAACAGCAGAATACTGCATGTTGGCCAGCCCACCCGCCCCCACTACCCCACTCCTATATATCTCCAGTACACCCTCCTCAACACCCCATCATCAACCCTATTCACCCTGATGCAATCCATGCAACTAAAGACATCTTCTTCCTGCATAATAATGTCATCAATGCCATCTGAATACGGTTACTTTTGGTAACAGTATTAGCATGTTTTCATTTCCTTGTGTTATTAATTAACCGTTTGGGATTGGGATTTTACCTTGTGGACTTCGCTCTCTAAGACATTATGTAAGACAAACAAAATAAAACTGATTTATTCGCTGACGTTGACACTGCCATGTTTAGGATAATGGCAAGCCTTTCTATAAACTGTCAAAGCTAGTCACCATTATTATAATTAGAAGACAATTTTCCTTGACAGAGAGCTTTGTGAAAGGGGAATGCCTCTTTGTCATTAGCAGAAAATGTTCCAGCCCTGGTAACTGCGTCCTGAAAGCACCGTGACTAAGTGACAGAAGAAACAACTGCCCAGTGTTTCCATAGCATCCCTAAAGCATCTTCTAATGAAAGAGGCAGAAGGTAAAGCAATATAAATATAAATCCATATAGAAGACAATGGAATATTGCACTACACTCTGTACCATTGGTGGGCTAGTAAATGGGAGTCTCAAAACCATGCGTGCGGCTGTTAACTGTGACATGTATTCCCCCATTACAGCCTCAAAGACGCTCAGAGTAAGTGTGAAATGCATTAAGGAAGAAAGAGGAAAACAGCTGTAACTATCTCCAAGCTGACAGGAGTGCTGGCCTATTCCATGGAGGAAAAAAAAAAAAAAAAAGTTCCTTCAGCCGTGCTGTTATCAGGCACAGTCCATCTGACTGGGGAGGGTTGGGGAGGAGAGGGGGAGGTTGGGGGAGAGAGGGGCGAGGGGTGTGATTACAGCCATGTTAAGACCTGAGAGAGAGATCTGTACCCACAGAGATTAGACACTCGTCATTCACAGAAAGGTAGGAATGGAAGGATAGAGGGATGAGGGGTAGAGGAATGGCAATGGAGGTGGCAGCAGTTTTACACTGGTGATTGGGGTTTAATATAAGAATTCTGCCAGCATAATTGCGTTTCGGCCCTTATCCTCGGCTGCATCAGGCCTCGTTTGGCGACAGTTTCGGGTGCCTTATCTGCTACCATTCTCTCCCTATCCGGACCCAATCAAATTTGCTCCGGCTAGCTAGGGACAGGCAGAGCAGGGAGGAATACAGCAATGATAAGGGGGAGAAACTTGTATTTTTTTATGTGTGAGGGGATTTTTTTTTTCTAATTTGAAATGAACAGTTTGCTTGGCATGCTTATCTTGCTTTCATTAGTGGGCTGTCATACTGTGAAGGCAGCCACAGAGTAAGGCAGGAGTGCAGGCAGGCAGGGGAGAGAGAAAACAGGCAGACAGGCTGTTAGAGGAGTAGGGAGTCATGCAGGTAAGAGAGGAAGACCGGCAGGAAGGGAAGGAGAGAGGCAGACAGCTGGCTATGGGAGAAACAGAGGCAGGAGTATAGACAAGATAATGTCAAGCTTATAACACATTCATAGTTTCCGAACAAGAGCTTGTTAACAGCAACATGTCACAAATGCCTTACAAATTGAATGATACGGTAACCTGATGAAGGCTGACATTAGAAGTGAATCTATATTTGTGAATGTGCCAAGTATAGTCAAGAAGTGTCACCCTGAAAAAGAAAGAAAGTGGACCTATAGAAAGCTGATAATACAGTAGGTCAAAGTTCCACCGGATTATTTTTTATTTATTTATTATAATTATTTTCATTACAAGTTAATCAATTAATATTTTGGTCTATAAAATGTCCAAAAATGGTGAAAAATAACAATAACTGTCTTTCAAAGTCCAAGGTGACGTTCTTAAATGTCTTCTTTTGTTCCAACTTATGATCCAAAGATATTCAGTTTACGATCATAGAAGACTAAATAAACCAGAAAATATTCACATATGACATGCTGGAAATGGCAAATTTGGATATTTTTTTCTATAAAAATGACTCAAAGTGATAAATTGATTATCAAAATTGTTGCAGATTCATTTTCTGGCAATCAACTAATCAGCTCTAAACCAGATAGTCGATCCATAAACAGTTCACCTCCATTCTCTCTTCTAAATAAATGTAATATCCACTGTCATTGTTTGCAAATGTCTTGCCCCATCTCGTATATTTTAATATTGCTGTTCTGTCAGCTATTAACTTGGTGAATTCAATGTTACTATTATCAATATACAACTGAGGTTGTATGAATCTAGAATTTCTTACATTGTAATATCTGTGTTTTAGTAGTTTTGGTATTTGAGAGTTAGGGTTAGAAGATCAACTGCATTAAATCACAATGATGCCTGTTGACTATTAGCAGTCATAATATGATGTATCAGCCACCTACTTAGGGCCTTGAGCAGCACATAGCCATGCACCCACGCAACACATGTGCACACACACACACACACACACACACACACACACACACGCTTAACTGTGCTATTGTGTAGGAGGTCTGTGAGCTGCCTGTGCAGTTTCCATTTTAAAATGCATTCTTCCTTGGACCATAAAAAATTGTCTCCTCCGTGCTCAAAATATTCCCTGCCATTTTCCTAGCATTAGTCACGGTCCTGTCTGAAGAGAGGGATGAGGAAAGCGCATAGGGTGGCAATGCAAATGCTGCATGTAATGCATGACTGTGTATGCTTGTGACAAGTCACAAAGAGCCATGTGCATGTTCGTGTGCATGCGTGTGCGTGTGTGTATGTGTGTCACTTTGCTACTGTACATGTAGAACAAGCAATTCTATTTTCATTGTTTGGTTAAATAATTCATTTAAGAGAGAAAAAAAAAACAGCCTCTTGAATAGGAAAATTGAATAAGCACACATTGATAAATCCTCAAGTTAGAGAGAAGGCCTCGGGGCATAGAGATGGTTTTGAATTTTAAGGATAATTTGTGCAAAAGAAATACAAAACACAATGGAAAAACTGTGTGTTCTCAGATGTGCAGTAATGTAAGTGAACAAGTTTCAGCAGTCTTGGGTGAATCCTCCGTTATCATAATCTCAGCTCGGCTGATTGCAAAAGAAAAGTTGGTGTCTTAACATGCTTTATTACAAAGTAAATAGATTATTATCAGATTATTACTTTGTGAATTAATTTCACGGTGAAATAATAATACATATGTATACCATGTCATACTACACGTAGTACGTAAGAGAATACATATTTCAGAATAACAACAACATATTCAATTGTAAATGTTATATGCTGTAAAGTTTCTCTTGTTTTACCTTGAATCAAAGCCACAGTGTTTACTTTGTAGACTTTGTAGAGCCAAAAAGGTTGTGAACAGTAGTTGCAAACCTTACACAACTTGTTAATTTCATAGTTCTCAAAGTGAAATCGTGTGCAACTTGATGCAAGAGCAGTTCTACAAATAAAAGGGGAAAAAAATGTGCATGGCATGTTATCAACAGAATGTCAGGGGGCAAATGCAGCATAGATTACAGAATGAATTAAAATGAGCTGAAATGAGCATGAAGTACATTTTTGTTCCTAGCCTGCAGTTTGTCTATATTTGGGCATAAGAACATTTAATAATGCAATCACGTTATGCAGTTGCACTTCAAAGTATTTACTGAATCATCGCCTGGGGTTAGGATTTAAATTCTGAATAAATGTGTTTATGGATGAGGCAGGTAGCGGTGGATCTAATCTGACAGAGTGGAACAGAGGAGCAGAATGTACGCTAGAACCAGGTGAAGGTTAGCA
This sequence comes from Thunnus thynnus, assembly GCF_963924715.1. Classification (NCBI taxonomy): domain Eukaryota; kingdom Metazoa; phylum Chordata; class Actinopteri; order Scombriformes; family Scombridae; genus Thunnus; species Thunnus thynnus. Next base: position 23,310,392 of record NC_089524.1, on the reverse strand, counting down.
TAGCCCCACAAGGCATCAATCTCCATGACAGAACACGACAGACAGATGGAAAGCAAGTGAGGCCCGGGATGGAGAGAGTAACTAAAGAGAGACTGATAGAGGGGGGAAAGTGAGAGCGAAGTGAGAGTGAAGGCGAATGTAAAAGGAGATGAGGGCTGGCTAGATCAATAGAGAAGTGTTGCCATGGCAACAGGTCATTGAGAACCATCATTGTCATGTTTTTTTTTTTTCTCTCTCTCTCTCTTTTTTTCAGCACCATCTTCACAAAAACAATAATGTGAAAACAAAATATAAATGAGAGGTGTCATTTCAAAAACTAAAATGGATGCAACACAGATACAATGAATGCACAAGCCTTGGAGCCTGAAGCAACATGACAGACCTTTAGCTGAGGATGTTTGATTGTAGGACTAGCAGCCATTTTCTGGTAACAATGTGTCTAGGCTTAAAGTGGGATTGCGGTTGGTAAATGGAAAGGTGAATGGATTAGAACGAACAATGTCCAATCAGACTAAAGAGGCCTCGCCTGCAATTTTAAAGGGAATTTTCTGTATGCAGTAATCACGCCTCAGACACCGACAGCAGATGTAAACACAAAACACAAATATAACTCACATCCCCACCGCACCACACACACACTGTGTAAACACCTAAAGCTAATTGCATATCCCCCCCCCCCCGAAAAAATCAAATCCACACATCAAATGCCAACCCCAGGTGTGTTATTGGTGGCATAGAGACTCCCCACCGATACCTACTGTGGTTATTAGCTGAAAGAATTCATTCTGAGCGTAGGTCGTGTACAGCTGATGCTCTAATCGCCCTGGATCTATGCGATCCATTTTTCAGCTGGAGAGAAGCTGCCGTCTTCCCCGGGCCCAGATGGTGTCATTACTGTGGTAAGGCTGAGTGATTATACACCACTCACACTGGGAGAAACAATGGTTGAGACTTCTATAGGCATCTTTCCTGACACACACTCCCTCCCTCTCTTTCCCTTTCCTGTCTCCTCCCTTTTCTAACTCTTACTCTATTCTTTCTAGTTTGCTTCATCATCTTATTTTCTTTTCTTCACCATCTTTCTATCTCTATATCTTTGGTCCCCTTTGGTTTTGTCACGTTCATCCCATCCGTGCCTTTTTTCCCCTCCCTGACCCTCTTTCACTTTCTCTTAGATAGATAATTAATACAGTTTAAAAAGGTGATTTGGGCACACACACACACACACCCACACACATAAAATGAACTGGCTCTCGTACACGCGCACACAGGCCAATCTCAGCTCAGTGGCAGGTTGAGATAGGGGCAGCTGACTGGAAGCCGACAGGGTGGCATGGTCACAGCGCATCAGCCGGAGCTTTTGTTGCCATGCAATCTTGTCAATCCCGGCTGGCAAGGAGAGAGCTGTGAGCGGAGTAATCTCTAAGACAAAGGTCAACAAGTTGAGAGAGTGACGGAGAGAGCCGTGACACACCTGTCACACCTCTGGCAGACCAGGAGTCAAGATGGAGGGGGTGAGAGGACAGAGAAAGGAGAGACGAAAGGAGGAGGGAGGGAAGGAGGGAGGATGCCGCGAGGAGGACTGAAGAAAAGAGAGAGAAAGGCAGCGAAGGAAAACATTACCAAGGCTAGAATCCCCCCCAAAAATATATGAAACGAAATAAAAGATAAAGGGAAGCAAAGGGAGCCGGTGGTTTGAAACACAAAGGAATGGAGTGAAGAGTGGGCTAGAGCTGCAGTCTGTGATCCGCTGGGAATTGGGGAGTGGGGAAAGGAGGGGAGGGGGAGGGGGTCAGATTTTGTTATTTTTCCCTTTCATGGTCTATTTGGTTTGCCAGACCATGCAGCTTAAATACCCTCCCTCCGTCCTCCCCTTACTAGCAGCAGTACAAATTCATGTTGGAGGCCAAAACACACGCGCACACACACACACATTCACACCATGCATATACAGTAGATACAGTGTCACACATGTAAACACACACAGACGCATATATATGACGTCAGATGGACATTTAATGCTTCAGAATATTACATATATCTATCCATCTAGATATCTAAATTATTAATAAGAGTGGCGTTACACTGAGCATGTCCTGAGTGGTTAGGGACATGCCCCCACGCACGGTTACACGTATTACATAAAACACACATACGGTACACACACGTACACACACAATCATACCGGTGCAGACACACATTCCCAGTTTTCCTTCTAAGCCATTTAATCCCTCATCGACCCACTCGCATTCTGGGACTTTCAGGGACTCTCTGTTGCGTGTATACTGTACATCTGAATAGACTTTTTTCAGACCAGCAACACATACTTCTCTTGGTCATATCATAAATCTATTTATCTAGTTTTCTCAAACACACTCCTCTTTTTCACTCTTCTCTTCACTCTCTCCTTTGTTGGCTCTTTTTCCAGTCACATAGGACCTTCTAGTCTGTGTCTTCACACCATTGATGCTCTCTCTCTCTCTCTCTGTTTTTTTTTTTTTGTTGTTTTTTTTGTCAAAATTTCTTTATGCCTCTCTCAGTAATTCAATGTTCTGTCTTTGTCTCCCCCCTCTCTCTGTCCCCTTTACCCCCCTTCCGGTGACAGAGAGCCTTCCTCGTCTCCAGCCGAAGCCCACAGTTCCCTAGCAGCAGCATCTGCTTATATAACTCAGTTAGCTTGTGTATTTCAGATGCTGGTTTGCTCCTGGTATCCCTCATTTCTTTCCTTTGTTTTCTTGTTTCATGCCTCCCTGTCTCAGTTGTTCCCTCCCGCCATACACTCCATGTTTTTCCCCACTTGTCCTTCCTTTCCACACTTTCTCATTTTAGTGTCTTTTGGTATCACAATTGTCTCTTTTCTTTCCACATCTCTTAGCCTCGCTCCCTTGCTATCCACCCCCACCTATTTGCTGTCTGCACTCATTTTTATTCTCTCTTGTTCATCTCTGCTCTTGCTTCTCTTGTCACACTCCCTCCTTTTCCTTTCTTTCCTTTCTGTCTTTTTTCACCCTTCCCTCTCTCACACGCTCTCCTCTCTCACACCTCTTTCAGCATGTTGAGATGGGAATCGCACAATGCCAATGAGGAGGGGGTGGGGTGGGAGTGGTGTTGGGGGGGGGCGACGGAGTGCCATTTCTACATAGTATTCACACTTGCACTGGTGAGGACGTGAGAGAACACTGCAATGTTTGGAGGGGAGAAAATATGTGGCAATATTTGTCACAGACACACAGCTGAAGGTTATTTGGTGCCACCAATTCACACTGATGTAACTCCAGAATATTCATGAGGATAAATAAAATTGCATTACAGCTATTGACAAACTACTTTGCATCCTAAAATCACACACACTTTAAACACAACCAAAGCCACCCATCCAGGGTGCAGTATTGCTGAGAAGAAGGCACCTCTGTCTCTACACGCGAACATGGCAAAGTGCCTAGACTTCTCATAAGGATGTGAGGAGCGAGGAGCGGTGCATGGGGGAGAAAGGAAAGAGAGAGAGGGGTAGAGAATTGGTAATGCACTCCCCCAGCATACAGTGATCCGCATGGAGGAGCCAGATAAGACACCCTGGCCCCTGCTCTGACTGCTGGAGTAAAGCCTCTCCACCGACGCAAGCAATGACTGCAAGGCTTTGGCCGACGCTTCGCTCTATCCATCTATAGCCCAGTGATGCCTCTATTACAATGGCTGCCCCACAGCTACGTGGGCCCGCGCCAGCTGCACAGGATTATAATTAGAGGAACCATGAAGTGCCCTGGACACTGGCAATTGATCTGACTGACAGTCCAATATTTCCACCAGGGAAATAAACCTTGGTTTGCCACTGAGGCAGGAGTGGGAATGGGGGTTGGGAGTGGGAGTGTTGTGGGTGTAGGGTGAAAGAGGGTGGAAAGTGAAATAGTAGAGAACTGGAGGGGGGATTTGTGAGAAAATTTCTCTGCTGCACCCTTTTTTTTTCTACTCTCAGTCTAGGTTTGCAACAGAAATGGAAGGTTGATTGAGTGCACATGAGCATGTCTGTGCACAACAGTGTTTGTGCATGTTGGCATGTTTTTGTGTGTGTGTGTGGACGTGCTGTGGTGCTTTATGATTGAGACTGACTCCTCTCCCCACTTTAAATTCAAGCATTGCTTCCTCTTGCCTTTAAACAGCAAAGTATCTTTGTTGCAGCGAGTTACTTTTGCTCTTAATAACGTCTAGCCCTGACAAGGGTCTTCCAGCAGATATATGAGGAGGCGCAGCCGCAGCTGAAGAGTGGAACTACACTTAACAATGTCAAAGCCATCTGCTTTTCTATCTCTCAAAAAGCAATATGTTGTGTGGTGACAGTTTTCTATGGTAAGACTGAGTACTGTTTTGAGTAAATCCGGGTCAGCCTGACAAATACATGGGTTTGTGTCGACATTTTGGGGTTGTTCTAATGTTTCCTTATGTTGTTTCCTCTGAGGCTCTGGGGAGGCTTTCAGCTTGACAGCGTCACTACAGTTCCCACAAGTCTTCTGCTAGGTCACATGCCCAGAGAGAGACAGAGAGACAGCTGGAGAGAGAAATCAGAGAGAGCAGCAACTGAGAATAAGAATGGTAGATGAGGATAACTTAAGACAGATTTTAAGGCTGTGAAATGTTACGGTGATACACATTGGTCTTGAACATGCCTACATACTTCATAAATATACCTACTCGGGGTCTAGCATACCCACGTACTGACAAGTGTGAGTTTCTGTTTCATAATGAAATAGTTAACATGGCCATCCACACGTTTGGTATTATTGTATTTATATCCCTTTTCCTGTATTAAACCAGATGGTACTGTGGGAGGCACAATGCATTTCAAAATGGAAGCCTCTTTCATTAGCATACATACAGTATGGTACATATCAAACAGAATTTTTATATGGCAACCAAGTCATTAATGTACAGCGTTTTTTCACTCCGTCTACTTTCTTATGTTTTGTGCGTAGCATCATTAAAATTTGAATAAAAAGAAGATTTTTTGCTTCAATACCACATACTGTCTGACTGTGAAGTAATGTTTTTTATTCACAGACACAAGGCAAAAATATATGATCAATGCAGGCGTGTTGTTGAACATTGAATCAAAATTTAAATAATATTTCAGTTAAGTTTTTCAGCTTCGTATTAAGCATTACCAAGTTTATACAAAATATTTGCAATTAAATTTGAATTCATATTAAATGGGGGTTTTTTTGTAAATCATTTACTGATATAAATTTTGCAGAAGAAACAGATTCAAAGGACAACATCCTAAAATAAGCAGCTGTTCAACGTGCTGCATGTGATATGTGAAAAAAGAACATTATAATGACAGATTATGTTTTCAAAGATAGAGAGAGGAATAGAGATATTTGGACATGAATTGGAAGGATTGGGATGCTCTATCCTTCTGAGTTGAACCTTGTTCCAAATTCTGATGTGATTCAATATTGAAAATCTGCAAATATTTGGATCACAATTTGTTAATCCATTCACAAAAGACACTAGTACGCCTAGTGTTTCCATTCTGAAACTCTTAGTTTGCAAATAGTCTAATTAGACTAATGTGTATTTACTTTTATTGTCTTTATTTATAACACTGTGCTGCTTTCAGCCAACATCTCAGATTTAAGACTCTTGCCTGCAACAAAAAACATCTTTCTGCACTGATTTTCTTTTTACTAACTCTGTAGGAGAGGCTGTAGACATGCATAGTCTCTGTATCATCTTTGTAGGATATAGGCATGTTTATTTATTATAACTGAACATTGTGATTTATTTTTACATTTCCTTTGTGGCTTTTTTGTTTTGTATGGGGTTTCTTCTTTTTATAATCATTTTATTTCTTTTTTTCCCTAATTTGTTCTTTAATCAAACTTGCTTTCTCCTCCCCTACCACACACCATTCCCCTCTTCTCCCATTTATCCCTCTAGTTCTTTCCTTTTTCCCTCTGCTACCTCAACAGCATCAGGGCTATTCAAAGCAGGCAACCAGAGAGAGCTTCATGTGTCACCTGCCAGGGTGACAGTAATGCATTATTTCTTTTCATCTTCAAGCAATGCCTGCATTATCAGTGTATAAGATGTATGGTGAGACAATATTAAGGGTCTCTTTCTGTCTTGCGAAATGAAAGAGGCCTCAGCAAAACAAACAATCTGCTCTTTCTTCTCAAGGCAACTGAGTAGGTATATCAAAGGGGAGTAAAAAATGACCACTCTGTGTGCCGTTTGTCTCTGCTGGGTCATAAGAGGGATGAAATTCTACAGCAGGAGCACAGCGAGTGCGACTGCTCACAGCCTCAGCTTCACTGTGCTATCCACGAGCATGACTCTCTGTTGAAATGTGTCTATGCTGCATGGAGCCATGAATGAGCACTGACACTATACAGGATGATAAAGCTTAGAGTAAGGCTTAGCAAGTATTGAAATGCTCAAGTAAAGCAGTCGACATTTTGGGGTTGTTCTAATGTTTCCTTATGTTGTTTCCTCTGAGGCTCTGGGGAGGCTTTCAGCTTGACAGCGTCACTACAGTTCCCACAAGTCTTCTGCTAGGTCACATGCCCAGAGAGAGACAGAGAGACAGCTGGAGAGAGAAATCAGAGAGAGCAGCAACTGAGAATAAGAATGGTAGATGAAGATAACTTAAGACAGATTTTAAGGCTGTGAAATGTTACGGTGATACACATTGGTCTTGAACATGCCTACATACTTCATAAATATACCTACTCCGGGTCTGGCATACCCACGTACTGACAAGTGTGAGTTTCTGTTTCATAATGAAATAGTTAACATGGCCATCCACACGTTTGGTATTATTGTATTTATATCCCTTTTCCTGTATTAAACCAGATGGTACTGTGGGAGGCACAATGCATTTCAAAATGGAAGCCTCTTTCATTAGCATACATACAGTATGGTACATATCAAACAGAATTTTTATATGGCAACCAAGTCATTAATGTACAGCGTTTTTTCACTCCGTCTACTTTCTTATGTTTTGTGCGTAGCATCATTAAAATTTGAATAAAAAGAAGATTTTTTGCTTCAATACCACATACTGTCTGACTGAGAAGTAATGTTTTTTTATTCGCAGACACAAGACAAAAATATATGATCAATGCAGGCGTGTTGTTGAACATTGAATCAAAATTTAAATAATATTTCAATTAAGTTTTTCAGCTTCATATTAAGCATTACCAAGTTTATACAAAATATTTGCAATTAAATATGAATTCATCTTAAATGTTCTCTGTCTGTAAATCATTTACTGATATAAATTTTGCAGAAGAAACAGATTCAAAGGACAACATCCTAAAAACATCCTAAAATAAGCAGCTGTTCAATGTGCTGCATGTGATATGTGAAAAAAGAACATTATAATGACAGATTATGTTTTCAAAGATAGAGAGAGGAATAGAGATATTTGGACATGAATTGGAAGGATTGGGATGCTCTATCCTTCTGAGTTGAACCTTGTTCCAAATTCTGATGTGATTCAATATTGAAAATCTGCAAATATTTGGATCACAATTTGTTAATCCATTCACAAAAGGCACTAGTACGCCTAGTGTTTCCATTCTGAAACTCTTAGTTTGCAAATAGTCTAATTAGACTAATGTGTATTTACTTTTATTGTCTTTATTTATAACACTGTGCTGCTTTCAGCCAACATCTCAGATTTAAGACTCTTGCCTGCAACAAAAAACATCTTTCTGCACTGATTTTCTTTTTACTAACTCTGTAGGAGAGGCTGTAGACATGCATAGTCTCTGTATCATCTTTGTAGGATATAGGCATGTTTATTTATTATAACTGAACATTGTGATTTATTTTATGTCTCCTTTGTGGCTTTTTTGTTTTGTATGGGGTTTCTTCTTTTTATAATGATTTTATTTCTTTTTTTCCCTAATTTGTTCTTTAATCAAACTTGCTTTCTCCTCCCCTACCACACACCATTCCCCTCTTCTCCCATTTATCCCTCTAGTTCTTTCCTTTTTCCCTCTGCTACCTCAACAGCATCAGGGCTATTCAAAGCAGGCAACCGGAGAGGGCTTCATGTGTCATCTGCCAGGGTGACAGTAATGCATTATTTCTTTTCATCTTCAAGCAATGCCTGCATTATCAGTGTATAAGATGTATGGTGAGACAATATTAATGGTCTCTTTCTGTCTTGCGAAATGAAAGAGGCCTCAGCAAAACAAACAATCTGCTCTTTCTTCTCAAGGCAACTGAGTAGGTATATCAAAGGGGAGTAAAAAATGACCACTCTGTGTGCCGTTTGTCTCTGCTGGGTCATAAGAGGGATGAAATTCTACAGCAGGAGCACAGCGAGTGCGACTGCTCACAGCCTCAGCTTCACTGTGCTATCCACGAGCATGACTCTCTGTTGAAATGTGTCTATGCTGCATGGAGCCATGAATGAGCACTGACACTATACAGGATGATAAAGCTTAGAGTAAGGCTTAGCAAGTATTGAAGCGCTCAAGTAAAGCAGTATGTGATGCTGGCAATGCAGAATATTAATAAGATGAGTAATAAAGTGAATTGAATCCCAAGATTTTGTGTTACTGCGCATTGAATCATTGAGATTGTCAACAAGTTCTCAAAATTGTATGACAAAATGTATTATTTATAACTGTCCTTTAGAAGTGTTTTCTGATCTGCAGCACATCACTTACAAATTACAATGAAAAAAAAAATTTTATAATGTGAGAACACTATTGATTAGGTTTAGGGGAAGATTCTGGCTTGGGTTAAAACAAGTACTTTGTTACGGTTAGAGAGACACTATGGTTTGGGTTAAAATTACATACTTCCTTAAGATTAGGGGACCATCATCATCATAGTTACATTGATAACCACATGGTTAAGCTTAGGGAATTATCATGGTAATAAAAGAAACCAATGTTGACTGTTTGTTGGAACTGGGATACTAACAGCGATCCCCCATATTTGTCTAGGTGAATGTTTTGTTGACACAACCATCCGACTTTGTCACTCTATAATAACATCATCTCATTTCCTCCTTTGCTCCCGTCATAAGGTTATAATTACTACAGCCTCTAGAGAGCTTTGTCACTTGAACGTAAACATAGGTCGCTTTGGGGCACTTGCTGAAACGACTGATTCTTTCCTTTTTCTTGGGAGGACAGTTTCGATGATTCAGTGCACGGTAACACAAAATCTTAGGGTTCAATTGATTTTATTACTTATCTTATTCATATTCTGCATTGTCAGCATCACGGAGTGCTTTACTTGTGCGTTTTGATACTTGCTAAGCATTACTCTAAGCTTTATCATCCTGTATAGTGTCGTTGCTCATTCATGGCTCCATGCAGCATAGCCACATTTCAAGAGAATCATCATACAGTATATCACCAGTGTCAGCATTATGCATTCCCCTCTCAGTCAGAACCCATATCTTTTCAGCGCCAATCTTTAGTGGTATTAAGAGTACAAAGCATTTAAAGAATCTGAACTTAATGAAGGAAAGCCTTAGTTCAGGCAGAGCACTGAAGTTGTGCTCGTGTTAGCTGATTGGCATCAGGTGTCACAACATCACTGGCTGACTAGTAACAATCATATTCATACAAGTGTTTTAGCTCACTATTACTCTGCTGATTCTCCAACGCCAGATTGATGACGCATCTCCCTCCAACACCCCAACTGCTTCGTCATGTCATTGAATCTTTATGTCATGTCATTTAAGCTCTATGTTCATGTATGTTTATGCATATCTGCTGCTGTATTCTTAAGTGTTGGGGAATTAGTTCTCCAGCAGAATATTTGCTTTGCTCGGATTATTTAAGAGCTCCCTCAAAGAGCAGAGCCTTTTCCGCCGAATCTAACTGTGCAACCATTTGCAATAAATGGTCAACCCTTTGACGTAAGTGTCTCTGACTGAACTAAAGGTAGTGACATTTTCTGACCACAAAGCTTGCGCATGTAGCAACTGGCTGTGCAGAGCTCGGGGTCTATTTGTCGGGAACAGGGCATGACTATAAAGGACAGAGCTGTCTTTCTGCATTAAAACAAAACACACAAGAATAGGGGGCTTTCCACGTGAATGAGTGGGGGGAAAGTGATTTAATTTCTCATTCAATGTGGTGGGTTGGAAAAAAAAGGGTTCAGGGGGCGAGTGAGAAGAGAAAAAAAGCTGGATTGAAATTAAGGCATGGAAACCTTTTGGCTAATTATAAAGCATAAGCTTAATTGGAAACCAAAACGGTTATTTCATATCCATAATCCAGTGAATGCATTTTTATCTATTTTTTTCTATCTGCTCTATTTATGCAGATCTAGGTTTTAATGAGCCTCTCTTAAAAATTATGCACAGAGAGCAAGGCAGTCTGATGGAGAATGGGTTAGTAAAAGTGCATTAATAAATTACCCTTCCTGTCTGTATTCATTCTTGTCAGGAACTACTTTACGCTTGCTGATAGTACGCCTTCATTCCAGCTTGGAGTACGGTCTAAACAGGAAGGTGGGGCAGATTAAATCCCTTTTTATTTATTAGACATAGACGTTTTAATAATATCGGTTTATTGGAAAGCCAACACTGTATTCAGCTGTTTATAATGCTCTCACACTCTGTTAATGTATAGAAGGGCTATCTGCCACTGAGCAGATATATTACAGTGGAAGATACCTCCCATGCAAGTTATTACAAACACTAAACCATTAGCTGGTGGGGCTCACTCCTCCTTCACTCTCCTGATCTCCTCACTGTTCTCTCTCTCTCTCTCTCTCTCTCTCTCTCTCTCTCTCTCTCCCCCTCTCTCTCTCTCTTTCTCTCTCTCTCTCTCACACACACACACACACACACACACACACAAACACACAAACACAGAGCAGCACAATGCTGCGCATACACAACCACGCACACAACTATTTATAGCGCATTACCATAACAGTGACCTATTTGTTTGGTTACTAAACTGTCTGGGCTACACATCTTATAGAGCACACAGTATGTGCTGAATATTTGAGATTAAAGTAGACAGTGCATTATGAGGTGCATGTCAGAGAAATTTGATTTTACATCCACCGGTTTAAAAACTGCTACCTTGGCCTCAAATGGAGAACAAATCCTTTGTCCATCGCCTATTGATACAGAATCCAGATACTGGATGACTGTACTTTATTTAAGCAGGACTAATATAAAGGAGTCCTGTCTGGTCTTAGACAGAGTGTTTGTAGGCTACGTTCTGGCTCCAGGGAAGCCTGCGGCGCTCTAGCACCCACGGTCCCGAGAGGAGTGCCACCACCACTGAGTGAGGAGAAAAATGGCTTTGAGACACAGAGATGGAAATATGTAGAAAAGAGGTAGGGAGAGAGGAGGACACAGAGAGTGAGAGAGAAAATGTGAGATTGAGTTAGAGAGAAAAGAAGAATGATGAATAGAAGACAGGAATGTGCATTCAGACAAGTCCTTAAAATACATCTGTCCTAAACATAAAGACAGGATAAGGTTAGATATATACAATAGCATATCCCCAGTGATTTACAGTACTCGGAAAGGTTGCATAATGCATAATCATCATAATACTCAATAATTAGGCCAACAAAAAAACACACAATGTGGACCAAAAATGTTTAGCCTGTCAACAGCACAGGGAGAGCTGAAAAATACCGTTACAGCCAGGCCCACATGGGTTCAGGTAATTCAAAGGAGTTTGGCAGCATGACAAAAGACATAAATCAAAAGTATGTATTTTGGTTTATACAAAGGCTGAGCTAAAATTACAGGTCAGAAAAGCAATTACTCTTTTCTGAGGCTGTCAAATCGAATAAGAAATGTGTTTTAGACAAAAGACGGAAAGAAGTCTACTAGATGGGTGTCATAACACGCTGCAGTTTTGCCCTGAGGTGGTAAGAATTGTTTTGCCTTGCAAAAAATATTTTCTTTATTTTGCATTTTTCACAGCAAACAATCTAAAGCTCGTATCACATACATTTCATTCAGGTCACATGTATTGAATTGTGAACCATTCCAGCGCTATTACATATTCTCCCTCTCTCCCCCTCTCTCTCTACTACTACCACTACTACTACTACTAACACCACTACTACTAAAGGCCGGATGGAATTTTTTTTTTAAAAAAAAGTTAAGTTCATGTCATAGAGAGTTGGACACATTCATAATTCATACTAAAGAGAAACAGACAAGTTTATGAAATGGTGCTTATGCACTGACCATTTCAGCACCATGGACAGCACCACAGGCAGCAGAGACCAGTCCTGTCTTTTTGCAGTGATCCTTACAAAAGTCACATTATAACATTGTGGTACGTAGAAATCACTGTTTGTGTCAGAGTTTAACATATGAAAAAAACCATCCCTGATCATAAAATATTGTGTCAGATGTCACAGATATTTGATTAGCAGATTAAACCTAAAGCTACATGACAACATGATTGCAACCCACTATCGTGTGCACACCCTGTGATTATCCTGCTGGAAAACAACACATAAGCAAACAAACAAACAAGGAAACAAATTAAAATAGCAGGCTACAAAAGCATATAGCCCTGATTTTGGAAGCCAACACTCCAGTTAAAACATCCATCTGTTGAAATGCATTCCCGAGGTGCTCCTAGAAACTGTGAACGCCCACACACAGAAAACTCTGCCAGGAGAACAAAGACAAACATTTCAGAACCCCCGTGCACCTCTCGCACCACAGCGCATGGAGAAGAAAAAAGCTTTCCCCCTGCTAAATATATGGGCTTGACGTGGGAGCGTGTAGGCTGGTGAAAGCTCAAGATGCAATACTTTACTTCAACACAGCTGTGCATTATGAAGACAGCCGTATCTCTTATCATTTCTCCTTACTTCCAACAGTTCACATTCCCACAACATGTAGCCTAGTTTATCAGGACACATTTATCTCACAATATTTTGAGAGGAACACTGAGATATATGCCGGTATGAATGATTTCATGAATTTTCTAATATACAAAGAAAATACAAAGATGAGAAAATATAAAAGAAAATTAAGTACATTGAACCCTGTGATTCAATGTACTTAAATCTCTTGGTACTCAGTGTTCCCCTGCTGTCAGTGTTGCACTCCATAAACATTCACAAACATATCCAAAAAAAGATTTCTATACAATAATAACCACAGCCCCCAGTCCATTCATATTTATAGTCAACATCAAAGGGAAGAGGCAATGCATTAGAGCCCACTTTGGCTCAAGGGGAGAAGCCATTTCCATAGTTTCTCAACAGGAGAGTAAAACTGCCTTCATCCTGTAACCCATGGCAAACCTAAATAACCTCTACACTGTGTTCTACAGTCATACAAAGAGATTTCATTTGAGGCAATGATCTTAATTTGATTCAGTCTGACTGACTGGTTCACAGTCAGAGGGCCAAATGGCCTGAGGGTTTAACTCTCCAGGCTTAGAGACACAGGACACATAAGGCCCCAAAGAAATGTGCCACACAGGGTTGACTCTGATTTTGTGACAGCTATGCACAAACATTCACACATACTTTACTTTTTCATGTGCTCACAGATACAGATATAGATACAAAACATGAGCAGATTATAGGGGATTGTTTCCTTTTACTCTGGAGTGCCATTCAGGTAAACCCTTACAATGTATAAGACAAGCTAAGTCAATGTCAAATCAATGTCAAATCCTTCAAAGGATGAAGCATTTTCTTTACTTTTACCTTTCTTTACAATTGGCTTGTAAATACAGTAATACTGCATTTATATAACCAACGATGCGAAACCTTCAATTCATTCATGTACGTATTCTTAGTAATAAAAAGCTCATCTCAAGGATCTTCATCTCCAATATGTCAAGCTAAGGCATCACAACATGTACACACACAAAAAACCTACTATTAACCTGTGTATGTCTACCCATCACTGAGGATGCTGGCAACAGAATAACACACACTTAAAGAGCATGAGGACATCCATTTTGTTCCTCGTGTTTGCAATTCACATGGTGACACTAAGAGATTCCATCAACCTCTCTGTCAGAAGAAATCCATTAGTCAAACCAAACACTGACACTTAGAATGTCAAACACACAGGTAGCACATAATTTGTTTCACAACAGTATGATAGCTTCAAATGGTGACTGGAGGATAATGTCTGCCTGCTGTAGAAAAACGCACAATTTGAAATCACCGGGGGGGTAGTGGGGGGTATTTAAATGTTTGTGTTTTAAATCTCAGGAACAGTTTATGCCTTTGGTGATGATTGTTGTGAGCATCATTCACTATGGGCTTCAGTGAGTAAGACTGCACCCACAATAAAAGATCTTGTTTTTTTCCAGTAGTTATATTATTATTTATATATATATTTTTTTAAAAAAAACATTTGGGGACAACTAAATGTTTTTGACATGTGTAAAGCATGAAAACTATAAATGTATTTCTTTTAAGTTGTCTGAACTTGTGTTTTTTGACTGTTTCTGAGTCCGTCTGAAAAATATCCTGTCTTCCAGGCAATAAGAGAGGATGCAGCACCCAGGGCTTTGTTGTTCTCCCTAATGTGAGTTAATCTGGACGCTGTCACATCAAACACAGGGACATCTTAGGTGTTATGTAGATAGTGTTAATAGAAACTTAGCCCGGCTCTGTCCCTGTGGGCCCCTCTCTTGCCTTTTCATTTGGATTGAGGCAGCGAGATAGGCCATCTTCAAAGCCCTCTGTGTCTCTCTGTATCGACCACGCTCCTCTGCAGCCCTAGAGGCTTCCTATTAGAAAGGATTTGTCTTACAAGCTCTGTGTGCTGCCACTCTGAAAAAAATAAAATAAAAATTGAAGAAGAAAAAAAAAAACAGACTAGGTGTATTGTACTATAGTAGCCCCTTTTCTTCCAGATGCTTTATGGCTCTAGCTTTGTAACAGCTATCTTAGTCTCTAATTTCAAATCAACCTCTTGCTGATCTGCCAGCATCCACTACACCTATAGAGTAATATCAGACATGGCAAGATATCACTGCGTGTGACCGACAGGCCCACATCAAGCTATCAAACACACACTCTACCGTTATAGCTCCATTCACACGTAACCCCGGCAATATGTCATTGTTCTCGTTTATTGCAAGAGGGAATAGCTCTTTCTGCCTACTTGGTTTGCAGCAAAAAATAAGCCTGGATTTACAGCTCAGTGATCCTGTGTTTTGATAGGATAAGGCTGAGGTGGGCAAACATTTTTTTTGATATTTGTAATTTCTTATTTTCTTTTAGCTGCGCTCCATGCTGATCCTTAGATAACCTGCCATCTCTTCTGCCTTTATTACTGTATGTCCTATTTCTGTAAGCTATGGCCAGACCACTATCATCATCTTCAATAAGGGAGGGGGGCTGGGCTGCAAAAGATAACAGTGATGACAGAGAAAGAAAGTGAAAGAGAGTGTAAGAGAAAGAGTGAAAGAGGGACTAAAAGAGAGAGAAAGCAACAGAAAAGGCTTTTATTTTCCCTTCTTTGCCACAACCTGAAATAGAGTCAGGCAGTGTAACTATAGCTTGCTATACCCACAGGGCTCTCACTAAGAACGGACACTATAATAAATCTGGCATTACCAGATTCTGGTCATTCAGCAAACACAGCCTAAGTGCTTTTAGATGTGTCAGAGGACATGACAGACTTTCACTGCCCCACTGATGACTTCCCATTCATCTTGTGTAAAGTTGGTTAAAGCTTCCCCGTAGAGTTTAAACTACTAACAATCATGGTTTTGTTTATATACAGTATTTCTCACTAACACAGACTGTGTGTCCTTAAGGCCTAACAAATACCTCGAAAGAATGTCCTACTTTATGAAGCATTTGCAAAGCCTTTTATATTTTCTCAAACAGTTAGTTTTCCCTCTTCTCCTATTTTCCTGGAACATTATTACCTCATATGTATTACCGACATCAGAAGAAATGTGTGTATCATGTCCCCCCAGAACATGCGATTCAAGCAATACAGAGACCACTCATCAAACCTTTGCTTTACAGCACCACTAGTTGTCAACAGCTCCACAAGGTATCTTTAAGCCTGTCAACAGAGAAGACTAGGAAAGGAGATATTGGGGAGAAAGGGGTAGTTAGAGCAGGAGAGACGGAAGAGTAGATTAGGAAGTGGGTTGGACAACATGCTCTAACCTTCCACAGGCTTGAAAGAGGGGCACTGGAGAGTATTATTTCAGGAATATATTAATAACACTGCAGTAAAAGCACACCCATGAGGCGAGTGGGTACAAGCTGAACCCATCAAATTAATCTGAGATAAATTTGCAAGTCATCATCATAATTTAAAATGTTTTAGAGACAGAATAAAAGATCAAAGAATAGAAGGAACTAGTCTGATGACAAAGATGTAGAATAGAAAGAGATGAGAGGCTGAAAAAAAGAGAAAAAGGAGAGAGAGTTTGCAAAGCAGACATTTTTTGATGGACAAAGGAGAGGCCTTATAAGGCCAGATAGGCAGATAGACGCATAGAAGCCGGCACATAGGAAAATAGGCAGGAAAGCAGGCAGACAAATTCTATATGCGTGCCGCAGTGTCATACAGATTGATAGATTCATAAATAATGAATCAAGAAAAACAGGTAAAATAAACTCTGTAAATAAATGTGCTGTCTCGTCCTCTGCCCCAGTGCCTAATGGATTGTGCCTGTGCACATCTCTTGCTTCAGTGTATATTTATATGTGTGTTTCTGTGTGTGTACACTCATTTAAGCAGTGTGGCGGCCCACGCTGCCATGGTAATCATTTTCCTGAGCCCCATTACTGCCGTTGTGTGATGATGATGAGAGACAGCTTTACCCTACCTCATAGAAACACTCACAGACACATGTGCATCCTTATGTTTGCCTGTCACTGAGCATATTCCATGTCTTCATATTCATGTGTTATCTTACATAGCCATTAAAATATACAGCCAGATTTAGAAAGACACCTCATGCACTGTGTGTCATAAAATGACTAAAGGGAGCTTGAATTAAAGTGACAATAGGGCAAGTTTAAAATCATTCACCTCTAAAAATTCCAGATGAAACATCAGCACAGAAACAATGTTGCTGTTCATATTCAGACTGAGCTTCATCACCTGCAACAGCTGTGCACAATCAAACAATCAAATTGCAGAGGTGTGCAAATGTTTATTTCCCAGTAGGTAATTTGAGCAAGGATGGCACTCCCTTATTAAATCAAAGTAAATCATAAAATGAAGTACCTGTTTCCTCATATTTCAAATCCATTTTTCTCAGCTACATTTCTGTATTTTTTTTAGAGCAAAGACAAGAAATTAGATGAAAGACTACAGTTTTCTAATGATTTATAATTCCCAGTGGGCGGATCTGCTATGGACCATGGTACTACCCATCTGTAACAAAGATTTTCTTAATAAATGCACTCATTTCCAAATTGGCTTTTGCTAATGGAACAGCTACCAAACAGGCAGTCAATAAAATATATTTAATTAAATTAGGAATGTTTACAATGAAAAGGACATATTTTCAATTTGCCATAGGTATACAATTTTTTGCATATTTGAACAGCCCTTTCTGACTGTGGATTAGAGAAAAAAAGATAAAGTGACACTCAAACTACTTATAATCATTTGGGGGAAATATAGGTGATAATTTTCTGGTACTGTTTATACATCATACACCTGGCTAACATTATATTTAAATCTGGAATATGCATACAATGTATTAGTAAATGAAATTCAAACTAATTGCATCAAGTGTGAAGCCAAATTGAACAGAACTGTTCTGGTATTTACTAACCTCATTTTGAGTTATTCGTGTTTTAATAAACAGATTTAGCTAACAAAGCTGGAGCATATTGTCACTCAGTGAGGCTATTTAGAAGATTTCTGTTGTGAGTAGTATGAGCGTTTGGCATCTGTTCACCAAAAGGACTTCTTACCATTATAGCTGCACACTGGACGTAATCTGGAAAATATCTTTAAAATTGATTCACTGACAACGGACATCAATGGAAAACGCAGATGCACAATACCTGCAATAAAACAGCACAGTACATTACATAACACAGTGTGTTACATACTGAGTGTATGCTGTTAGTGTATATTAGGACAGTTATATCACTGTACGCAACAGCAGCAGCATAATTAAGTATACCAGCAATGAGGCAGAATACAGTCTAAATAGTATATGTTGCTATATGCTGGTATATGTTATAATGTAGTAAAAGACAGCTAAGTTACCTCAGTTATATAGTGTGTAAATAGACTCATATTTTCTGTACACAATGACTAAAACAGAGGCACAGGAATAAGATGCACTGCTTCAGTTCAGTGTTTTGTCAAGAGAATTGCTGGAGGAGGTTTTATGGGCCTCGTCAATACCATGTATTAATATATTGACAAAACAGGGACTCTGGTTCTATGTGAAAAACATGGATTATCCGGGGGATGTGCAGGGATCAAAGCCGCATGATTGCTTTGGTTCTTAAGTCTTTTGTTCGTTTTGATTCTCCTGCCTGCTTGTCTCATTCTTTTTTCTTTCAACCAGTCCATATATTCCACTATGAAAATCTGAGAGACAGTGCATATTCAGCAAGTGAGCACCACACTGTGAACCTAATGATTGCCTCTGGGACGCCTTTGGACTTCACCATGGGATTCTACAAAAGACAGACCACAGCTGTACTACTTTTCTCCTGATTCATAAAACCACCAGTCCTGATCAGGCAGTGAGGCCCTCCATCAATACCTCCCACTCTCCATTTCCCACTCTCTATTTCCCTCTATCTCATTCCCTCCATCTCATTTTTTAATCTTCACAACTCAGTGATTCAAATATCTTTCATCTTCCTTCTCATTCCGTTTCACAGTCTCCCTGTCTTCTCTTAGACCCATCCCTACTCCTTCTCCTCTCTCTTTCCCTCTAATCCACATATCTTGGTTTCTTTCTTCCTCTTTTCCATTTTCTCTTTTCTACCTCCAGGCTGACTTCACAGAGCCACCTCCTGTCTGAGAACTTGCAGAAAGCACATTAAAGGATGTAGACTGGCTAACCCTGTAGAGCAGCCTCTCTCTAAACTGCATTCTCTTAAACATGCCACACATATATGTACGTGTGCCACAGCTGTGCAGGGAGCCATGAGGCTTGACGAGAAAGACTATGCACTCTCTCCGCGCTGCACGTTAACTCTCTCTCATGCATACACACACATACACGCATTAAGCTCTGCGCAGTGCCAACAAACTCTGCAAACAACAACACTAGCCAGTGATGTGTGTGTGTCTACAAGCCCTTCACGGGTATTTGATACAGCCCTGCTAACATTTTGGGGTTATGGTGGGAGTGAGGGGTAGAGGGGAATTTGGTGTTTCACCTAAATGTGAGCTTGCTGCCTGGAAGACATCCAGTATACTGTTTTACTCTGAATTATTAAAAGGTGCCTCTTATTGCAGCTGGGACTGAAATAGTTTAGAGGCCACAGACTATAGCTGTTGGCACATAACTATATAATTTATATTTCCAGCTAGTCTGCAACCATCCAGCTTATTGTTGTTTTCTATATGAACACTTTAAGGCTACCGTGCCAAAACAGAACCGCTTAAATGAAGAGTCAGGTAAAATCTAAGTTAACTAACAAAACAGCTGCCACCAAAACCCTCTCAGAATGTAACTGTTGTAAATGTTGAACGTGTCGACGTGTTTGATCTTCCTGGTGCTAGCTCAGCTTTACCCGGTGCCCTGGTATTCTGCCGGGCAGACGACAGAAGACTTCACCGCTAGCGATCACCCTGACACTGGCTCCCGGAGAGAGCTCTACTGACAGCCCTCCTCTGCAATGCAAATACCCACTTCCACATGAGCAGGCCCATCAGTAGCACTCCCCATACACTTGTATTCTGTGTCATTACCCCCGGGGACCCTCGCACACACTGTCCCTCTCCTCTACCCTGTGCTTCACGCTGCTTCCCTTATCTGGGATGGGAAGGGGGCTGGGGCTTAAAACAAATCGGTCTGGCTGGCTGATGTGTCGGTAGCCATGATGGAGGGCTGCCACGGGCTGTTTCCACTCATGTGTCCTGTCAGTCACACTCCTCTCCTTGCCCTCCAGCCATGTGTACTGTATTTCATTAGTCCTGATTTTTGCTGACAATTGCTGGCTGTCGTGCTGTGCAGCCCCCTTACCCTCTCTGTGGACACTACACCAAAGCACGGCTAGATCTGCCTTACAAATGAGCTCCCTCTGGTTCCACAATACAAGTGTGCCATTTCAGTCAAGCACAGATATACAGTACATGCTGTGTGTGTGTGTGCAGTACACACATGGATATGCAGACACACTTTAACTCCGAAGGTATGACTTCAAGCTGTCAACATGACCCTGTACCTCCCTCTCAGTCCTCTCCTCTTTTCTCAATATTTCTCGCACACTCCTTACGCATCCCCCTCTCTCTCCCAAAGGCACAAAATTCCAGCCAGTGAGATGTCAGCTCTGATTAGCCACATTGGGTGATGCGTTTTAAGTGCGTCCTTCATTATTGAGTAAAGTGACATGTTCCCAGCTACACTTGCCTGTGTCTCTTAAACTGCCGCCTTGTCTATTTGGATATCCAGTTTTTTTAAGCTAATCTTTTCTCCTCACTCTTTTAACATACACACAAAGAAACACTCACATGGAGACGCATACACAGCCCTCGATTTAAGGCAATAGTTTATCATCCATGTGCACATTCCTCCGCTCTCCAACTTTTTCTCTTTGTGTCTGGCGGCTGTGGCACACCTGTCCAAGCCTGTGCAGAGACCCACAGACAGACTGTCAGTCAGTATCTGGGCCTCGCTGCTCACACGGTTATGCACAGCCGTGCCCGCCAGCCTGGAATAAAACCAGACTCATCTGGTAGGGCCACACTGGTACAGGTGATGCTTCTCAGTGCCAAATTAACATTAGATCATCTGAACTGCATAGCGCCAAATTAAACCAGTCTAACACATGTTAACTGGGAATAAAGGCTGAAACATTCAATGTAAAAAAAAACAAATTTGCTTACTTCCTATGCACATCCATAAGCACACACTTAGTTTCCCCCATTACATGCAAAACCCAGCTCTATAACCCAGATCACAGCCGTGTCACATGATTGAATCTCACAGACAGACGGGCGAGCAGTCTCCAGCCACAACCAGAAATAGGTTAAACAGGCTAAAAATATCAAAAACATTAATAATTCAGGTTTTTTGCTAACCTGTACCTCAGAAAAAATAGCACACTTCTCACTGTGAAGTGGCTTAATGGGCAGGGTGTGCAGTGGATTATTTCAGTATTTCAAGCAATGTCTCCCCTCCAAGAGCTAGTTAGTCAGATGTACCCTGAGCAGTGGGAGGGGGAAGCAGCATTGTAATGTCATCAGTGCTTATGTCACAAACGGGGTCAAAATTTGGTCATCAGCAAAGCAACATAAACTTTTGAGATTTCTTTATTAGCTTGTATTAGCTCCCATCTGATGACAATTGTTATTACATGCTGTAGTGTTTAGCTGTAATAAATAAATCTAAAAAACTAAAATACATAAGAAAATGTTATATTCTTTGTGCTGTCAGTCTACCAGTATATCTATCTTTTTTGCATTATTTTGACAGACTTAATTCTTCCAATGCATCAAATATTTGGTTTGACAACAGTAACACTTGTAGCAAGGGAGGATAACGCATATGAATGTGGTATATCCTATACTGTATAAAATAAAATTTTGTGATGAAACACATTTTCAGTGTTTCAGTTGGTGTTGTTTATTTTCCAAAGGCAGGTGCGGAGTGTAAATCCTTCTCCTTTTTTCCCAAATACCTTTGGAAGCCAATCCCCTGGGGAGAAGAAGGCTTCTCTAAATATGTGGCTAATCTACCACAGGAAAACGAGCTGAACAAAGGAAAGGGGTGTGTGTGTGTGTGTGTGTGTGTATGTGAGGTGTGTGTGTGAGGGAGCAACAGCTAGACAGAGAGAGACAGAAGGTGGAAAACATTGTACGACATTGCAACATTGTGATGGCTCCAACAGTTAGCCCTATATTTGTTTGAGTCTATTTCTAGCCACTGTGCTTCAGGGGTGCGTATAATGCGCGTGCGTGTGTGTGTGTGTGTGTGTGTGTGTGTGTGTGTGTGTGTGTGTGTGTATACGCAGGCACGCACACACACAAGTGCACACTAGGGATATGGGGATTCATCTCTGTTCCCTTAGGAGCACTCTGGTACAGCAGCTCTTTACTGTGCGTACATTACACCAATACGCCATTATAGCACTCACACACAGAAATATATAGATATACACACACACACACTCAAAGAAAACTACTTTTCTTGTGCTTACATACTACATCATAGTAATATTGTCAAATGCCAGTGTAGCACAGTGCCACCTATAATATATAAACAATACATTAAAATAAGTAGAATCTTTCATACACCCCTGCACAAATGTCTACTTGCACATGCACAGCAGCCCTCACCCCCCAGATTTTTAACAATACCACCTGCTCCTTCTGTTCATCAGTGTTAGTTGATTTGGGTAATAAGTTAAGACACAGGGCAGGTCACACAGACATACAACCATTAGAGCTGGTGCTAGGTGTCTTTACGGATGGTGTTCAAATGTTTGCATTTGTTAATCACAGAGGCACAAACTTCTTATAAGAGTGAAACCAGAATTAAAGATTTCAGTTCACATATTACAGACATGCCCACCATTATTATAAAAGATGAAAAACATAGTAGAGGTTGGGCAGTATAGATGGGATAGTATTAGTAATACTACTTTAAATTCACATATTAAATTCACAACACATGTCCCAGTATAATTTAAAGAGCAGAAAAAAAGTGTTTTAAAGAAGGAAAAAGCTTGACCATGCCTGTTTCAACTTCCACTTCTCTATGATCTTCTTCCTGATAACACACACACACACACACACACACACACACACACACACACACAAACACTCCTGTTACCCAAAGGCTAAATTCTAACGAGTCCCCTCTCTCTAGCTACAAGGCCTCTAATCCTGCCAGCACCGATTGGCTTCATGCTGACCAGTCTGCTCCATTCCCGCCCCCACCCCTGCCCACTCAACAGAGGCACATACAGTACACAGACAATCATACAGTACGCTACACTCATACACTTCCAACCTTCACAGAGTGTAGCATTGAATTATTCAGCCTTTGCGGCAGCTAGGCTGACATACGTGCAAGCTTGGCTGTAGTTGATATACAGGTGGACAGCATGCACGCAACAGTATATATATATATATATATAATGTTTGTGTCTGTGAACATGTGTGTGTGTGCGCAAAGCTCAGCGGAAGGCTGGGCGGTTTACAGCGTGTGGAGGAACAGCTCTATGGCACGGAAGCCTCATTTCCACAGCGCAAGGTCGGCCACTTTCCGCACCACAGCCGTGCTCTGCTCCTTGCTCCTCATACATCCTATTATGGCAAAGCTGAGTAGTGGCACATACACACAATTACACATACAAATACACGCAAACTCATGCATGCTCATGTGTACAAACACGCAGGCATCCATGGCACAGCGGACTAAAAGTGGTGGTATGTGTGCGGCAAAGAGCACACCGCAAGAGTGAGAGAGCGGGAAAGACAGAAATGGAGACAGAGGGAGACGGAGGCAATTGAGAGGGAGGGGATCTACTTAGAGTGTTGACATTGCAGGAGCCCACATGTGTGTGCCGGAGCATAATCTTCTCCCTGCTCTCATTGGTTTTTTAATGCGGGTGCTATTTCCATAAACCTGCCTCCTGAATCATTGCCAGCCTCTTACACTCCCCCCAGGTCGAGCTGTATTAATACTGGGAGTAAATGCATGCAGCAAACATATTTCCACCAATGCCTCTCCAAGACAATCACTATTATACACAATGCTAGCATGACAAAAAACGGGGGGTGGCATGTTTTTCTGTGCCACAGCAAATAGACTTGCTGCAGTGACTGAGATTACTTCTTGGATCTGCTGGATTTGAGGAGTGGCGGTGAGAGGACAGAGAGTTTGAGGAGAGTGGGTGGAAGGGGAGGGGGGGGGATGGGTGGGTGGATAGTGTGAAGGATGCAGGATTTTGTCATGATGCTGAGCTGGGTGGAGTAAATCTCTTGCGGACTTGTGTATAAAGCTGTGACACTCACAAGCACACATACCAACTGCTGTAGATATAGCCACTTTGGGCCTGAAGTGTCTCTGTGTTTCTGTTTGTTTTTTGTGTTTTTTAAGAACACACAAAATTTCGTAGCGGAGTTGCCAGAAAACATTTCAATGTCCAGGTCATCACAACATGCTTAATTTGATGAGAGAAAAACTATTTTAAAGTTAATAAACGCAAGCATATCCACATACACAAAAGCACTTGTGTGGTTATGTAACATAAAAAGTAGTGCATCTCCGTCAGCAGCAAACAAGCACAAAACAACGCACAAATAATATATTCAAGCCTCACTGTTGTGGGCGGTGTGTGATCACGGCAAGCTGCCATGTGCACATGTTTTTCTTCCCACCTTTATACACTGCTATCTGTATCTACATAGAGCTGGCTGCAATGCAAAGCCAGCTTACCACACATGCACAGACACACACAGCTAATAGAGTCAAGCAACACACACCTGGTACACTGTCAGCGCTTCTCCTATTCAGTGGCCAAACTTATGTCAGGCACTCGTGTCCCCGAGGTTCCCATCACAATTCACCATAGGAATCTATATTCCAGTCCAGTACACTTGCATTAGGCCATACTGTTCCTTTCAGTGGCTAATGCGTAACAGGGGGACATGGATAATAACATCCAAGAACAGAACCACTTATTTCTAATAATAAGACGACACTGGGTTGTGTGTGTTTGTGTGTGCGGCAAATAGTGTATCCATCTGAGTGTATGTAGACATAGACAGTGTATAAATAACATGAGATGAAGTATCTTTTTTTAATTTATTGATACTTCAAGTATTATACACAGCTACCATTTTTACGATATTTTCATTACATCAAAACATAATTTTGAACTGCATTTTTTAAACAATCCTCATTCAATGTATTCGAATTCTGTTACTTCCTATAATTTTTAATGTTACTGGTGAAGTCCACCTTTCTCACACAAGATTAAAATTGCATACCCATGTGCAAGGGATTAAAAGGAAATGATCCACGCATGTACTTGACATGATATGGAAGACAAAAGCCACTACTGTACATATGTGCCAAATTCCTGGGCATGTTCTTAAGACCTAAGCTGACCACTATACTCAACCTCTCCCTGGAGCAGTCTGTGGTCCCCACATGCCTCAAGGAGTTTACTATTGTCCCTGTACCGAAGTACAACTGGTACAACCTGCCTGAACGACTATCACCCGTAGGCCTTACCTCATTGTTTGTGAAGTGCTTTACCAGGACTACATCTGCTCCTCTCTACCTAATGACCTGGACCCACTACAAATTGCTTATCTGCAAAACAGATCTAGAAACAATGGCAATGAGTGTATGAATGCTGGTGTCCATGTGTAAGCTGGTATGTGTATATGTGGGTGGCCATGTGTGCTCGGTGTTTAACAAAGGGTTCTGCATGTGACTCAGAATAACTTGTTACTGTGGGTGGTACGATTTTCATACATGATTCTAGTCTCTTGCAACATAAAAGTCCAGCACGATGTCGATGGTTTGACCTGAATTCAGATTCAAAATTTAAAATAATAGACATGGATGAGTTACCACGCCGGTCAAAGCCCCATGCAAGAGAGCAACAATGCAGGAGTTAATGACAAAACGCAGACGTTGATAACTCATAACTCATCTCAGGAGAATTCCTAGTTTACATTAATTACTCCGTAGCCCCTGGCAGACTGCATATCAAGCAGGATTTTGCAAACAAACAACTGGCATATCTACTTACCATCAAGCAGTGAAGCAACAGGGGTCACATCGCAAAAGATTTAGGAGCAGGGAAGCTCAAGAGAGAAGGACAGAGGGGGGATGGGAAGCAGTCTCACAATGCATGTGTTCGTTATCATAAAATGTCCTGTATGGTATGCTCTGTCTATGGTGAGTCAAAAGGGTCTATAGGATGTTTAGGGACACTGGTGTGGTATTGTATCTGTGTGGAGCTAGTATTGCACCTGCTTGTGCAGTGTGGCTGTGGTTTTATAGCACACAATTGCCTGTGTTTCCTTGGACCGCTGGTGTTTGTGTGTGTGAGTGAAGTTGAAGGGAAGGGAACAGCAGAGCAGCCTCGTATGTGAGGCCTGACACCCATCAATGTCTGCCTGTTACATTTCTATGACACGCTCTGTCTCAGGAAGAGTATCGGCAGCGGAGCAATGGGAGAGAGGGGAGACAGGAGGATGTGGGGTGGGCAGGACTCGGTGGAGTAGAGGGGTCAACTGGAGGGTTAAAGCAGGACTGAAAGGTACAAGAAAAGGGTTTTATTACTCACAAGTGACACATGGCAACTTTCAGAGACCATGAATGTGTGTGTGTGTGTGTGTGTGTGTGTGTATGTGTGCATGTGCACGCGCTCGAGGAGAAGCTTTCAGAACTGGTGTGTGAAAAATGCAACATGCAAGACTGTGTTTGGATATGTTATCTAAAAACTGCAAAATTTGTACATATCATGACTGTATTTGTATTTTTATTCTGTAACATAAAGTGATGCTGTTTACATTAACAGCACTCAGTCTAAATGATTGTTAAACCTTTCAGAGCCCAGATGGTTTGGAATTCTGCTCTTCTCTTCGAACACACTAAGGCGCCACGCTCCACAAACACGCCTACAATTACATAATTGAGGCCGGCATGTGTACCCGGCACATTATGTTCTGCGGCCACACCGACTTGTGGATGATTGGCTCGTTGGTCTGTGGGATCCCCAATCATTTCCTCTTCTACCTCCTTCCAAAACACGCCAATAATCAGATAACCAATGTGTTTATAAAGATGAGAAGGACAAAAAACAAGTAAAAAAACAGCACACATGCTGTACAATGGTAATATGCAGCCAATGTAAAAGTTTTAACTATGAATGTAATGTGGGAACTGGATAACAGGTTCAAAGATGGCCCCCATTCACTCAAATAAAAATTGCTCGCAGAGTGCATAAGCCAAAAATCTCTAGCTACTTTGCTTCAGCATTGTGCAGTCCACCGCACATGTGCATTAATGGATACATCAACGCATTCCCACTCAGACCATAGACTAGTGATTGGTCACCCACTTTAAAATCACTTTTCTAGGCTCTAGGAAAGTTTGAAATATGAAACCTTCATGGATTAAAAGTTCATAATAGAAAGAGAAATATTTTTTTGCTATTATATGTGTCCTGTCAAAATTTTTACAGACATCTCTTTTATAATGGTAGTCTATGGCGAAAATGCTGCTGCTGTTGCAGTACCACAAGTGGCCACTAGGACAAACTGACATTGTATCCAGCTCTCTTACTGTAATACATCTTTGGTTTTAATTAAGAAGTGAAACGTTTGGCTTGTTGTAGTTTAGTCCACAGCGCCTACCACAGTGTCAGAGAGCAATGGCAACTCCCATGCGGACTGGACAGCGAATTGCACAAGTATGTAAACGTAAATTGTTGTAGACAGTGAGCACACAAACAAAGGGATTGTGCAGGTCGCCACAAGGAGCTGAGAGCTTAAGAAAAGGAGGGGGAGCAGGCAAGAGCACCAGACTTGTTAGTGTCTGTGCCGTCATGTCCCTCATTTATACATTCAGCCACATCAACTATTTAATTCCAATGGTAGGTCAACCCTTAGAAATGCCTTGCCAGGCTGGTGAGAAGGGGGTTGGGGGTTGGGGGGTGGGCATTATTAATGACTATGAGAGAAAGTAACTTGCTAGAAAACCAGACAAAAACTGGACAAAAACTGAAAGAGAAACAGAGAATCCTCCTTTCTTAACACGTTGCTGCACGCAGTTGTAACCTCTCATGAACATGTCCTCTGGCGTTATGTGAAAGAACTATTTTTCCTCTTTCTGTCTTCCGTCTTATTATTCAAATGCAGAGGAAAAAGAGGAATATAACGCCCTCCAGCCTCACGCTTGGCTAATTTGCAGGATAAATGAAACAACTTGTTTTTCAAGAAAGCCACCAGAAAAAATGTTCAAAGTTCGCGGTAGTTGTATTTGCATGTTTAATCTGAAAAATATGCCTTTTGGCTGGGTTTCTCCGACTCTTTGTCTTCTATCAGGGGGTGATGGTGGTGGGGAATGAGGCGAGGGGTGTGAGTGGATTTTTACTGATGTTTCTCCTTGGTGCAGGCTTGATCTGACCATGTTACGCCACGCTGCCTCTGTGGGAAGCCACTTCTACACACCCCTCCTTCCCTCTGTCTCTCTCTGTCATTGTCTTAGTACTTGTGAGGATCTCACAGCGATACAGCTCTGCACAGAGTGTACATACACGCAAATGTATAAAAATATCACAAGTGACATAAAATATAAATGCAGCACTACTACAAGAAGCACAAAGTAAAGTGCAAAAGAATTAATTTCTCTTTACCAAATGAATTATTTCAATCACATTAATCTACATTGTGTTTGACATTTTTCTGTTTGCAGCACGTTTCCAGACATGCAGAGATTTACCCCAAAAACTGTCATTGTATTCTATTGCTTCATAAGTATGAGGCAGAGTAGGTCTGATCAATGCTGGCAATATCCCCTGGAGAACAGACACATGGAAAAGTTTAAACTGGGACTTGCAAAGGCGAAGCTATTGATTGAATAGCTTTCCAAAGTGTTTTTCATCTCTGAGACAAGGAGAATGCCGGCTGGTGTGCAGCCGGGTGCAGATGGCATGGCTGACCACCGTGGAGGAAAGTGAGAGCAAAAAGAGAAGGGGGGGATGGGGCACAGACATACAGACACACTTACCCCTGGCAGTGTTTTCTGTTCATGGAGGGCGTTCTGGGCTTTGATGGCCGACTCTCGGGCGCAGTAGGTGAGGAATGCACAACCTGCAAGAGAGGTACAGCAAATATAAATGTAATTAGAATTATAGTCATCCTAAATATAAACAAAGCACAAAAGCCCTTAAAAATGGCGAATATCAAAACAATGATGAAAATGTAGTAGAAAGAAATTAGACTGGGTCTGATTCAAAATAACGAGCTCCTACATCCACATACTGAGAAATTAACAAAATTAAGGAACCGAATCTGAATAAAGGGTCGCATGAGTTGGTGAAAACACAAAACTACCAGCAAATATTTCTTGGGATAAACAGGGCAAGTTAATGAGAACAGGCAACCGTGCAATACAGCAGGCTACATGTAGACAGTTTTCTATGGCAGCAAGGGGAGAGGAGAAAAAAAAAATGAAACCACAACAAAAAAGGAGCAGATGAAAAGAGAATTCTTTGGATGAATTGCCAGGCCTGTCCAGTCTCCCCATCCCCAGCGCCATGTCCTGTCCAAAGCTCCTAGCAGCATGGCCAGTGTCCCCACCCTGAATGGTTGTGACAGCAGCTGAGACAAAAGGAACAGCACTGCAGGAGAGTATGGTAGGATTGAAAAGGAAAGAAGAGATGAGATCACTGTAGGAACGGAGGAAGGAGGGAGATACTGACAGAGAAGAAGGGAGGATGGGACATGGTGGTAAAATTCTCCAGGGTGAATGCCTAACCTATCCAGCACCAATGTGAAGCATGCACATACACACAACATCTGTCAAAATCACTGCATACATAAAAAAAGAGAAGAGAAGGCAGGGAGAGAAAGAGGGATGGAGAGAAACCAGATGGAGTATTGAAGCAATCATTTTCCCCCTGACTGTCTGAATAAATAGATTTGCTTGTGTTCTATTAATGAGGTTCATATGGGTTACCATGCATCATATTTCTGCCACTCTGAAGATGGTTTATTAGCAGCCACTGCATTTTGGATCTCATTTCAACAGCCAAATTTATTCAGTGGGTGGTGATGTATTAAGTGTCTTTACACTGACAATATTCCAATTCGTTTTGTTGCTGCGATCACATTTACCCATCCAAACATTCACCACCCGTTTTTTTTTGTGTCTTTGCTCGAGGCAACACACATGTAACTGTGTATATGCATCTTTTTCTACCATTTCATTGACCCTTGCACTTTGACTGTTTCTCCACTGTAACCTTTGCAGGACTGCATGTTGAAATGCCATGTCAGTAAGTGATGCATTGATTGGCCTGTAACCTGTTTTGTCTTGCTGCTCTAAGCCTAAAGTCTCTGCACATGTGTGTGTATGTGCTTGGACACCTGCACATTTTATTGGCATGCATTTGACTACTCTCATCCAAATGATAACCAGTTCTTTTTGTTACATTTCCTGAAGCTCTCTTCGTTTTGTTTGGGACAATCACACTGCCTTTCAGTATGTGATGGATTTAGTCCAGGGTCGTGACCTTTGAGGTGGCTGACTGTAGCACTGATGTCACGGTGCAGCCCTCCCTACAGCCCCTCTTGTCCCAGCATCCCTAACCTAATGATTTCCAATCACACACACACTGACACTGCTGCCTAATTCCCCCTCTCTCTTCTGAGTCAACTTTTGAAGAAACACTATGATTGCGGAAATGTCATTGTTGTTTTGGGTTTGTTTGTTTCTCAAATGGTTGAGGGTAATAGGAGGGAATAGCTCCGTTTTGGTTGTTGTTTCTCTCTCTCTCGCTCTTTCTCTCTCTCTCTGGGCTTGTTGTTGTTGATTTACTTGACAAATGCTGGCCCTATCTCTGAATAAGAAACAAGTATTTTGCATTACAATCACAAACACGATTTATTTGTTAATGTGTAATGCATAGGGCATTGAGAATAAATTAATAACAACCACAACACTGGCAAACAAAAGAGAAACATGAACTCCATTTAAATGTGATTCTCTGCTCTTTAATGTATGGCTTAATAAGAATTTGCAGGCCACAGGCGAAAAAGCTTTAACAACTCCATAATTGGAATCCAAACACGTACAAATTGCCAGTGCTGCATTGCATACCAAGTGCAAAATTGTGAGGGGGGGCTGGATGATGAAATTGTTTGAAACACAACAAAAAGCCACTGTAATCGGAGCCTGCTGACACAGCAATGGGGGAAGCCTTCCCATTGTGAGGAGATGATCCTCTGCATCATCTGATAGAAACCTAAAACAGCCTTATCTCACACATTGATTTCAGCTCCAAAGAGAAGAAATTCCTCCTCTCCTCTTTGCCTCCCTTCCCTCCCCTCTTTCTTCTCCTTTGACGTATTTTCTCTTCACCAACTCCGTCTTGTTCTCTGCTCTCCATTCAGCTCATCTCCTATTTCTTAATGATATATTTTTAAGTGTGCGCCGTGTGTGTACTGGGAAATAGGGCAGAGTCTCTTCATCTCCACTGTGTTGAATTGGCATGTACTGTAATTAAAAAGTCTTACATGGAAGAGACAGAGTGAGTGAGACGGAGGGAGAACGTCTGACAGAGTAACTAGTGAAAGATACTGTATAGCTGTAGCGACAGCAGCCATTTACATCCACTGTGGCCCAGACTTTCCATTACCAAAACTGTGTCTTAGTCAAGTCTGTGTCTAGTGTGTGTCTGGTGCAGAACAGTAGGATAATCTGCTAATTGGTTTGTGAAGTTTATAGTCCTGTTAATAAAAATCTATGTATACACCAACACACACACACATCTGTTTCTCTATCCTACTATACCTAAGCACTTGTTTCAGGCACTTATTCAACTAACACTCCGATTGTGTCCCAGTTCCTACTACATACTAACATTATATACAGTAGTATGTAATGATCATGATGATGACAAATGATCATATTGATGTGTTAAATCAGTGGAGTTCCCCCCTTAAGATAACTGATTTTAAAATTATTGTTTGCCCCCAAAATGTACACATTCCTGGCCCTCACTCAATCCAAAAATGAGTCAGTGAATAAAAGAACTGCTGAATCCGGATGAAAGTAATTCATGTAACCGCTGGGGTGCTGTGCTCTGTCACCATGGTAATAAAATCACCCTTGACATGGTAGGCTTGCCATCAACATCAATCAAATCAAAATACCTGACTTGAATAAATTAAAGCCAGAACCAACTATCCTTAATCAATTACCTCGCAGGACTATTAGGAATATAAGCATGAAATCAATACTCTTGGAAAATATAAATAGCAATATCAATCAATACAATAAGCTTTAAAATAATTAACTTTCAAACTAAGTACTAAAATCTACCAACATAATAACAGTATTCAGCTGTTATCTTTTTCTTTGTTAATCAGATTCACCACATCAGTGCAGTGACAAAACCTTGAATGTTACATGTTGCTTTATCAAAAACATTCAGTGGCTTACCGGCAACGTTTTTGTTCAATTTAGGCTACATTACAACAGTGAGCTGCATTTAGCTAAAGTTACACTCACCAGCTTGGGGTTCTACTAGTTTTCACATGAAGGCATTTAGTAAACAGGTAAATTTTAGTATAATAAAGTATAGAAAGTATATTGCGGTGGCCCTGAGGGTCAAAACATGACATTTCAGAAAACACAACATCATTTCAGAAAACACAACATTTCATTTGGCCTGGGACAATACGTCTTGATGCTGAGATAGCGAGACAAGATGCACCAGAGAGAGTGAGAGAGAGATGCCATTGCATCACTCCCTGTCATGCAATAGCATGACAGGGAGTGATGCAGAAAATGCAGCACAGTCTGTGCCAATTTCAAGGTATTTACCCCCCAAAATAGCCTATAACAGCCTGCAAACTTATATAACTGAATGATATGGTTCCCTCACGGTCTGGTACTAAATGTTCTGGTCTGCAGACCGGGGCCTGGGAACCCCTGGTTTACATCAGCTTGA
The DNA here is from genome assembly GCF_963924715.1 of Thunnus thynnus. Lineage (NCBI taxonomy): Eukaryota > Metazoa > Chordata > Actinopteri > Scombriformes > Scombridae > Thunnus > Thunnus thynnus. The sequence goes on along the minus strand of NC_089524.1, from coordinate 23,277,572 downwards.
ATGCAGACAGGTTCTCTTGATAGCTTTTTCAATGAAGGCAAAAGCCCAGTAGCACACCACTCATTTATGGCCAGTCAGTGCATCCATGGGAGTTTATTTCCTATAGTAGGTTATCATTGACCAATCTTGATTGACTTGGATTCTATCCAATCACAAAAAAGAATTGTTGTCCATACCTTTTCAATTTTGTGAAATGTTGTTGTGTTTTCTGAAATGTCGTGTTTTCTGAAAAGTCAATGTGTTTTCGGAAATGTTATTTTGACCCTCAGGCCCACCATTGTGTATAAATATAAGTTAGTAAGTTGAAGTCTGTTACTCTTCATATTTAACTACTGCTATGAATACTCACTGTTTTAAGGACGGCTCATGTTGTATTTTTTATCGTTCAGCTACATTTTTCGTTTCAATGGTACGTAACGCTAACATCTGACTAGCACGCACACTTTACTCCAACATGTAATCTGATTGGCTAATGTTTTTTGATCGTCTACACCTGCTGTGGTGACGTCGCCATCTACCTATGGACTGTAAAAAATATGGACGTAGTCAACGTGACGTCACCCATTGGTTTGCGAACTGGTGATTTGAAGTTTCGAGATTGACCATTGCCATCTTGGATTTGACCATCGCCATCTGGGATTTGGCCGTCGCCATGTTTGATTTTTGGAGCCAGAAGTGACCGTATTTGGACGAGAGGGTTGCGCTCACCATAGCGCTAGCTGCTAGCATGGTTAGCACGGTGCATTTACAATCTTTGGTTAACAGTGATAATACTAATGCTAATGCTAATTTCCGCTGGCGAAAAACAGGCCTAAAATCGTTAAAACAAAATGTACTCACCGGAAAAAACTGATCATCCGACTCATTGATGCGTCTTTTATTAAAACCAAACGCTGAACAAGACTTTTTTAGATGATCACAATGTACACTTAACTTTAGTAAACTGAAAACACACTGTGAAATAGCAGCAGTTAGGCCTATGGTTACATTACATAAGCAACGTTGTCGCCGTGGTAGTGACTTGTCAATCACAACGTAGCCACGCCCTAAAGCATACGCTGCTTTATCGTCTATTTTACTCTAAATGGGACCATAATTTACAAAATGAAAATCATGCTGTATCGAAGAAGACTTGAAACTACCAATTGAGATCATAAACTCATTAGGAAACAGTTTACTGAGGTAATAAATCAAGAGAGAAGAAGGGTCATTTTCTCATAGACTTCCATACAATCAGATTTCTTTTTGCAGCCGGTGGAGTCGCCCCCTGATGGCCATTAGATAGAAGGCGAGTTTTTGGCACTTCCGCATTGGCTTCATTTTTCAGCCCCGGAGGTTGCTGCTTGCATCTGCCGCGGTATACCAGCATAAAAAGCAATGGTTAATTCATTATTTTTCCTGAATATGTGATTAAATTGGACTAGTCTCCACCCACTGACCACCTGTCTCACCTTAGCTATGAAAATCTGATACAATGATAAGATATACTGTAGAAATGCAGGTGACACCTAAACTGCCACATCTGGATTGAGCTACCAAGGCCATTAAAAAATATATATTTTCAAAATAATAAATTAAAATTGTTTAAATTATTTATAATATATACCATCTTATGTGAAATAGATATTATTTGATTATTTTGATTTCTGTAAATGTGCTAGTGTTAGTCAGCCAGCTAAGTTTCAACAGCAGTCCTTTGGCAGATGTTCTCAAACCAGTAGGCTATCTTATTTAGTAACTCTGCAAATATATTTTGATTTTTTACAAGCACAGCTAATCAAATCTGTAAGTTTTCACAATTATCAAGACCTGTGACCTCCATGGGCCTCCAACTCTACAGTAAGCCATGCTTTGTTTTTTGATTGCTTGTATTGTTAATTTAATTTCAAGTGTCTAGCATGGAAATTTTCTTTGATAACATTTCACAAGAAACTAACTACCTCAGCAGTTAATGATATTTATAAACTGTAGCAGGACCATGAAGAGATTAATTTGTGTCCGCCACTATGACAACTGACTGCTACAGGGTGTGACGTCAACTGCAGGAACTCAAGACGAACATCCTGCCACTACATCGGCATTGGGCATAAATCGTGTACTGCAGACTCGTCAAATATAAATGCAATTCTTAGGAGACTGGACTGGCTTAAACACAAGCTCTCTTTTCACTAACCCTTTCATACCCTCTTTGCTCCCTTTTCTCCATCTCCTTGCCCCAGAGGAGCCAAGCTGCCCCAGTGTAATGAAAAAGTGTGAACTTGCTCTCAATGTGGCATTTCCTTGGCCAGAAAGTGTGAAGGTAGCAGAAACCGAGCCAGTCCTGGCAGCAGCCTCGCTTGCTCCCTCACACATCATTTGCACTCTTTGGAAAATGCTATCACTGTGGGTAGATTACTTGCTTACTTCATTTACTGCCATGTGGGGCTCCGGAGGAACTGATAGCCTTTCAGAGGGGTCGGAAGCTGAAACACACATCATCAGCACTGATACAATGTGATTATGACCTGAATCATTGCCAGCCGGGGAGGCAGGAGGCTCAGTGGCGCAGATTGACCGTGAGGGGGGTAATCAGTCTGGTCTCGGAGAAGCTTTTAACTCATATAATCACTCCCTCACCTTTGAAAAAAAGATCCTCGATCTGTTCACACACTCAAACAATCATGCTGATGCTCAGGGAGAAGGAGGACAGATTGAGGGAGGACAGACAAAGAGGTATAATAAAGAAGAGCTGGAGCATGGAGTTGGCAGGGACTTTACAAAATGCTCTCACTCATTGTTCTGACAACAATATTTTCTCTGCCCAGGCCTAATGGGCTTGTAATGAGTGCTGTAATATAAGCAGTAGCCTAGCGTAACCTGTAAACCTTAATTAAGTCAGACAGCCACCTTAAAGAGAGCCAACGACTGTGCTCAGTCACCATCTCCTGATCCTGACTACACCCTTCCATCACACCTTCATAAATCACTCCATCCCTTCATGTCTCCTGCATCCAGCTCCAAATCCTCCTCCATTTCTCCTTTCACTACCCCTCCCATCGTCACCTCACCTTGAGCAATGGCTGGGGGAGGATGAACGTTGCAGAGCACAGAGGAGCATCGGTGTCCATCATGAGGGCAAAAAATAGTCCCCGGACCCTCCCTGGTATCCTCTCTGACCCCTGAGTAGGAGACCTCAGCCATTGATTTGTTGCTACTCACTCACATAGACTACACTAGCCTCCAAGCAGCAGTCAAACAGATCCATAGGCAGCACATCCCAAAGGACCGCCTGTTTGCCTGTGTGGATGTATGTGTGTACTTATAGAGTGTATATGTGTGATGGTGCAGCGTGCAATGCCTAATGAGTGTGACAAATGCAATAAATTCTTTCTGAAATGCTCTGCCAATGTTTCAGGATCAATACTGGGGCAAAGAAGCCATCATAACAAAGCAGGAGACAGACTTTGACACCTTCGAACTCGTAATCTATTGTGTGGCTCGAGGGTTAAATAGTTCTCTCTGGGCACAAGTGGTGCCACATATAGTCCTACTGTATAGTATTTCTCTCTATAATTAACATGCACGTATTACTACATATTGTAGGTTTAACATTAAGAAGACTGAAAACAGTAACACAGTTCCAAGTCATTCCTAATAAAGTTCCTAAGGAAATACTGCTTGGCGGTAGGTGCAGCTTTGGGAGATGACGTGACAGATTGCAATAGGCCACCCATCCCCAGGTTGGCCAGAACTCTTTCAATATATGGCTCTGTAACACTTACGATACAGCACTTTCTCCCACTGTACTGTAGCCTTTACAGTAAGCCTTGGCTTTTGTAGACTATGTGGGTACTAAATCCCTCCTCTGCTATTACAGTTTTTCTCAATTGCTTTGACACATTTCTCAAAAGATTTTCCCAGTACTTGAAAAGATTTTCTCAGAAGTTCTCAGCACTGAAGATGCATTTCCCAAAACAACTTATATGTGCAGCAAAACAATATAGTTAAAAGGCTGTAACTCATCCAAAGTTATTGTCAAAGTTATTGTCAAAGAGTCAAAAGTCATTGCCACCAAAATGACACGTTTGTAAAACCAAGGTTTTTCAAAATGTTTCGATGTTTTGTCAGAATGACATTGGACTTTGGAATTGTGTTCCTCAACTCCTAATTTCCAAACAGTCTTGTCCTACATGTTTTCACTGAAACTGAATGCCTGCTGTACCAGAGAATTATTTTTCTAAAGCTAACTGATTGCTATTGTGCGTCAAAGTGAATACTCTTCAGATGCTGTTTTCAAGAGTACAAGGTTTCACATTCCACTTTATAAAGCAAAAGATAACTTAGATTTGCTTGTAATGTGCATGTAATTTTATTTTCCTGCAATTCTCAAAATAGAGTTACAGTGTTGGAAATCACTGGACCTCCTGTCACTCCTTCTGTTTGGCCACAGATTCTCATCGATCTCACATGTCATGTCATCATAAGCAGCATCCATTGCAACAAGCAAAGACATTTGATTTTGTGGTCAATGATCTTATACTTTACACATCCACTTTACACCTCCGTTGCCCCCTCCAATGTTCATCTGAGCAGGCTCCTCCATGTTCACAAATTGCAGTAACTCTGTTGCCCTCAAGCACTATAAATGTTTTACAATACCTATACTCTTGACTTACACCTGTAAGCTAACTGTACAGCACGTGCCATTGGTTGATCTAAGATGTGAGAAACTCCTCATTCATAAGTGAAGTTAGAGATTCACCTGACAACAAATTTATCAATTTAGCAGACTTAACGACCATGCCACATCGATGCAATTCATGAAACACTGGCTCGGCAGATATTGACAATTAGATGGACTATTCTGCATGTGATGATTTACACAATGAAAGAATTCTAAAATATTTTTGAGAAAAAAACCTATTCAACTGAGAAGAAACAATCTATTTTGATCACAAAGACATACACAACCACAATTGTACACATTGTAGACAATTGTACTTAGTCATCTTCCTATGTGTGCTAAAACATTTGAAAAATGGTAACAAAGAATGAGAAATGCTATTTCTTCAAATGTCATCTGAGAACTGAGCCAAAGCAACTGAGAAAAACTGTAAAGCCAGGGCCAGATCTATAAATACATCTAGTGGCCAGCATCCCTGATGAGCAAGCTAATTGACACTGTTAATGGATGGAGTTTCACAGAGCTGTAAATAATGTGTAGGTTCACACTTACTGCCTCCTGCCGTGTTACTTCTGGGAGGGCAACGGGAGTTTACCTGCCAAGTCCTGTCTTTCTAGCCCGCCGTCCCTCCCTCCCCCAGACAAGTCTGCTCCGGCCAGGGGATTTACACAAAAATCAATAAAAGTTTCTCTGAGCCCCCCTCCCCAACCCCCCAGTCAAAGTCAGAAAACTGCATCTCCTCCTCTTCATGTACTATAACAACCTCTTGGAAAAACAAACAAGGCCAGGCAAAAGGAAATAATAAAATTGCTTTCACTTGGCTTGGCTACTACTGTATATGATACAACACAGTACACCATGTTTCCACTGTCTTCACTTAATGAAACCGATTGGCATATTTGATGTGATATCCCTTGCAATGCTTGTCCTCTTTCAAAAGGTGAAAAGCATTTGAACCTTTGAGACAGATCAATTGATCATCGCAAAGCCACAATCATAGATGACTGGCAGCTGCAGACTGACTGGCTACTGAGAAACGGATCAGGTTCTCTGTCACTTTGATTCTACAAATTGAAAGATACCTTTAAAGACAGCACTTCAAAGGCCCAAAGGTTGCTTGGATGGAGTGATTGAAATAGGGATAAGGAAGAAAGACATGTGAGGAGGAGGAAAAACCACACACATGTACACATTCCTCTTCCTTATACAGGCCAACTTGAGAGGAAACACTCATTGCACATGTCTTTATAAACAAACTTGTAATGAGTACTCTGCTTCATGTAGTTGTTCTTTCCATTCAGTGCATACACTGAATGGAGCATAGCACGCTGTATTCCAAACACATATTGTTAATTATGCCTGGCATGCCAAAAAAAATACAGCTTTGTGTCCTTGTCCTGGCTTTCTTCATTTATTTATCTCATGTCACCACTGAGGTGGAGAGGAGTAATAATTAACACTAATGGTCTGACTAACAAGCAGGCACCAGGGTGTTAATTGCATTGACGTATATTTCCTAGTAACCACATTCAGCCTAGAGGATTCCAGAAATACTGTTGTGTTAATGACCAACCAAGAAATGATTAACAGATAGATAGATAGATAGATAGATAGATAGATAGATAGATAGATAGATAGATAGATAGATAGATAGATAGATAGTATTCTGAATAGTATCCTAACAGACGAAACAGATATGACAACCCATCAGCCATTAATTAATTTGAGTAGTCTTTTTTAATTAAGCCAGATCTACCGTTGAACAGTGAACCACAGAATGGCTGCCATGTTGGAACTCACATAAAGTCCACATACCCAACCAAATTAACATTTGATCATCAAAAAAGAAACACAAATTCCATCTTTCATCAGTTTCTTTTGCACTATTTGGCTTTCAATTTGCTTGTATCACACTGAAAATGTAAATGTGATACATCTCCAGTACAAAGCCTCTGACCACTTTGTGTCTCTGGCAATAAAGCACAGAGACTGTTAGCTACAGTGTCACTCCTTCACTGGAAAAGATAGATGGAAGGAGTGAGGGGAGAGATGGCCGCGTGATGGAAAGGATGGGGTGTGAGAGGAGGGGGGGGGGAATGAAGGGGATACGGCCCTACAGTCGCCCACATATGCTCCCTCTGTCTCTCCCTCATTCTCTCCCTCCTTTTGAGCACAGTATGGGAGCAGTCTTTTGGGGGGAGGCTGGCAGGCAATCAGTGATGTCATGCCAGCAGTGCAGCGATGGCAGCTTAACCTATTTTCGGAAATACCACAGAATTTCTATTTATAACCGTGCTGAGCAGCATGTATCTTCACACATCCCTCACGGACCTGAGCATTCGTAGACATTTTCCAATCTAAAATGTGCCTTCATCCCAAGTTGGGGATTGCTTAATATCTGTAGGAAAAAGGGGCTTGACAGTGAAAGTGTTATTTACCATTGTCATAAATACCATTTGGGGAGGTTATGTAGACTATGTTGTCAGTTTTAGCATATTTTATTCTGTTGTCATAAGAGCATTTTTATTGCTTATATTGGAAATTGAGGAATAAAAAAAGCTATAAAAAATAAACCTTTCAGACCAGTAGCTGTATCAGCAATAGCAGCAGCAAAAGTGAGGTGATCATTTTACACATCTACCAAACTTGGCCTCTGCTTCTCCTCCTCCTCCATCCTACATCCCTCCCACCCTCCAGTGCCCAAACAGCTCTCAACCTGTCAGAGGTATCCCGCATGTCCCAAGCTGAGCCATCACTCTACTCTCCCACTGCCTTGGGATAAAAACGACCATTTGTTTCTGCATCTCTGACAAACACTTTATCTTTTCCCCTCCACTTATCCATCTGTCCATACATCCATTGTTCTGTGCCCATGTGTCTGTCTGTCATTTGCTTTGTGGGTCTTGCTGCATACATGTGCCATCCTCCCTGTCCAATTCCTCTCCGTCACATTGGGCTGTGTGACAGAGACGGATCGAGTGACAGTGCTAAGTCATATCCCCGCTGCTTTGTGTTTGCGCGCACTCTCGGGCAGATACATGTACGACATTCATGCATTGTTCATTCACACCAGCATCATCGGCTCAACCATTTGGCAATCAGAGAGATGTGACAGCTTGACTAATCTGTGATTGTTTTTTGGCCAAAACATGGGGGTTAGCGAGCCCTCCAAGGGCACAGTACTATAAGGCAAGACAAATAACTTATTATTTTCCAGGCTTGTACAAGGCTTTATCGCATGAGTTCTCCTGAACCATTCCAAAATGGAGAGGGATTATCACAAAACATTGCATTAAAATCTCCTCTCTGCCCTCTCCCTTGTTATTTCATTTTCCTTCTAAAATGAATCTGTGCCCAGCCAGGCTCAAACACAACTTTAAAGAGCTCATGCTATTCTAACAGAAACCACCAACCCCCTCCTCCTCCTTCCCTCCCTCCTTTTTTTCCCCCTCTGTGCCTTTATAACCCCCCCTTATAAGAGCACACTCTGCTCTGTAGGCAATGGCACTTTGTTAAGCTACCCATACAAAATAGATAGGCTTCCCCTCTATTTAGACTAAGAAAATAGCTGTGACCTTTGTGCATGAACGAGAAGGCGGTGCACTTCTATCGACTCTACCTTTAGAAGAGAAATATGACCTGCAACATGCCAAAAATAAGACAACCCACGTCCTCTCTTTAAATTTTTGAAAATACTGTCAGCACAGTCATAAAAGGCAGACGAAAGTATATCAGCAAATTTCTAATGAGTTCAAATATACTTCCTATCTTGTTGTACTAATTATCATAATAATGTTATACAGTATAATAATATATCTAGCCTGAATTAATGTTAGCTGCCATGAATAACTAATTGGTAATTGTCCAAATACTTTTTGAACAAAATTTTGGGATGCTATTATATCACAGCAACAATTATATCATCAAAACATTTGTACTAACAAACTCCAAGAGGCAAACACCAAGCCGAGACAGCAATGTATTAACTTAAAAGTAGCAAAGTGAGAAATGTAAAAGTAACAACCTGTTTACAGTGTCTTAAATCACAAACACCTATGCCATTATCATCATGCCTCCTACTGTGACACTGTCACCAAAAACCCACAATGTAAAACAAATCACGACAGAGAAACATGTATTCTATTCAATGGAAAACACATGTACTGTAGGTTTTTATAAACGAGTGTCTCAGTGATGAAGTTGGTCCATGTTTCCCCTCAGATCTCACAGTGCATCTCCCCATGTCTGTCCGCGCTCCAGGCAACCATTAGCAAACATATTCCTGAAAGGTCACAGAATAACGCACTTCCAACATACTGAAAGCATAATATACTGCAAGCCATAATGAATGTTGCACTGGCGCAGGAAATCAATCCATCTGAAAGGCTCTCCTGGGCGGGGATTAAGGGGAGAAGCGGAGACAGAATAAAAGCCAGGTGAGTTCGGTGTGTGGACACTAACCTCCAGCAGAGCGCGGCCTTGTCGGCATCTAAGATTGGCAATCTCCTTGGAAAACCAAAGAAGAAAGAAAAGAGGAAAGGAGAGGGAGGTAGCTCTCCTCATCCTGAAGTCAAGACCCATAGCGCCTGTCAGTACCAGTTGAGCTGCTGCATCTTTTATGAGGAAAGCCCTGTTGCTTATTACAATATTTACAGGCGTTTAAAGATTGTGAAGCGAGTGTTGTTACTGCATTAGCTTGGCTCGGTGGCCTTCGCTCACTGGCCCTGACAGAAGATTTTATTCTTTGTTTGTTAAATCAAATCGCTGCAAAAAACTGCAAGGAGACTGAGAATAGCTTTTCCCGCGTCTCGGCAGTCACACTCTCAGCACTGAAATGGAATTAGTTTCTTCTTAAGAACTTCATGTTTGATTTCATTAGCAACCATACAATAGTCACACTGGCAAAAGCCCTGGGATAAAAGCACAAAGTCCACTGATGTCTGTTTGTTAAATTAGTAATATCATCACACAGTGTTGTGTATGTATCATCCATGTCCACTTCTACAGCTCTGTTTATAGTCTGTAAGTGAATTTATCCCATCTGTTTCCTCAGGGGGGATGCTGTCCTACAGCAGTGCCGTGATCTTTGACACTTTCCATAAGGCTCATATAATATGGAGACGTGTATACGTGCACTCACACTCCATCATATCAAAGAGGAGAGAGAGGCTTTAACAAACCAGAGCTTAGTTTAATCAATGCTACTGCCTTTCAAGTATCGTTTTACATAGGAAAGGGCAGCTTCATATTAATACTATGTCAGTTTGGTGCTATGCATATGCATTTTTCCAACTATTCCTGTTTCTCTCCTTCTCTCTTTTTTATTGGGGGGAAACCACAGAGGAGCGCTATCTATCAGACTAGCTCAGAGGGAGAAAAAAAATAAAAACTTGAATAAATATTTCATTAGATTATTCTGTGATTGAATGTGCTTCTGCTTGGATGGGGTGTACGGCAATATCTCTGGTCCATTTATAAATGCATTAACACAATGATACCCGACACTAGCTTATTGATACCAGGCTGCCTCGGCTGGCAGATTGGAGCAGCGTTGTTTTGTCTGTCTGTCTGCTGTGCTGAATCACACCTGCAGATACAAAAATCTTTCTGTCTTGTCTTTATCTTTTCTTTGAGCACACGTTACTTAACTGCAACTGAGGGAAGATTTCTCAATCTCAGCCAAACTCATATTATATAGTCTGTTCTGACAAAATGAGCAATTTCAGAGAATTCAGAGCTGTCACTTTGAACAAAGAAAAAAAATGTGACAACAGCAACCTTGACACATGAGAAACATGACACAAATAAGACGATTAAAGCCTTGGTTCTGCATATATACATACACATCAACATGCAAGTATGTTCTGCATGTGCTTTAAGTGGAAGCTAATTATAGCCAAAGGGAGAAGTTTTCACAGTCTGTGATAAATTCAACATCAGGAAATCCTCTACCTATTAATACCAATTGGGTGACAATAATTGGCAGGACATCGACAGCGTGGGGAGAATTAATCATTTGAAGAGGCAGACTAGACTGAATTTTTAATTGGCAGAGGCAGCCACTGTTTAGGGAGGCAACCAGCTGATCACCCAAGAGACTGCTGCTTCAGACAATGCACATTTGCTAATCCTCTTGAGTCAAGTTATTATGGCCATGCATTATTATCACGCTTTACAAACTAATTCCATGTTTTCCCTCATGGATTACCACGGAGGGAAAATAGTTGCATAAGAAAAGAGGAAATAATAAACACACAAAGCACAATGTGGATGAAATGAAAATCAAAATGACAAAACAACTGCAGTGACTACAAATGCTTAGTATGATGAAAATAGTGTGTGCGTGTGTGTGTGTGTGTGTGTGTGTGTGTGTGTGTGTGTGTGTGTGTGTGTGTGTGTGTGTCCTTTTGAGGGTGATGTTCTACTGTTTCCATCAGGATCCATACTTCATAATCCTTTTAGCTTAATAACATAATTTTCTATAAAATAACCTCATCAGAGATCACTGACATATTAATGTTTGATTATGTATTGTTAATTGTGTGGCAAGGATTCATTACATTCTAAGCCATTTAATTTGACTGAACTATACTTATCTAAGCTAAATTAACAGTTTGCAACTTAATGAATATGAGCAGAAATTCACTTTGAATAATACATTTGGAGTTAACTTTTTGTAACTACCTGCATTTAAACAGGCTAATGTTTTAGATTTATTTGGTTATTTATCAAATTAGTAGAAATAAAAGGAAAAAAAACCCTCATGATTTATGGATATGAAATGGATATAAAAGTTCACTGGATGGATTTTTTTTATGTCATACACTTTTATAAAAAGGGATTTCACTTTGTTACTCATCTTCTTTGACTTTGACTTTTACATTTCAAACTGACAAGGGGCCTGAGGAAGACATCACACAGACTTTCACTGAATAAAAGCTTTGCATCTCATTTACAGATTTTATGAAAATAATTTACTTTAGTTGCTCTATTTTACCACCGCAGAAAGGATGATGTAATAAACCAATTGTAGTGATGGTAATATGATGATGAAAACAGACAAAAAGAAGTTTCTAATGTGAAAAACAATCTAGATGTGCAATTAATTTTCTATATTTATGCTAAACTGTTATTAATAGTGAACAACTGTTTTTATTAGTTGTAATTGTGTCATTTAGTTCACTTGAATTATATACAGATCTATCAAAACTCTATTTTCTCTTGATGCAAATACATCTAAGAGCCTGAATTGTCTTTTCCCGGACACAGTGATGAGGTGACAATCACTCCAGAGCTAAATACTGCAATCATTATGCAACACGGGGCAATGACATTTTAGTGTATGTATGCACACACATGCACACACAAACACAAACTGATGAATGGGAAATGAGTGCTATACTGAAAAAAAAGTCTTTCCTTCTGTGCGCTGACAATATCAACTGTAGAATCATGAAGTATGTGGCTAATAGATGCTGTTATAGCTTCATCTAATAGTCTGTCCAGCATGAGGCCTTCATGAACCAAAACATGACATTTTGTGATCCAAATGTGATCACAGACGCTCTGCAAGGACATTTTTTCATCAGCTCATTTCAGAGTGGACATGCACATAAACAATAAAGAACATATATTTGTGTACACGTTTTCATTTAAAGGATCTCCTTCAATTTATAATCATTTAGAAAGAGGTTTCTTTAATTATGTACCAAAATATTGTGACAAAATGATAGTCATGGCTGTTTTTGACGGGACAGTCTTACAACCACAGAGATTAAATCACTTATTAAACCATAACTGTTACAAAAGAATAAAGCTTATTATTAATTAGATTATTACAACCTATATACACACCTACTTAGCGGGTCTTTGTTCAACAGTGGCTACATAAAATACCAATAAAATGTAATCGAGAAATTTAAAGTTGGTTGCAAGTGTTGTGGTGATGGGCAAAGATGATGATGAAGATGATGAAGATGATGATGATGATAATGATGATGATGATGATGATGATGATGATGATGATGATGATGACGTCTACACTGCGTGATCGACTGTAAGGGGGACCACGTATTATGAAATTAATTTCCCACCCAGGCAGTGATCTCCGCCATATATCTTTGATAACCAACTTCATTATGGAAGGTGGAAGTTGTCACTGTGTACAGTGAGCGGTGTGGATTTACACCCTCTGCCTCCCTCAGCTTCCATTTCAGCAGCAGCAGCAGCTTCACTGCCCACTCTCCGTGGAGACGTCCGTCATCTTATGACACTTCATGCGCCCTTTTGAGCCATCGAGGTATTGAACTGATTTCCATGTGTCGGCTTTGCACCCAGGAAGCTCCATTCGCACATGGAAAGATGTTAAAGAAAGCATGTGGATGAATAAATGATGCCGCCCCTCCGTAAAAGATGGGACTGGCAAGAGGAGGCTCTTTAAAAATGCATCCTTTCCAAGCGCCTCTGCCCCACTTAGGAGCGTTTTAAGAAAATACTGTTCAATTCCAATAAATAAAATAAAATAAACAACGCAGCCAACACAGTTTGCCACCCTATCATTTATAATAATAAATAAAATCAGAATATTAACAATATTACATGTTGATTTCCCGCGTAATCAGAAATCAAGATGGAAATACAAAGGCTGTAGAAAATATTAGGTTGTTAAAAATGAATAAGAAGCTGCTTTATGAGCAAAACAGTCATAATTGGGACAAAATGCCAAAGCCCATGAATGTAAGATGAAAATATGTAAGCATTGATGCTCATGATAGTGATGAAGTGTTTGGAACAGTAGACTGAAATGATTTGTGGATTAAGCTGATAAAATGTAAAAAGTGAGTCATAGCCAGACTTTCTGCGTTACTATTTCAACACGGTTGAAAAGGTTCAGCTAATAATAAACAATTATGAAGCTATATGGGGGCTTCGCAGCCATTTGAGGGGCGACACGTTACCTTTGTGCATGCCGGTGTATCGGTCCTTGAGAACTGTCAGTTCGTGGATTTTACCAAACTGTTCAAACAGGGGTTTCAGGTCTTTTTCTTCCAAGTTCCGCGGTATCTGCCCGATAAACAGCTTAATGGCATCTTGGTCTTTCATGTTGCCGCTCTCCGGATGAATTGAAATGGGTTCTGACCCGTTCATGGGTTTCGGAAATGTGATCTGAGGGTACTGGCGCTGATGTGGGATAAGTAGAAGTGGTTGTTGGCTCGGTGGTGCCCCCGGTCCGGTGAAAACCAGGCTGGAGTGAGCGGGTTGGGGCTGCTGTGGATGCTGCTGCCTTCTTGTTTCAGTCTGCGTGAATCTGGCCATTCTGAGCTGGGAGCAGAGTGGATAATAATGACAACACACACACACACTGTGAGAGAGCAAGCACTCAGCTGGAAACCAGGCTGACTTTCTATCCGACACACAACACACACGCACACACACAGCACAAGGCAGAAGGGGGTGATAGTTGTGAAATAAGCGTACAGGAGCGATATTAGACACTCTGGAGCGACACCCAGTGCCATTTATCAAGTACTTCAATTTAGGACAAAAAGCATGCAGGGATTATCTGTACCTGTTTGTAAAATAGTTTCCTTCTCAACAGTCGAGGAAGAATCATTTACTTGAGTAAAAGAAGCAACGCTGCCAAAAAATCTTCCATAAGACCTTTTTCACAGCAGACATTTTGAGTTGTCATAGTGGGAAAAGCACAAGTGTTACTAATAACTTTAACAATGACTCCTTTCTATTCAAGTGTCTCAGTAACCGTGACAACCATCATGAAGTTAATAAATGTTTTTCATACTGTGACATGTCAAAATGTCTGGTGAAAAAGCAGTAAAAACTCTTCATTTAAAGATTTAGCTGAATACAAGTAAACATCAAGTATTGGCAGTAATGTGTACAGAAGTTGTTCTACACTGTTTCAGTTATTGTGACAACAGAGTCTTACTACTTTATGTAGAAGTTTAAATGCTGATGTAAAGTAAAACATGGTGGAAAAACTTAGAAAGCCTCACAGAATTAAAGTAGTACCTCACCTGTACTAAAGTACAGTATTTGAGTAAATGTCTTTAGTTATTTTCTTTGCTTCTCAACATAAAACATTAAGTAGGTCTTCAAGTAACAATCTATCAGTTCCCAAACTACAATGATATAAATTGTCATGTGGATGTCAAGATCAACATGGATGCTGAGAATAACCATTTTGTCTATTATCAGTGTGTAAATCACAGAGGCTTATTGACACAGAGAAACTGACCTTTTTCACAGCAGCAGACATTTTGAGCAGCAGCAGGAAAAGCACAGGTGCAATTAATAACATAAATTGACTGAATCCCATTTAATTTTAGTAATTCACTATATTAGTTTAGTGCATGATGGTTCACTGGTATGACTTCCTTGGAAATTTGAATTGAACTGAGCCATTGTTGATGTTTTCACTTCCACCTGTGCTTTTCCTGCTATGACAAGTCAAAATGCTGCTGTGAAAAGTTTCTATTACTGGTATTTATACTGTTGCTCAAATGTACGTCTATCAAAAGGCTTAAATGATACATTCAGATTATTGAAGTCTATCTTAATCTTAAACATTCACATGTATTGATAAAATGATTGGTGGCTGTAATCAACAGCACTCAAATCAACTGGTTATTTTCCAGAGTTACCCAACTAACACATAACGTTCCCATGACATTCCTGGAACCAGGTTCTTAACAGGTTTCTATTTGGTTGCCCTTCCACAATGTTCTAAGAATGTTGTGCAATTGTTTTGTTCAGCGCAACATGCCCAAAACGTTCTAATAACCACATGAAGTAATGTCTTTGGGGGGTTACTTTTGTAACATTCCCCTGAGCCTTTTAAAACTTGCATTTTTAACATCCAGGGAATGTTAGGCAGAAACATTCAGAACCCCACGCCCCCCAAATAAAGGTTCTCAGAACGTTTTGGGAACCAAATTTCACTAGCTGGGTATTGTCTTTTTAGTTGCTCTTTGTGTTACATGCAGCTCATCAAGGAAACACTGTCCATACCAAAAGATTTCACTGCATCCCAGATCACTGAAGCCTCATATTAGGTTCTGAACTTCATAATGCATCACTGCACAGAACAAGGTCTGGACAAGATTGATGATTGCAGTGTTCACTGACTCTTTCACTCCTTTCAATATGTATGTGAAAAAATCAATGATCAAAGATAAATGGAGGTTGGAAGTCCTTTTAAATGGTTAAACATTGTATTTCCTGAAAATCACAGTTCAAATAATTTATGTTACAATATTCAAGTTGAGAATGAGAAACTTTTATTGGTACATTCAGACTTATACTGTTTATCTGTACAACAGACAAAAGGCTCATTCAACACTTTTCAGACTACAGTCTCTCAGAATCTCTTATCTCTACTTTAGCTGTTAAAATGACAATAATCAAAAGGCAACAGGCTCTTCACTCCTTCTTGGGAATTCAACAAAGAGTTATTTTGCAGCTAGGTTGCCCAGATGATTGGACCAACAGAACATTTTGTCAGACAGGTTGATATGCATTCAAATTTTTAAAGAGCACAATGGTATAATGATCTCAAAGAGACAAAATTCATACTTACATATGTAGGACCCATCCTCTACTATATCATAAACTTCAAAAACTGCTGCATTATTAAAAAAAACCTTAAAGTTTGAATTGTAAACTACATGCTCAGAGTGTGCCTCTGCTACCAGAATGTTAAAGATACTAAGTGGCCATGTTATACAGTAAATGCTACTAGTTACAAGGGCATTCTCTATAAGCAAATGCTATCGGCAGTCAGTCATTAGATTGAGTCAAGGGACCAGCAAACATTAACCACAATTAGGAGACTTACTGTAAGTACTTTTCAAATAGCAAGCAGACTAATCCCCCAAGAGAGGTTTTATTTGCATCATTTGCCGTCTCTTTGCAGACACTGTCAGCAGCACTCTGATCCAAATCCATCATCAACATAAAATTCTCATTTAACTGTTACTGAAATGAGAAAAACACTGACAAAACCAATGCACAACAGACAGTGTAGTACAACTTAGCCACAACCCACTCTCTTACTAAAACACATCTGCTGGACGGATTTCTAATTATAGTTTATTTAACAGTGGATTAAATAAAGTGATATACTGTCTGACACTGTCTGTGTGACAGCAGGCTCAAGGCTGCAAGGTGAATCAATATTGCTGCTACTTCTCTCACTGAGGACGAGCAGCATCACAGGGGTCCCACACCCTGCCCAGAACCTCGATTTACAAATGGCTGCGTCACTATGTGAGAGACTCGCCTTCAGCCGGCTCTGTTGCTCTGGATTGAGAAATATACCTGTAGAACAGGGAAAGGTTCACTTTTAATAGGTCTTAGTATGCAGTAGAAACAGATCTGATTGGATAACAAAGTTCAAAAGCTTGAGAGGCTTGGAGAGAGACAGGGACTATCCAGGGTGGATGGTTGTTTTCACTGACTGAGAAGTGGGGGTAATTTCAGCTCTATTGAACTCTGCTCATAATATTTCTTTCTGCAAAGTTCAATAAGTGCAAGTGTAGAGGGAAAGACATCAGCAGGCAGGGATACACATTGACATTACCGGTCAATAAAACAGTGGGTGGCAGCTTCACAGACAAAGGGCATTTTTTATTGTAAACTTGTTCTTTTGAAATGTGAATATAATTCTTTCAAGCAGTAGGTCCCAGAGTACCTTGCAAGACATAGTTTCCAAACTGTTTTCGATTTGCGCGACCAAGTCGCAGTGTTATTTTATGCTCTGTTCATCGTGTTATAAATGTATTGATTAAAGAGGCAGGGTACTCGCTGAACGTGGCTGGCCATCTGAATGGGAGTTGGCGGGGACAGGATCAAAGTCTTTGGTGGATGGCTCAGCATGTTAGCCTGCTTGCATCTGTAGTGAGGAAACAAACAGGGACGTGGGGCAGCTCATATCGAATAAGAGCACTGAGCTGTCATACTGTAGCACTGGCTCACCGGCCTCTGAGGGAGGTTGAGAGGCTATTTTTAGGGATGTGGTCAACACAGGGGGAGGGGTATTGAGAACTTCCACTTCATGGTTTTTTATTGACCAATGCCATTAGTGTTTTGCCAAGCTGAAGGCAGAGACAAGAAATCAATAAAGGTCACACTATTAGTGCGAACTAAAAAGTTACATACAATTTAACTGGCTGGCGTTTATTCTGCTGCTTGTTAACCAGTCTGGACCCTGAGAGGGAGGCAGCCTGACTCGATCTGTTCAGCTTGGGGAAGTCTGGAAGGTCCAGAGGGAGACAAAGACTGCTAAGGGAGTCATTTTGCATTCTGTGTGCAATTGTAGACATACAGTCAAGACAGGCAGACAGACATGCTCACACACACACACACACACACACACACACACACACACTCCCTAATTACCAAAATTCAACATTATTCTCCACATCCAGTTACTCACTTGAATATTGTGCAAACACAGCAATGCACATAGGCACAGAAAGCATACAGTGCATATATGCACACAATTTAACTTGCCATATGCCACGAGATGAAGTCAGTGAGTGAATGAAGAACTTGACAAAACAGGCTGCGCAACACTTCAGGGAAAGGTTCTTCTCTGCTTGGGCTGGCATGGTGAAGTTATGAAACTGTAGTTGTGGTTTAATAAGCGGTAAGACTTGGAGGTGTCCCCTGGTGCCTAATTCACCATTGTGCTCTGGTTATGCATTGCAAAGCATGTCTGTTCAACTGTAAGGTGTTGTGCAAGAAAATTAGGGTGTGATGTGATGATGGCCTATCACACTGGAGACAGTTTTATGGACCACTGACTTAACAGGCAGATGAGATGTGATAAGAGCAGGCTGAACTGTGGAGTGACAGTGCCACACCTTTCTCTCCAGGCCACCAAAGAGAGACACTCCAGGATATTGTTTCTAATGTCGGGCCACAGATGGAAAGGGATAGGCTCTGTTAAATATGATGAAGAAACTTCCACTTAAATAACTGAAAAAGTTACTGTCCAGCATTAAGTGATATTCCACTTCAAAAGCTGGATTTTGTTCTAATGGAGCTTGAAGTCAAAATAGTAAGGAGCAGCACCAGCAGCTGTTTATATAAATTCTATATTATTGTTAGTGGTATGTGAATAATCAATAAATAATGAAATAAACTATCAAACACCTCAATCTCACACTTTTAATTCCAGTTTATGAATGTTGTCATTAGGAGAGAGGGCAGATAACTGGCTCTTGCATTTGGGCTTAATGTAACCTATATCAAAATGTCTTTTAGTGAGATCTTTAAGTGCACCATAGGAATTTAAAAAATCTTTCTTCAAATGTACTCAAACCACTCAAAAAACTAATGCCTACTTTAGACATCATTTGATTCTGGTTGGTTCATGGCAAATTGCTGATTTAGTTCAGGCTCATTATAGCTCTACGCAGACTCAAATCCAGGATGTAGTTTTCTTCTACTGAGCAGATTGTTCTTGATCCATGCAGGATGTGAAGCAGACAATCATCTCTTTCACCGGGTCTCTTGCGGTGCGTTACCTGAGGTGCAGGATAAGAAATGGGCAGGAATTGTTGGAAATAATGAGCCAATTTTGACATGTTAAAATTTATCATCCAATAAATTTTATCATCCAAAAACTGCCTCTAAAAGAATCCCATCACCAACTGTGATTATTGTCCGAGAGGCAAATGATCTGCCTGCAAAGCAGATCAGAGTAGCCTTCACAACTCCCTCAATTTCAAAATTGTCAGAGTCCGGACTGCTGCTGCTTTGATATTAATGCAATTATCTCCAGAAAAACATCATCATATCAACAGACTGTATGGTGTTCAAAATCCTGTATCCTGGGCTCAGTTTGTCTTCTTTACAAAACACACATTTGTATTATCTTTCCTATCATGCAAATGTACATGGCTGGAAATGTCGCAGCAAAAAAACAAATTATTATTGTAATGTTGCCAGTAAATCACAAGTAAATCCTTTCAATACTGAAACAGAAGATGTAGACGAGTTAGAGGATTTGTTCAGGTTGGTACGTGTATAAAATGATCAATTTTAATGACCCAGGTTTTTACAGCGAAATCTTCTTTCATTCCTAAACATTTTCTGAAAAATAACTATGTAAAACTTGATTTTTAACTGAAATCTAAATCATGGTAATAGCTATTGACTGGCATATTTATCTGCATTGTAGTCTACATTCTCACCACTATCATAGCACATCATCATATAAGAAAATATCAGTGATTCTTGATCTGAGGTTGAATTTGTACTTATAGTTTCTAACCATCAGATGGACGCTACGTTCCACTGATTCTCTTTCCTATCTATACCAGTCATGTAAGGACGTCCAAGACTAAATAATGACTAACCTCTAATAAATTATTGTTCCTCTAAAGCTGTGTCTTAACACTCATTCTACCAACACATTTAACATACAAGGACTCCCAGCTGGGGTCCCTGGGGATCCCAAGAATAAACTACTGTAAGAAACAACCATCATTGCAAAATGTTTACTTATTTCCTCTCAAAACATTATTAGATATGTAATTAATGTCATCTGGAAAAAACACATATTATTACTATTTTAGGAGAGTTACCGTTCTCTTTAATACAAATTGCAGCTTTTATCCCACTGCTTCCCTGCTGCATCTGTGTCTGTTTCCTTCAAAATGACTGACTGAGTGCCCCTACCCCCCCTGATAGCATGTGATACTTTAAATTTGGACATGACTCTGATACCTCTGGGGTCTGAGGGTATCCCAGTCAGTAGGATTAAGCTTAAATATCTCATTTGCTGTTGATAATCCATATCAACAGAAGTCATACCCATACAGAAACTGCCAGCCAAACAAACAGGGTTTAGCAGATAGCTGTCGATATTTGGCCTTCTTAGCTGGCTGGTTATCTCACTGTCCAAATTTAAAGTTGGCACAGTGTATGCAGATGAAGCTTTTGCACAACTTTTATAGAGTGTTAATAAAAAAAGCAGTGATATAAAACTTTATAATACCAATGTACATGTGAAGGAAGGAATAGTAGTGTATAAAAGTGTTGGTATTTGATAGCTTACATAAGTAACAATGGTGAAGTGTGTGTGTGGCTCTTTTGAGTTTGGGCAAATTAAGATGGGACTGTTTCAGGGCCACTGAGCAGCTGCTGGATCTTGGCCTCAAAGAGAAATCGGTGGAAGGTGCCCCAAACACTCCTCCCACACATATGTCAATATTTGACAGCATGTTTTGCAACTTTCATTATTTCTATTTATGTCCATTATTTCCACACAAGGTTTAGGTTATTCAAGTGTAGACTACTTTAATTCCTGCATGATATAATGACAGTGGTACTGCCTCGACATGCAAAACACGTTTCAGTTAATGAAAGCAACAGCAAAATAGATAAATAAATGAATAAAAATAGAAAATAATTAAGAAACAATAAACAACAACACTGAACAAAAACATAACATGTCACTAACCAGAAAATGTGCATACTATCATCATTTTCCTTAATTCTGACTGAATGTCATGCATGTATATCATAGATGTAGGGCAAGATGCATCCAGTTTCACATTATCACATTGATGTCCTTTGATTTCTTCACTTCAATGACAGGGATGGACACCTGAAAGAGTGAACATAGACAAAGAGCAGTCTGACGTTTCTTCATCTGTCCTTAATTGATATAAGAAAAAATACTTTTAGAGCTTTGTTTCTTTTGACCAGAACCTGTCCATCGTGCAGCATTGTGTGTGTATGTGTGTGTATATATATATGTGTCTCTTTCTCTCTCAACCCAACCAGTCAACGCAGATGGCCGCCCACCCAGAGCCCAGTTCTGCTCGAGGTTTCTTCCTGTTAAAGGGGAGTTTTTCCTTGCTGCTGTCACCAAGTGCTTGCTGGGGGGAATGCTGGGTCTCTGTAAATTAAAGAGTACAGTCTAAATCTGCTCTACATGTAAAGTGCCCTGAGATAACTTCTGTTGTGATTTGTCATTCTATAAATAAAATTGATTTGACTTGACACAAACACCCCTTACTCTGATCCTTTTCTATCATGAAATGCATCAAAAGTACACATGTTTTTTGTATAATTTTAGTTTAGTTTTCAATACAGTTCAACGTTTCACAGTATGGAAAATGACTTTAAAAACATTAAACACATCATGGCACTCAGAGGAAAAAACCTTTGAAAACTGTGTTTGTATTTGCAGATCTTGGAGTTTATATTTTCTTTTCACATAATTTCTCATCAAGAACACTGCCTTTTTTTAGTATTTTATTTTGGATTTTCAAATAGCATACAAACTGTACGGCCACACAATGACAATACAAAAACACTCACTGTTCATTACAGACATCACAAAATTAAATTAACAGATAATAAAATAAATGAAGATGTAACAATTAAAGTAAAAATGTAACTACTAATAGTAAGTAAAACAATAAAAAGAGAAATTGAGAGATAGGTTAGCCTAAACCACTACAAAATGTTAGAGAAGCAACACAAGTCATTAAAAAGTGACAACTCTGACCTTTAGTGACCCTGGCTATTGTATACGTTGTTGTTCCCAGACCTGTCAAGAATGATGGACCTTCCTAACCTGCATATCAATACATCAGGATAGTGTCTAGACAGTCTGTTCCAAAGTACCAAAGTACGTCACCAGTTAAGGCCAATCTGTAGAAAACCTGATCCAATGACACAGGGAGAGTGGAAAATTAATTTTAGGTATAACTAATAAAAGGAGATCATTTTAAGTCTGAAACATTGGGGGGAAAGTCTGCATTAATATTTTCTGGTGCTGCATTGGCAGTGTGCAGTGTTTGGATTTAATCTGATTCAGTTTCTAGACATACCGATCCAACATGAAAGTTCTTATTTGTTAATCATCACTGCAGTTAAACATCATCAGTCACCATCATCCTGCATCAATGGCTCTTCCAGACAAACATCTACTTCAGGTTATTAATCTTATAGCTGAGTCTCTCAGCAGCAGTGAACACTGGAGGCTCTTCTGCTTGTGTGAAAACTTGGATACGGACGATAATGTGGCTTGTTTGAAGGAAATGTTGAGGTCTAAAGCGATGAGCTATAAGAATGGTCACCTGTTTCCAGCAGAGCTCTGCAAAGCTGCAACTGAGGCATTATAATATCACGAGGAAGGTGTTCACAAACAGCAGAGATTAGGTGGAGAGGACTCTGACGTAAAGGGAGTTTCTGTCAAGATTCAGGTAAGATATGCTTTAAGATATCTGACGAATAATAAATATTTTAACAGCACTGAACAGATATAAATCTGTGACTTGATGCTTTTCAAGGGTTATGGAGGTAATAAATGTGTTGTCAAATGTTGCCTAACAATTAACTGTCAGATATTAAAAATACAAAGTTGCAAGTATATAGCACAGTGTGATGAATAACTGGATATTTTTCTAACACAGTGACTTAAATTGCATGAACTTTTATCATCTCTACAATAACTGATCTGAACTGAAGAACATCTCTAAAGTGAGGCCATTTCTCTTTCTGTGCAACACAGAGAGAATGATACACGCTTTTATAACTAGCAGGCTAGACTATTGTAACACTCTCCTTTCTGGTCTACCGAAGAATCAGCAATTAATTCAAAATTCTGCTGCATGAATGCTGACTAAGACCAGAAGGAGAGCACACATTACACCTATTTTAAAGTCTTTACACTGGTTACCTGTTAGTTTTTGTATTGATTTTAAAAAATCTTATATTAGTTTATAAGGCTCTACATGGTCTTGCACCAGACTACCTCTCAGAAATGTTTTTGCTTTATGAACCAGGAGGGCCCCTCAGAGCCTCCGGTTCTTTTCTTTCAGCTGTTCCACAAAGCAGAACAAAAACATTTGGTGATGCTGCTTTCAGCCATTATGCTCCAAGCTGCTGGAACAGCCTCCAGAGGATCTGAGAGGAGCTGAAAATATTGATATTTTTAAACGTGAACTAAAATCCATCTGTTTAGTTTGGCTTTTATGTAGTGTTTCATAATTTTATGGTTTTATTATTTATACTTATTTTATTTATTATCATCATTATTATTATTTATTTTTATCCTATTTTGTTTTATCAACACTCTACTGTTGATCATTATGATTTATTTTATCCTAGTTTATTCTATTAACATTTTACTGTTTTGCTATAATCTATTAACTTGTAGGCTATTTCACAGTTGTATTTATTGCAATTTTTATTGCTTGTATTTTCTTGTATTATGTATCTTTTATTATCTTAACTACACATTTTTTGTTGTGGTCTTATTCAATTAACTGTTTTTTTGCTTTTTTAATTGTTTCAGTGTGCGTCAGTCTCTTAATCCACTTTTAATACATTTGATTTGTTTGAAATGTGCTCTATAAATAAAGTTTAATTGATTGATTGAATCTTTCTCTGCATAAAGATCAATTTGTTGATTTTAAATAGAATCATAGCTGATAAAAGTATTTTCTAGTCTGAGTAGAGTATTTCATCAAAATGGAAACGTGTGTATGTGTGTGTGTGTGTGTGTGTGTGTGTGTGTGTGTGTGTGTGTGTGTGTGTGTGTGTGTGGTGTATGTGTGTGTGTGTGTGTGTGTGTGTGTGTGTGTGTGTGTGTGTGGTGTATGTGTGTGTGTGTGTGTGTGTGTGTGTGTGTGTGTGTGTGTGTGTGTGTGTGAGCATGTCTGTCTTCCTGTCTTGACTGTATGTCTACAATTGCACACAGAATGCAAATTGACTCCCTTAGCAGTCTTTGTCTCCCTCTGGACCTTCCAAACTTCCCCAAGCTGAACAGATCGAGTCAGGCTGCCTCCCTCTCAGGGTCCAGACTGGTTAACAAACAGCAGAATAAACGCCAGCCAGTTAAATTGTATGTAACTTTTTAGTTCACACTATGCACACACACTGTGTATGTGTGTGTGTGTGGTCTGTCATAGGCTACTTTTGGGGACAAATTTCTGATTTAGGACCAGTTGACTGGGGACGGCTTGTCCAATTGGGGACAAAAGTCGTGTCCCAACTGGAAAAAGGCTGATTTTTGTGCCAATGGTTACGGTTATGGTTAGGCAAGTAGTGGTGATGGTTAGGGTCAGGGTAAGTATCCAGGAAATTAATGTAAGTCTATGTAATGTCCCCAACAGTGACTATGGTCTGGTCAGACTCTGACAATTCATATCTAAATAGAATTGCTCCACAACAAATAACGACCATATTGACATGTTGTATGCCTCGATGGTGAATAAGAATGAAATGGAAAGAAATTGAATAGCATGAATTTATTCTAGCTACCTTTTTTCATACTTGGGAGAGATTAGAATGGAGACTGGATTACAGATAATGAAAAGTAAAAAGGCAGTGTAATCTGAAGTTAAAATTGGGAGGCTAAGAGTCGCACTGTCAAAATAATGATGTTGCCAAGACAGAGGTCCAGAGGTTTTCAAAATGGGAGGCAGGCCTCCCCAAGGGGGCTCCAAACAGTTTCAGGGGAGGCTCAGTGAATGGAAGTGAAAAAATATTACATTAGTTATCAAAAGGAGATCACATAGAATAGCCAAAATGTGTGTGATTTGGTTGAAGAGATAGTTCAGATATACCGTAAGTTTGGGGGATTTTTCTGTTTTTCCCACTTCCCCAGAGTCAGAAACAAATAAATGCCTTCAGACAGACTTTTTTTTTGGATTTGGTGTAATCTGAAGTAGGTCAAACAGCAATATCAGGCTATCTTGGCTCTTTCTCTCTTGGTGGTAAGTGTCTATATTGTTTAATAGGAGCCATTTTCACTTTATAATTATTGCACTTTTCTATTGACAGCAGGTGGCAGTGAAGAGGCAAAACAAAATTATGGGCGACAATCCTATGATTTCATCCAATAGGAAACCCCCAAATACACATGATTTCTTCACACTAGAGTGTAGACTGGCCAAGTCTAGCAGAATTCTACCTCTGATAAAATCACAACTGCAGTGTTTGTTACAATACATTTATTATTGTTTTTGTTTTGTTTTTTTCCAGGGAAAAAATGAATACATGTGTAAAATGATGGCCCATGCTGACATGGAACAGTATCAAACAGGTCCACCACAAATACTTTTCCCAAACTGATATAACACATTAATTATGTCTCTAGTCTCTACTTGCTCTGGCCAGGGCGGACAGAGAGCAGTTGCTGGCCGAAAATGGCAAGATCCTGCAGCAACAGCCAGCACCAAGACTGCGAGGTCCCCAGTCACCTCCTGTACCTCACATGGCAGCTCTCTCCCTCCCCAGCCACAGAAGACTGTCCCCCATGGCTGCTCCCACCACCAACTACCTTCCATCATCTGTCTCTCAGCTGCCTTTTCACCCTCCTTCACTCGGTTGCCTGCCTGCATGCACTCCCCTGTCAAAGTATTAACGTGATGATTCACTATTGTTCAAGCAGTGTCCTAATACCTTATCTCTTCTCTGAGCAGGTCACAACACCCCTGAGACTTGAAGATTAGAGAGGAAGATGTAGCTTGTGAAAGCAAGCCGGCGCTCAGGACTCAGAGGGCTCAGCATCTTGGGTCCAGGGTGACAACTGTCACAAGTGATTTCACACCACATGCATGAAATAGAAGGAGGCAGAGGGGGACAACACATTCTCAAATTTGACATTATCTAAATTTACCTCTATCAATTTTTGTTTTTTTCATGTATTTTTTATAAATTATTAAATGTCATTGCTTAGATACATACTTATGCAATTAAATTAAATCATGGCCACATCTACTGAAGTCTACAGATTTAATATGAGTAAAATTATAGATAATTACTACATTCAACCCTTGCATTAAAAGGAATTACAGAACTGATTTCTAACATTCATTTCACTCTTTTGTTGAATCACATAATGTCACTTTATTCAAAAAAGCTTTTGAAATGACATGAAACAGGGATTTTAACTGAAATTGTCTCAAATGAAACAGATAGTTGACAAAGAATTTTTAATTCATGTTTTTTTTTTTTTTAAAGTCCAGTAGGTGGCAGTGTTGTCCTAAAAACAAAATTAACACCTCATCTCTGCGATTACTGCTGCTGCCTGTTTTTGTGGTGCATTTGAAAAATAAAGATCTTGAATTTGAACCCAGTCACTTTGTAACATCACCCATGGTATTGCCAATGTACAACCAGCATGAATACATGTGTAATATTTTAAACTGGATTATAACATGGTATTATTTATGTGCAATGTTAGTACCATGGAGATACTGTGGTCAGTACCGTGGTACACAGACTAGTACTATGTTAAAACTGACAATACAATCTTGCACCATCATACTATCGTGACCCTTTTTGTAGGGGGTTGTCCATGTTTTATTTGTATTGGTAAAGCAGAAGTACAAATGTGTGAACAATGAGGTCGTTTGGCGGGAGATAATAGGCATATTCATTTTTACACTGTATGAAAGGAACCGAAACGGAGGGATTCATTGATAATCTGTCAGGAAAAGGTGCACCAGTGCAATGAAACTCCATGAACAGAGCCCTACATGATTTATTAGCAGGAATTGTGCAGTAGCCTAAACTTTATGTTTTGGATACAATTTATTTTCAATGTGGCTGTGCAGGTCAGGATCCAAGCAGATTTGTGACCAAGAAACTTACTTTTCCTTTGTAAACATTTAAAATTCACCACTAGTTTATGGATGCCATTTAATGTGCTCAAAGTCTGATATAATTTGGCAACTTACATATAACAAAAAAGTCCACTCGCAAAGCACTTTCACCAGTGTTGTGGTTTGAGATATTAAAAGGAGAAATTGCTAGTAATAGTCTGTACCTACAGAGTAAGGACTGGGGAACATTGTGAACTTAATAATACAGCCTGCTCCCTGTTGTTACCATGTACTTATAGGGTAACTAATCTGTACCTACAGAGTAAGACTGGGAGAACAGCACATATGTTGTGGTTTATGTGAAATTAAAGAATAAAATCATTTTTCATAACTTCCTACGTACCTTATTATTGTGTGATTAAAGATATACTATGTATATTTATTATTACATTACTGTATGAAGACATAAGCATAATAAATCTCTTGAGTGTGGGTGAAGCTTGCCTGTCAAACACACGTGCATAAAAAAATGATTGTCATAACTGCCACGAGCAAAAACATTTGATTTTAGTACACATGTAACGTACTGATTCATACGAGAAAATTACACCATAAGTTCCGGGAGATTACATGGTAAATGTTGGGAAGTAACACTTTAAAACCCCAATTGTTATTCCCTTGTTTCTCGTTGTTTTGTTTTCTTCCGCTGTACCCACATTTAAGTACCAGTAAGAACCGGAAAGTAATTTATATGTACGGATTCATACGAGGAAGTTACACTGTAAATTCCGGGCAATTACATGGTAAGTGATGGGAAGTTACACCGTAAAACGCGGGCTGTATTATAAAGTGTCACTGAAAAGAGTCCTGCCCTGAACACATTCATGTGTCAAAATTGGATCTAAGTCATAGCGCCACCTACATGTTTTACACTTTGAAGCCCTGTGGGTAGCACGGTGATCGGATCCACCTCAAATTTACCCAGGATAGCCTCGAGACCTTGGAGATCGTATATTATGAAGTTGGTGACTTTTCGTCGAAAGGTGTTGCCATGACGACGTGGTGAATTTCGATGTCTCGCCATAAAATTTCAAATCCCTATAACTTGACTCCACATGGTCTGATCTTTTCCAAATTTCATATGCTTGTTAAGAGTCCCGGTCTGAAGACATGTAAAGGCCCATATTTAGCGACAGTCATAGTGCCACCTACTGGCAACAGGAAGTATTAAGCGCCACTCTTTTGCAAACTACTCCTAGCAGGTTAGTCAGAAACACATAAAATTTGGTAAGCCAAGGTGTAAGACCTTGATGATGATAACTCCTGAAGCCTTTGAGTTTTCATCAAAAGCCGTTGCCATGGCCACACATTGTTCGCCACAAAATACGAAGCTGTTTTTAAGGGCCAAGACATGCTTGAAAACTCCTTGCACACACATGGCAGGTCTTACAGTCTATAATATCGTATCGGTGGCTGGCATAAGTGTGGCAGAATGGCTCTACAGCGCCCCCTAAATAACATATCACATGAATGAAAAATGTTTAATGTTGTAAAATATGATAAAGTGGTTGGTTTTCTCGATTCAATGTAATTAACAACCGAAGAATAACATTTTTTCAACCCCTCCCACCCCTGTATTGGGGTCCCCTCCAACCCCTTGGTTGCGTCCAACTCATCCTCCCGCGTTTTTTCAAGCAGTCGCGGTAACTGCCGGTACAAAATGAAAGGAGGAGCGGCAAAAGACCAACCAACAATTTTAAGTTGTTGGTTGGTCAACAACAACAAAGAGAAAAACCTCTTCCCAACAGGAGATATGCTACTGCTATGGCTCTACCACTCTTGAGTCAAATAATTGAATGAAAGTCTTATTTTTTGCTGTGTCATTGTGTTAGCTGAACTGTAAGCTAGCTAGGCTAACGTTAGCTATCATATAATCAGACTACTTTTACTGGAGCTACCAGCTAGTTGCGATTATCTTGCTAATATTGGATATAACTAGTTTTTATATCTAAATTGCATCTTATATTTCATCAGGTCCAAGAAGGTGAATGTAGCAGCCGGGCAGGCAGGGTTACCAGGTAATGAGGTGAAAGAGTTAAAGGATGGTTTATTAAAAAGTAATCACTTTGAGTAAAAATAATGTTTTCCAAAGTAGTGCATGTATCTTAATCCTGATGCCTTCCTTCATCTTATTTCTACTCCTCACAGGTGACGACTACACCTGCTGATGAGTTCAGTCTCTCCCCATCATCCCAGGTCTCGCTGTGCTAGGTAAGATTTTTATGTCTTTATAAGTAAGTCTTTGAAAATCCACAGACAAAGTCAATTTAGTCAGCTCTTGTGGCAGTTGTGCTTGTTATTCTATGTGCCTGTTTTTGGACATTTTATATTTATATTCATTTGGCTTAACCACAAACACCTCATCAGGCATCTGCTTACATCTGCTCTTATGTACAAACTCATTCAAACAATGTTGTTTCTGTTGTGTACATTTCTTAGTTTCCACAGAGAAAACAGTACTTTAAGGTAGTAGAATTGTTGTCAATTCAGTGTTTGATCATTACTCATCAGGAGAACCTGAACCTGAGATCCTGTGAGTGACCAAATGGACGCTGTTGATGGAGATCTGACTTCACCACCACCTTGGCTGTCCTCTTCACATTTTACTATAAGTTCACCGTTGAATATCAGGAGGAAACAACATCGCTGGAGTCTGTTCAAAAGGTATTACTCATTAACATTTTTACATCGCATCTCATTTCTTTTACTTTTTTTACTTGCATTTTCCCTGTTATTGCTAAGATTGCTATTAAGATATCTTTAAAAGTTTGTTACAATAGGTAATTAAAATCTTGTCAGGTGTACCTATTCTACTTCTATGTTTGACAGTCATAGATTGGTTATTACACTGACAGTAATGGTAAAACATTTTTGTTTTTCTGTTATCTACAGTAGCTGTCATTCAATTTGCTGAAGAACACGAAGCAGCAGTGGAGGATCAAAGTGAAATCACATGGCTCCAGGCCTGCAAGGATCCGAAGCCTTTTGGTCCAGCGGACTTGTGATGCAAAGTGGACTGAGGTGGGCTTTTGGACTCTTTACAGACAAGTACACATGCACAAACACAATTTTAAATACCGTATAGACACCTGAGTACCTGGTGACTTGACTTCTGCCACAGTTGAATATCTATGTCTAGATTACTCAAGTGTCTTGTATCAAGGAAATTATATTTCTATATATATCATAATGGTATATTACAAGTTAAGTGATTTTATTTATTTATTTATTTTCATACTTGTCGTGGGCTTCAGAAATTATGTCAGTATTTTTTTGTGAGTATTTGTTTAACTGTGGCTACAGATTTAAACAAGCTTTTTACATATTGGATTTTTAATTTTGTCTTTGTAACATGTGCTAATGTTTGTAATATATACACATTTGAAAAGTTAGTTGACCTTGTTAGTTACAGAATGACTTTAGAGGACAGAAAAATGCACAAGGTCCCTGCTACTTTTATGTCCAGAGGGAACATGGTAGAATGTTTTCAGAAATTATAAGAACTGGAAACTGAAAAGAAAAAATTCTTATTTACTGTTTTAAGTTGGTGCCCATACAGTCCAAACATTTCCTGCTGTTGCTACTTCACATTAAAAGCTTCTCACTGGTTATTATGAAGCATGTACAGGAAATGCAAAACTGACTGCACTGGTGCCATTGGTCAGTAAATATTGGTCTACACAGAAAAATGTTTTGTGCTGTTTGATCAGCAGATCAGTTTTGTGTATATATAGAAAATAGCAACAAAAAACTAAATTATTGGCCGAGATACGTGTGACTATCGCTTAGCTGTTGTTTCAGAACCATGGACAGCGCTGAGAGAGTTTTTATGCACCTGCCCTTGCTGATTTTGACAGAGAATCGTTCATAAATTCAAAAAATATTTAGCACTCTGCTACTGCTACGTTTAAATGTGAGTGCTCTGTCTGGTTAATAAATGTATATTTTCAATTTGAAACACTGGCCTTAGGGCTTGTGTCCATATAGAGTTTTTATTTCTCACTATACAAGCACTTCATCTCAGCGCTCCCCAGCACCCTGCCACCACTTTTCTGCCAGAGAAAAACAATATATGGACAAATACCCTCATGCCGTTGTTATTTAGCCTTTCTGAGGCTATTGCATGGCTAAATCAATCAGTGTTGAGACCAAACCTACGTCCCTGCTCCTGTTGGTTATGCTACAACACTTCATTTGGTGCTTTTGAATAATTTTGGGGAATTTATTCAATAACTTCACTATCATACAGTGTTGTGTCCCCAAAATCACATTAATAATGAAAATATATTTATTTTATTGAAGACACCTGCACTTTCAAATACTTGTGTGTGTGTTTGATGTTTTATTTGCCTGTTCTATAGTTCTGTAGTGTAATATAAAGGCTACTGTCTTTTCAAAGTTTGTAAAGATTTGTGACTTTTCTTCTATTATGTGTGACTAATTGCACAGCTCTGTTTTTCTTATTTGTATTTATTTATTTTAACAATAATGGTGAGATTGATGATGACATATAATTCTTTCTTTCTTTCTTTCTTTCTTTCTTTCTTTAATAGTCATGTGACCATGCTGCTGAATTGGATGCCTGTTCCTGCTGAGGATCCTCCCTGCTGACGTCTTTAGACTGTGGTTTAGCCACTCGGTTAAGAGCAGCATGGTAGTGTTCATATGCACTTTTGCTCGGGACGGAGGCTGGAGAAGGACCCTGAATGGAGCTTGGGACGGGACAATCCAACACCTGCAGCCCTCTTTCCACCACCTACAAAGCACTTCCTCTCTGGGCTACTACCTCCAGTGTTGCTTTCTGGCTTGGTTTATTTGATTGATCTTGGTTTTCTCACAGTTTCTTCTCTGTTGGTAAGGTTGGTCGACCTCAGTTGTACAGCTTGTTTTTTCTCCTTGCACTTGACTCACTCTTCTCTGTGGAGATGCTGGGAGAGGCTATGATTTAAAGTTTTGAACCGGGTTCCTCTCGGCACCTTCTTCACAGTTATTGATTGTTATTTATTGGAACAGTGTATAGTTTTAAACATTAAAGATGCACTGCACCGGAGTTAGCTCAAAGGTACCCCGTATTTGGTAATTGGGTTGAGTGTTTTGTAACCAGGGGCAGGATGCTTGGATGGTGATCACTGCACCAAACCCAGTTTAGGCAAATAGTGAAAGGAAATCATGGCCGAACTCCTGAGCTGAACTCCTGAGCGATGATCTGTGGAGTCAAAAGCTTTTTCATTCTGCATTTGAGGAAACGCTTGTCCAGTATGCTGCTGACTGAGGGCCTCTCTATGGGGTTGTGTTTAAACAGATCTGCCCAGAGAGATCTCAGTTCTGGAGAGTAGTGAATAGACACGGGACAGAATGAGCCATGGATGATTTTCAAAAGTAGGTCCTGGATATTGTCAGCTTCAAATGCACGCTTAAAAGTGCACTTTTCACATAGTACACATCCAAGAGACCAAACATCACTCTTGATTGTTTACCACAGTTCTGTTGATATAATATATTTTTTATGATTTATGTATTATATATTATTATATCATTATATTATATCAGGACATCATGCTGTGTTTTAATCAGCTCATATCATGGCAGACAAGGCAAAGCCATCCTTATCAAATCAAAAAAGGGATGACAATATATAACTAAAGAAATTGACGAATCACAAATGTCAAGAGAGAAAAGGGAGCAATCTGCGAAAGAAGTTAAAGTCCTAGAAAAAATGAATCACCCTTATATTGTAAAATATAAAGAGTCGTTTGAAGAGGAGGACTGTCGGTATATCGTGATGGAATACTGTGAGGGTGGAGACCTCTTCAAGAAGACCAGTTCTCAGAAAGGAGTACTTTTCTCAGTGTTTCCTTGATGAGCTGCATGTAACACAAAGAGCAACTAAAAAGACAATAACTGAAAAATAACCAGTTGATTTGAGTGCTGTTGAAGCCACATATTAGCTCAAGTATGGACAAGAGGAAAATTACAGCCACCAAGTATTTAATCAATAAACATGTGAATGTTTTATTAAGATAGACTTCAATAATCTGAATGTATCATTTAAGCCTTTTGATAGACGTACATTTGAACAACAGTATAAATACCAGTAATAGAAACTTTTCACAGCAGCATTTTGACTTGTCATAGCAGGAAAAGCACAGGTGGAAGTGAAAACATCAACAATGGCTCAGTTCAATTCAAGTTTCCAAGGAAGTCATACCGGTGAACCATCATGCACTAATGTAGTGAATTACTAAAACTAAATGGGATTCAGTCATAATTTATGTTATTAATTGCACCTGTGCTTTTCCTGCTGCTGCTCAAAATGTCTGCTGCTGTGAAAAAGGTCAGTTTCTCTGTGTCAATAAGCCTCTGTGATTTACACACTGATAATAGACAAAATGGTTATTCTCAGCATCCATGTTGATCTTGACGTCCACATGACAATTTATATCATTGTAGTTTGGGAACTGATGGATTGTTACTTGAAGACCTACTTAATGTTTTATGTTGAGAAGCAAAGAAAGTAACTAAAGACATTTACTCAAGTACTGTACTTTAGCATGTTTTTTGTCCTTAATTGAAGTACTTGATAAATGGCACTGGGTGTCGCTCCAGAGTGTCTAATATCGCTCCTCTACGCTTATTTCACAACTATCACCCCCTTCTGCCTTGTGCTGTGTGTGTGCGTGTGTGTTGTGTGTCGGATAGAAAGTCAGCCTGGTTTCCAGCTGAGTGCTTGCTCTCTCACAGTGTGTGTGTGTGTTGTCATTATTATCCACTCTGCTCCCAGCTCAGAATGGCCAGATTCACGCAGACTGAAACAAGAAGGCAGCAGCATCCACAGCAGCCCCAACCCGCTCACTCCAGCCTGGTTTTCACCGGACCGGGGGCACCACCGAGCCAACAACCACTTCTACTTATCCCACATCAGCGCCAGTACCCTCAGATCACATTTCCGAAACCCATGAACGGGTCAGAACCCATTTCAATTCATCCGGAGAGCGGCAACATGAAAGACCAAGATGCCATTAAGCTGTTTATCGGGCAGATACCGCGGAACTTGGAAGAAAAAGACCTGAAACCCCTGTTTGAACAGTTTGGTAAAATCCACGAACTGACAGTTCTCAAGGACCGATACACCGGCATGCACAAAGGTAACGTGTCGCCCCTCAAATGGCTGCGAAGCCCCCATATAGCTTCATAATTGCTTATTATTAGCTGAACCTTTTCAACCGTGTTGAAATAGTAACGCAGAAAGTCTGGCTATGACTCACTTTTTACATTTTATCAGCTTAATCCACAAATCATTTCAGTCTACTGTTCCAAACACTTCATCACTATCATGAGCATCAATGCTTACATATTTTCATCTGACATTCATGGGCTTTGGCATTTTGTCCCAATTATGACTGTTTTGCTCATAAAGCAGCTTCTTATTCATTTTTAACAACCTAATAATTTCTACAGCCTTTGTATTTCCATCTTGATTTCTGATTATGCGGGAATTCAACATGTAGCCTAATATTGTTAATATTCTGATTTTATTTATTATTATAAATGATAGGGTGGCAAACTGTGTTGGCTGCGTTGTTTATTTTATTTTATTTATTGCAATTGAACAGTATTTTCTTAAAACGCTCCTAAGTGGGGCAGAGGCGCTTGGAAAGGATGCATTTTTAAAGAGCCTCCTCTTGCCAGTCCCATCTTTTACGGAGGGGCGGCATCATTTATTCATCCACATGCTTTCTTTAACATCTTTCCATGTGCGAATGGAGCTTCCTGGGTGCAAAGCCGACACATGGAAATCAGTTCAATACCTCGATGGCTCAAAAGGGCGCATGAAGTGTCATAAGATGACGGACGTCTCCACGGAGAGTGGGCAGTGAAGCTGCTGCTGCTGCTGAAATGGAAGCTCAGGGAGGCAGAGGGTGTAAATCCACACCGCTCACTGTACACAGTGACAACTTCCACCTTCCATAATGAAGTTGGTTATCAAAGATATATGGCGGAGATCACTGCCTGGGTGGGAAATTAATTTCATAATACGTGGTCCCCCTTACAGTCGATCGCGCAGTGTAGACGTTATCATCATCATCATCATCTTTGCCCATCACCACAACACTTGCAACCAACTTTAAATTTCTCGATTACATTTTATTGGTATTTTATGTAGCCACTGTTGAACAAAGACCCTCTAAGTAGGTGTGTATATAGGTTGTAATAATCTAATTAATAAGCTTTATTCTTTTGTAACAATTATGGTTTAATAAGTGATTTAATCTCTGTGCTGGAGTATGGAGTTGGCAGGGACTTTACAAAATGCTCTCACTCATTGTTCTGACAACAATATTTTCTCTGCCCAGGCCTAATGGGCTTGTAATGAGTGCTGTAATATAAGCAGCAGCCTAGCGTAACCTGTAAACCTTAATTAAGTCAGACAGCCACCTTAAAGAGAGCCAACGACTGTGCTCAGTCACCATCTCCTGATCCTGACTACACCCTTCCATCACACCTTCATAAATCACTCCATCCCTTCATGTCTCCTGCATCCAGCTCCAAGTCCTTCTCCATTTCTCCTTTCACTACCCCTCCCATCATCACCTCACCTTGAGCAATGGCTGGTGGAGGAGGAACGTTGCAGAGCACAGAGGAACATCGGTGTCCATCATGAGGGCAAAAAATAGTCCCGGACCCTCCCTGGTATCCCCTCTGACCCCTGAGTAGGAGACCTCAGCCATTGATTTGTTGCTACTCACTCACATAGACTACACTAGCCTCCAAGCAGCAGTCAAACAGATCCATAGACAGCACATCACAAAGGACCGCCTGTTTGCCTGTGTGGATGTATGTGTTTACCTATAGAATGTATATGTGTGATGGTGCGGCGTGCGATGCCTAATGAGTGTGACAAATGCAATAAATTATTTCTGAAATGCTCTGCCAATGTTTCAGGATCAATACTGGCCCAAAGGAGCCATCATAACAAAGCAGGAAACAGACTTTAACAATGTTTATAAATGTCATTTGCATCACTGCAACAGATTGTCATTTGTCTTTTCTAAATATCACCACAATAAAAGCCTTTATCTCCTGTACTAACTTAATATTAATTAGATTATTACAACCTATATACACACCTACTTGGAAGGTCAAAGTGGCTACATGCAAATACAAATAAAATTTAATCCAAGAAATTTAAAGTTGGTTGCAAGAGTTGTGGTGATGGGCGAAGATGATGATGATGATGATGATGATAACGTCTACACTGCGTGATCGACTGTAAGGGGGACCACGTATTATGAAATTAATTTCCCACCCAGGCAGTGATCTCCGCCATATATCTTTGATAACCAACTTCATTATGGAAGGTGGAAGTTGTCACTGTGTACAGTGAGCGGTGTGGATTTACACCCTCTGCCTCCCTCAGCTTCCATTTCAGCAGCAGCAGCAGCTTCACTGCCCACTCTCCGTGGAGACGTCCGTCATCTTATGACACTTCATGCGCCCTTTTGAGCCATCGAGGTATTGAACTGATTTCCATGTGTCGGCTTTGCACCCAGGAAGCTCCATTCGCACATGGAAAGATGTTAAAGAAAGCATGTGGATGAATAAATGATGCCGCCCCTCCGTAAAAGATGGGACTGGCAAGAGGAGGCTCTTTAAAAATGCATCCTTTCCAAGCGCCTCTGCCCCACTTAGGAGCGTTTTAAGAAAATACTGTTCAATTCCAATAAATAAAATAAAATAAACAACGCAGCCAACACAGTTTGCCACCCTATCATTTATAATAATAAATAAAATCAGAATATTAACAATATTACATGTTGATTTCCCGCGTAATCAGAAATCAAGATGGAAATACAAAGGCTGTAGAAAATATTAGGTTGTTAAAAATGAATAAGAAGCTGCTTTATGAGCAAAACGGTCATAATTGGGACAAAATGCCAAAGCCCATGAATGTAAGATGAAAATATGTAAGCATTGATGCTCATGATAGTGATGAAGTGTTTGGAACAGTAGACTGAAATGATTTGTGGATTAAGCTGATAAAATGTAAAAAGTGAGTCATAGCCAGACTTTCTGCGTTACTATTTCAACACGGTTGAAAAGGTTCAGCTAATAATAAGCAATTATGAAGCTATATGGGGGCTTCGCAGCCATTTGAGGGGCGACACGTTACCTTTGTGCATGCCGGTGTATCGGTCCTTGAGAACTGTCAGTTCGTGGATTTTACCAAACTGTTCAAACAGGGGTTTCAGGTCTTTTTCTTCCAAGTTCCGCGGTATCTGCCCGATAAACAGCTTAATGGCATCTTGGTCTTTCATGTTGCCGCTCTCCGGATGAATTGAAATGGGTTCTGACCCGTTCATGGGTTTCGGAAATGTGATCTGAGGGTACTGGCGCTGATGTGGGATAAGTAGAAGTGGTTGTTGGCTCGGTGGTGCCCCCGGTCCGGTGAAAACCAGGCTGGAGTGAGCGGGTTGGGGCTGCTGTGGATGCTGCTGCCTTCTTGTTTCAGTCTGCGTGAATCTGGCCATTCTGAGCTGGGAGCAGAGTGGATAATAATGACAACACACACACACACTGAGAGAGAGCAAGCACTCAGCTGGAAACCAGGCTGACTTTCTATCCGACACACAACACACACGCACACACACAGCACAAGGCAGAAGGGGGTGATAGTTGTGAAATAAGCGTACAGGAGCGATATTAGACACTCTGGAGCGACACCCAGTGCCATTTATCAAGTACTTCAATTGAGGACAAAAAGCATGCAGGGATTATCTGTACCTGTTTGTAAAATAGTTTTCTTCTCAACAGTCGAGGAAGAATCATTTACTTGAGTAAAAGAAGCAACGCTGTCAAAAAATCTTCCATAAGACCTTTTTCACAGTAGATATTTTGAGTTGTCATAGTGGGAAAAGCACAAGTGTTACTAATAACATTAACAATGACTCCTTTCTATTCAAGTGTCTCAGTAACCGTGACAACCATCATGAAGTTAATAAATGTTTTTCATACTGTGACATGTCAAAATGTCTGCTTTGAAGAAAAAGCAGTAAAAACTCTTCATTTAAAGATTTAGCTGAATACAAGTAAACATCAAGTATTAGCAGTAATGTGTACAGAAGTTGATCTACACTGTTTCAGTTATTGTGACAACAGAGTCTTACTACTTTATGTAGAAGTTTAAATGCTGATGTAAAGTAAAACATGGTGGAAAAACTTAGAAAGTCTCACAGAATTAAAGTAGTACCTCACCTGTGCTAAAGTACAGTACTTGAGTAAATGTCTTTAGTTACTTTGTTTGCTTCTCAACATAAAACATTAAGTAAGTCTTCAAGTAACAATCCATCAGTTCCCAAACTACGATGATATAAATTGTCATGTGGACGTCAAGATCAACATGGATGGTGAGAATAACCATTTTGTCTATTATCAGTGTGTAAATCACAGAGGCTTATTGACACAGAGAAACTGACCTTTTTCACAGCAGCAGACATTTTGAGCAGCAGCAGGAAAAGCACAGGTGCAATTAATAACATAAATTATGACTGAATCCCATTTAGTTTTAGTAATTCACTACATTAGTTTAGTGCATGATGGTTCACCGGTATGACTTCCTTGGAAACTTGAATTGAACTGAGCAATTGTTGATGTTTTCACTTCCACCTGTGCTTTTCCTGCTATGACAAGTCAAAATGCTGCTGTGAAAAGTTTCTATTACTGGTATTTATACTGTTGCTCAAATGTACGTCTATCAAAAGGCTTAAATGATACATTCAGATTATTGAAGTCTATCTTAATAAAACATTCACATGTATTGTACACTGTACACTGTTCCAATAAATAAATACAATCAATAACTGTGAAGAAGGTGCCGAGAGGAACCCGGTTCAAAACTTTAAATCATAGCCTCTCCCAGCATCTCCACAGAGAAGAGTGAGTCAAGTGCAAGGAGAAAAAACAAGCTGTACAACTGAGGTCGACCAACCTTACCAACAGAGAAGAAACTGTGAGAAAAACAAGATCAATCAAATAAACCAAGCCAGAAAGCAACACTGGAGGTAGTAGCCCAGAGAGGAAGTGCTTTGTAGGTGGTGGAAAGAGGGCT
This sequence comes from Thunnus thynnus, assembly GCF_963924715.1. Lineage (NCBI taxonomy): Eukaryota > Metazoa > Chordata > Actinopteri > Scombriformes > Scombridae > Thunnus > Thunnus thynnus. Next base: position 23,238,148 of record NC_089524.1, on the reverse strand, counting down.
GCAGGTGTTGGATTGTCCCGTCCCAAGCTCCATTCAGGGTCCTTCTCCAGCCTCCATCCCGAGCAAAAGTCCATATGAACACTACCATGCTGCTCTTAACCGAGTGGCTAAACCACAGTCTAAAGACGTCAGCAGGGAGGATCCTCAGAAGGAACAGGCATCCAATTCAGCAGCATGGTCACATGACTATTAAAGAAAGAAAGAAAGAAAGAAAGAAAGAATTATATGTCATCATCAATCTCACCATTATTGTTAAAATAAATAAATACAAATAAGAAAAACAGAGCTGTGCAATTAGTCACACATAATAGAAGAAAAGTCACAAATCTTTACAAACTTTGAAAAGACAGTAGCCTTTATATTATACTACAGAACTATAGAACAGGCAAATAAAACATCAAACACACACACAAGTATTTGAAAGTGCAGGTGTCTTCAATAAAATAAATATATTTTCATTATTAATGTGATTTTGGGGACACAACACTGTATGATAGTGAAGTTATTGAATAAATTCCCCAAAACTATTCAAAAGCACCAAATGAAGTGTTGTAGCATAACCAACAGGAGCAGGGACGTAGGTTTGGTCTCAACACTGATTGATTTAGCCATGCAATAGCCTCAGAAAGGCTAAATAACAACAGCATGAGGGTGTTTGTCCATATATTGTTTTTCTCTGGCAGAAAAGTGGTGGCAGGGTGCTGGGGAGCGCTGGGATGAAGTGCTTGTACAGTGAGAAATAAAAACTCTACATGGACACAAGCCCTAAGGCCAGTGTTTCAAATTGAAAATATACATTTATTAACCAGACAGAGCACTCACATTTAAACATAGCAGTAGCAGAGTGCTAAATATTTTTTGAATTTATGAACGATTCTCTGTCAAAATCAGCAGGGGCAGGTGCATAAAAACTTTCTCAGCGCTGTCCATGGTTCTGAAACAACAGCTAAGCGATAGTCACATGTATCTCGGCCAATAATTTAGTTTTTTGTTGCTATTTTCTATATATACACAAAACTGATCTGCTGATCAAACAGCACAAAACATTTTTCTGTGTAGACCAATATTTACTGACCAATGGCACCAGTGCAGTCAGTTTTGCATTTCCTGTACATGCTTCATAATAACCAGTGAGAAGCTTTTAATGTGAAGTAGCAACAGCAGGAAATGTTTGGACTGTATGGGCACCAACTTAAAACAGTAAATAAGAATTTTTTCTTTTCAGTTTCCAGTTCTTATAATTTCTGAAAACATTCTACCATGTTCCCTCTGGACATAAAAGTAGCAGGGACCTTGTGCATTTTTCTGTTCTCTAAAGTCATTCTGTAACTAACAAGGTCAACTAAGATTTCAAATGTGTATATATTACAAACATTAGCAAATGTTACAAAGACAACATTAAAAATCCAATATGTAAAAAGCTTGTTTAAATCTGTAGCCACAGTTCAACAAATACTCATGAAAAAAATACTGACATAATTTCTGAAGCCCACGACAAGTATAAAAAAAAAAAAAAATTAAATCACTTAACTTGACAATATACTATTATGATATATATAGAAATATAATTTCCTTGATACAAGACACTCGAGTAATCTAGACATAGATATTCAACTGTGGCAGAAGTCAAGTCAGTAGGGACTGAGGTGTCTATACGGTATTTAAAATTGTGTTTGTGCATGTGTACTTGTCTGTAAAGAGTCCAAAAGCCCACCTCAGTCCACTTTGCATCACAAGTCCGCTGGACCAAAAGGCTTCGGATCCTTGCAGGCCTGGAGCCACGTGATTTCACTTTGATCCTCCACTGCTGCTTTGTGTTCTTCAGCAAATTGAATGACAGCTACTGTAGATGAGAGAAAAACAAAAATGTTTTACCATTACTGTCATTGTAATAGCCAAGCTACGACTGTCAAACATAGAAGTAGAATAGGTACACCTAACAAGATTTTAATTACCTATTGTAACAAACTTTTAAAGATATCTTAATAGCAATCTTAGCAATAACAGGGAAAATGCAAGTAAAAAAAGTAAAAGAAATGAGATGTGATGTAAAAATGTTAATGAGTAATATCTTTTGAACAGACTCCAGCGATGTTGTTTCCTCCCGATATTCAATGGTGAACTTATAGTAAAATGTGAAGAGGACAGCCAAGGTGGTGGTGAAGTCAGATCTCCATCAACAGCGTCCATTTGGTCACTCACAGGATCTCAGGTTCAGGTTCTCCTGATGAGTAATGATCAAACACTGAATTGACAACAATTCTACTACCCTAAAGTACTGTTTTCTCTGTGGAAACTAAGAAACGTACACAACAGAAACAACATTGTATGAATGAGTTTGTACATAAGAACAGATGTAAGCAGATGACTGATGAGGTGTTTGTGGTTAAGCCAAATGAATATAAATATAAAATGTCTAAAAACAGGCACACAGAATAACAAGCACAACTGCCACAAGAGCTGACTAAATTGACTTTGTCTGTGGATTTTCAAAGACTTACTTATAAAGACATAAAAATCTTACCTAGCACAGCGAGACCTGGGATGATGGGAAGAGACTGAACTCATCAGCAGGTGTAGTCGTCACCTGTGAGGAGTAGAAATAAGATGAAGGAAGGCATCAGGATTAAGATACATGCACTACTTTGGAAAACATTATTTTTACTCAGAGTGATTACTTTTTAATAAACCATCCTTTAACTCTTTCACCTCATTACTTGGTAACCCTGCCTGCCCGGCTGCTACATTCACTTTCTTGGACCTGATGAAATATAAGATGCAATTTAGAAATAAAAACTAGTTATATCCAATATTAGCAAGATAATCGCAACTAGCTAGTAGCTCCAGTAAAAGTAGTCTGATTATATGATAGCTAACGTTAGCCTAGTTAGCTTACAGTTCAGCTAACACAATGACACAGCAAAAAATAAGACTTTCATTCAATTATTTGATTCAAGAGTGGTAGAGCCATAGCAGTAGCATATCTCCTGTTGGGAAGAGGTTTTTCTCTGTTTTGTTGTTGACCAACCAACAACTTAAAATTATTGGTTGGTCTTTTGCCGCTCCTTTTCATTTTGTATGCCGGCTTGCTATTGTTGGCACAGGCAGTTACCGCGACTGCTTGAAAAAACGCGGGAGGATGAGTTGGGCGCAACCAAGGGGTTGGAGGGGACCTCAATAAAGGGGTGGGAGGGGTTGAAAAAATGTTAATGCTAATTATGTTACATTGAATCGAGAAATTTATTTATTTATTCATTGTTGTGATATGATATTTGGGGGGGGGGCAAGCTAGTGCCAACTTGTCCCAGTTTAGGATACCAAGCTAGCACAAATACCGCTAAAAAACTAACGTTAGAAACTTCATTTGCTACAACACATAACAGTACACTAAATATAAAGCTTACATGTTATGTTGGCCATGTTATACAGTAAATGCTACTAGTTACAAGGGCATTCCTTATAAGAAAATGCTATCGGCAATCAGTCATTAGATTGAGTCAAGGGACCAGCAAACATTAACCACAATTAGGAGACTCACTGTAAGTACTTTTCAAATAGCAAGCAGACTAATCCCCCAACAGAGGTTTTATTTGCATCATTTGCCGTCTCTTTGCAGACACTGTCAGCAGCACTCTGATCCAAATCCATCATCAACATAAAATTCTCATTTAACTGTTACTGAAATGAGAAAAACACTGACAAAACCAATGCACCACAGACAGTGCAGTAAAACTTAGCCACAACCCACTCTCTTACTAAAACACATCTACTGGACAGATATCTAATTATAGCTTACTTAAAAGTGGATTAAATAAAGTGATATACTGTCTGACACTGTGTGACAGCAGGCTCAAGGCTGCAAGGTGATCAATACTGCTGCTGACTGCTGTTGCTTCTCTTACTGAGGAGGGGTCCCACAGCCCACCCAGAACCTTGACTTACAAATGGCTGCGTCACTGTGTGAGCTGGCTCTGTTGCTTTGGATTGAGCAAAGTTCAGTAAGTGCAAGTGTAGAGGGAAAGACATCAGCAGGCAGGGATACACATTGACATTACCGGTCAATAAAACAGTGGGTGGCAGCTTCACAGACAAAGGGCATTTTTTATTGTAAACTTGTTCTTTTGAAATGTGAATATAATTCTTTCAAGCAGTAGGTCCCAGAGTACCTTGCAAGACATAGTTTCCAAACTGTTTCCAATTTGCGTGACCGAGTCGCAGTGTTATTTTATGCTCTGTTCATCGTGTTATAAATGTATTGATTAAAGAGGCAGGGTACTCGCTGAACGTGGCTGGCCATCTGAATGGGAGTTGGCGGGGACAGGATCAAAGTCTTTGGTGGATGGCTCAGTATGTTAGCCTGCTTACATCTGTAGTGAGGAAACAAACAGGGACGCGGGGCAGCTCATATCGAATAAGAGCACTGAGCTGTCATACTGTAGCACTGGCTCATCGGCCTCTGAGGGAAAGTTGAGAGGCTATTTTTAGGGATGTGGTCAACACAGGGGGAGGGGTATTGAGAACTTCCATTTCATGGGTTTTTATTGACCAATGCCATTAGTGTTTTGCCAAGCTGAAGGCAGAGACAAGAAATCAATGGAGGTCACACTATTAGTGCGAACTAAAAAGTTACATACAATTTAACTGGCTGGCGTTTATTCTGCTGCTTGTTAACCAGTCTGGACCCTGAGAGGGAGGCAGCCTGACTCGATCTGTTCAGCTTGGGGAAGTCTGGAAGGTCCAGAGGGAGACAAAGACTGCTAAGGGAGTCATTTTGCATTCTGTGTGCAATTGTAGACATACAGTCAAGACAGGCAGACAGACATGCTCACACACACACACACACACACTCCCTAATTACCAAAATTCAACATTATTCTCCACAGCAATGCACATAGGCACAGAAAGCATACAGTGCATGTTTGCACACAATTTAACTTGCCATATGCCACGAGATGAAGTCAGTGAGTGAATGAAGAACTTGACAAAACAGGCTGTGCAACACTTCAGGGAAAGGTTCTTCTCTGCTTGGGCTGGCATGGTGAAGTTATGAAACTTAAGTTGTGGTTTAATAAGCGGTAAGAGTTGGAGGTGTCCCCTGGTGCCTAATTCACCATTGTGCTCTGGTTATGCATTGCAAAGCATGTCCGTTCAACTGTAAGGTGTTGTGCAAGAAAATTAGGGTGTGATGTGATGATGGCCTATCACACTGGAGACAGTTTTATGGACCACTGACTTAACAGGCAGATGTGACAAGAACAAGCTGAACTGCAGGGTGACAGTGCTGCACCTTTCTCTCCAGACCACCAAAGAGAGACACTCCAGCATGTTGTTTCTAATGTCGGGCCACAGACTGAAAGGGATAGGCTCTGTTAAATATGATGAGGAAACTTCCACTTAAATAACTGAAAAAGTTACTGTCCAGCATTAAGTGATATTCCACTTCAAAAGCTGGATTTTGTTCCAATGGAGCTTGAAGTCAAAATAGTAAGGAGCAGCACCAGCGAAGGATTTTAAATTCTGCTGTTTATATAAATGTATAAATATAATTGTCAGTGGTGTATAAATAATCAATAGATAATCAAATAAACAAAATGCAAAAGCATTTGAGCACCCCAATCTCACCCTTTCAATTCCAGTTTATGACATGTAAAATGTGAAGTGTTAAATTGTCTGCACACACACAATCTCAAATTAAGATGATTATCATGGCTATTGACTAGCATATTTATCTGCACTGTAGTCTACATTCTCACTATTATCACAACACAATATATAAGAAAATTAATAATCAAAGAGAATATATATAAGAAAAACAATATATATATTGCCACTCACTATATAAGTGAGTCGTAATCTGAGGTTGAATTTGTACTTACAGGTTTTAACCACTAGATGGAAGCTACATTCCACTGATTCTCTTTCCTATCCTTACCAGTCATGTAAGGACGGTCAAGACCAAATAATGACTAACCTCCAATAAATTATTGCTGGTTCCCCTAAAGCTTAAATATCTCATTTGCTGTTGGTAATCCATATCAACAGAAGTCATACTCATACAGAAACTGTCAGCCAAACAAACAGGGCTTAGTAGATAGCTGTCGATATTTGGCCTTCTTAGCTGGCTGGTTATCTCTCTGCTTTGGCACAGTGTATGCAGATGAAGCTTTTGCACAACTTTTATAGAGTGTTACTAAAAGCTGCAGTGATATAAAACTTTATAATACCAAAGTACATGTGGAGGAAGGAATATTAGCGTATAAAAGTGTTGGTATTTGATAGCTTACATAAGTAACAATGGTGAAGTGTTTGTGTGGCTCTGTTGAGTTTAGGCGAATTAAGATGGGACTGTTTCAGGGCCACTGAGCAGCTGCTGGATCTTGGCCTCAAGGAGAAATCGGTGGAAGGTGCCCCAAACACTCCTCCCACACATATGTCAATATTTGACAGCATGTTTTGCAACTTTCATTATTTCTATTTATGTCCATTATTTCCACACAAGGTTTGGGTTATTCAAGTGTAGACTACTTTAATTCCTGCATGATATAATGACAGTGGCACTGCCTAGAGATTCAAAACACGTTTCAGTTAATGAAAGCAACAGCAAAATAGATAAATAAATGAGTAAAAATAGAAAATACTTAAGAAACAATTTATGAATCAATAAACAACAACAATGAACAGAACATAACATGTCACTAACCAGAAAATGTACATACTGTCATCATTGTTCTAAACTCTGACTGGATCTATTTACGTATATCATAGATGTAGGACGAGGTGCATCCAGTTTCACATTAGCACTTTGATGTCCCTTGATGTCCTCACCTTCAATGACCGGGATGGACACCTGAAAGAGTGAACATAGATAAAGAGCTGTCTGACGTTTCTTCATCTGTCCTTAATTGATATAAGAAAAATACTTTTAGAGCTATCTTTCTTTTGACTTGAACCTGTCCATAGTGCAGCATTGTAAATTCACAAAATAAACTTTGTATTTCGAATTTCAAAATGAACCTATCTGTAGGCAGCATCCCATGAAATAGTGCAACTACAACCTCCGAACCGGTCGACCTTTTGCTGCGATGAACGGTGGGATAGATTTTATGCCGGGAGCATCGACTGCATTATTGCTAAAAAGGAGGAAAAACAAGTAAACATATAAACTGGGACTGAAATTCACTTTGTTTGGCAGTCATCTCTGGTGATTCCCATGATTCTGTTGTTATAATTTATCTTTAATGATTTGCCACAACATGAGGTGGAGTAGTGATCTTTCCACTAAGCTCACTGTTGTATATATCAGGACACCATGCTGTGTTTTATTCAGCTCATACCATAGTCACTTACCAAAGAAACTGTTTATATATTCAGATCATCGTTTTTCTTTGAAGTTTGCTTGTTTGAAGCCAATTTAAATCCTGTTTTCAATAAGTTAATTTAAAGGTGCAGTGTGTAGAATTTAGAGGCATCTAGTGGAACGGACTTGGCAGAAATTGAATATCATATTCAAAAGTATATTATAATTAGTTTATAATCACCTGAAAATAAGAATAATTTTGTTTCTGTTACCTTAGAATGAGCCCTTTATACCTGCATAGAGAGTGGGTCTTCTTCCATGAAGCCTGCCATGTTGCACCGCCATTTTTCTACATTAGCCCAAAACGGGAAAACCAAACACTGGCTCTGGAAAGGACCTTTCGCATTTTTCGCAAGTGTCATGGCCACCATAGGTTCTCCTACACACTTCGAAGGGTACGGGTGGGGGGGTATTCAGTTGGTTCTTTCCCTTTAAGGAAATGCAAAAAGCAAAACAAAACTAACATCCATTCTTATAGGCATTCACTGTGACAGGAGAGCAAAACAACCCAGCAACCCTGTTCAGCAGAACCCCCTTGAGCTCTGCCGTGATTGATTCCCTGACATTCCCATACAGCTGGGAGGAGTCCCTGCAGCATGTTTGTGGGCCAGCCCAAAGCAAGGACCAGTGGTGGAAGATGTACTCAGATCCTTTACTTAAGTAAAAGTACCAATGCAGCAATGTAAAAATACTCTATTACAAGTAAAAGTCCTGCATGAAAAATCCTACTTAAGTAAAAGTACAGAAGTATTATCAGCTTGATGTGAAGTATTAAAGTAAAAGTAGTGTTTTTGTCCCTCTGACTGATGACATCATTTGATTATTAATACTGAAGCACCAGTGTGTAAGCAGCATGTTACCGTTGTAGCTGCTGGAGGTGGAGCTAGTTTGAACTACTTTTTATACAATTAGCTAGTTTAGTCCAGTGGTTTCCAACATACGGGCCGGGCCCCTCCAAAGGGTCACAAGATAAATCTGAGGGGAGAAGAAGAAAAAACAATGTTCTAATACACAAATCTATTTTCAGTTTTTGGTGAAATACTGTATCATTTGAACATTTATTGAAATTAAACCATGTGAAAAGTTTAGATGGTAAAATCACTATTTGGTGGAGCTGTTAACAACTCACAGACATCTGAAATGTGACCCTGAGGTTGTTATTGTATCCATTGTGTGAAATCTTCATCTGAAAAGCAACTAAAGCTGTCAAATAAATGCAACGGAGTAGAAAGTACAATATTTCCTTCTGAAATGTAACAGAGTGGAAGTATAAAGTTGCATCAAATGAAAATACTCAAGCAAAGTACAAGTACTTTGAAGAATTGTACTTAAGTACAGTACCTGAGTAAATCTCCTTAGTTGCTTGGCAAGGACTCCTGTCTGCATGGGGCAGACTTCCTCCTGCACAATGCAGTGCTTGAAGCTATAGAAAACTTGATTTCAGAGAAACTTTCTTTCTTCTTTTAAGCAATTGGTAAAAAAAAAATAAAAAATAAAAACAAACACCTTCCTCTCAGGCAGATTTACTCTTGCAAATATAAACTTAATTTCTCTGAGACCTAGTTGCGTCAATGAGGTGCATACAGACAGATGGGCATTCGTTATTTTTATGCAAATGACATCAAGAAGTCTACTTAATTCATGCAAATCACCTCTAGACCTCACACAAACAATCACACGTGGTTGAGGTTGCTAGGCTACAGTGGTTGGATAACTTCTACATTATGAGGGTAACAGAAGAATCCTATAGCCACTGTATGTTTAGGTCAGAGTAGCTTTAACAGCCTGAACAACCTGGAGGAGCTGCTGAAATTACTGTGAAGCTCACCATGTTAAAATGTCTTTATTTTCAAAACCAACAGAGCATTGATAGACATGAGAAGTCGAACCAATTTTATGCAATGTGCCCAAAGTGGATTGAACAAAACAGCCTAACAAATGTCATACCTGAAAAGGCCTGTGCTTCATAGTCTTTGAGGCAAAGAGAGACACACACAGAAGGAGAGACATAGAAAGAAGCATTCACCTTTCTGAAAGCACAACATTTTGACTTGTCAAACGCAGTGGCATTACTAATGGCTGGATTCCGTTAATTGTGGCATTGCCAGGGTCCTGGTAGTGCACTGGTTCACGGACATGTTTTACAGGTAGAGTGAAATAAAACTAAGCAAACATTAATGTTGTTTATTACACCTGCTCTGAGTCAAAATGGGTCAAAATGTCTGATGTGAAAAAAGCCTGACAGAAAAGTTGTGATGCTAACATGGTGGTGGGAAGCTGCGTTATCACAACTCTGATATACTATCAGCTCATCATGTTCTTATGGCTAATGTGTTGTCTAGACATCCACAGGACGCAGAACAACACAAGCATCCCATGTTTGTCATACCTGATAAATATAAGTCAAATAATTATCATATTTACTAACTAATTATGATTAGTAGCTTTTTAGCTTTGGCTTGATCCACCAACTCCTTAAAAAATATTGGGTGCTTTAGATTTCAAGGTGACTCCCTCCACCAGACGTTTCTGTACTCTAATTGATTTTGCACTTGACATAGTGCAATCACATTGTCTGAGTCAACCATACAGACCAGTGAGCCACAAAATAAATGAGTGGAAAGAGGCTCTCTCCAACATGAGCAGTTCAGGCTTCTGTTGTTCAGGCTTGAAAGTTACTTGCATGGTTCTCAGAAACTGTAGTTCCTCTTTACACATGATATTTTTAAAGATATCGAACTTGGTTCTCAGCATCAAGCTCAGTTGCTTTTTGCTGCAGTGCTACTTGTCACTAGAAAAGAGAGAAGTCACTAATTGGATGGTGGTAAAGTGGCATAATGAGCCATTAATGCCCCAGTGCTAGGTTTTCACTCTGTGATTCAGTATGGCCTTCCTGATGTTGGTGTCTTATGAATATTTCCCAGACGGTATTAAACAGATCTCTACTTCACCTTTATTTCAAGAATCCTTGGATTTAAGGCTCAAACTCAGCAAAATGAATTGCAGTGAAAGAAGTCATATGGTACAAGTCAAACTGTCCCTTTAATATCACAGTCAGCTCATATGAGAAAAATATCCTTAACTCACTGTTGCGCTACAACAGTATTAGTATACAATAGTAAATATATATAGTAGTATATATGTGGAAGAAAAGATGTTCAATATATGAATTTATGTTCATAAAGGAATGTTCTAATTAATCTAGAGGGCCTTTCTGGCCTTCATGGTCTCTCACACAAGATGTTTTATGTTCTGGGCGCCAGGATATGTGATGAGGTGGTAGCCTTGGATGGCTAATGAAGCTAGCCTTATTATTTTCAATTAGAGTTCACTGTGACCCAGTGATGTCCTCATTTCTGCCCTCCTAGGTGGCGTGATCTAAGCCACCCTATAAGTATTATTGTTTTACTGTATGTGTTAAGTTTTTGGTATAACTGTATCCATGTTTACGCTTCTCTGATATCAGATACTTGTTTTGTAATAAACCTCATATATTCAAGTAAGAATCAGCTGGAGCCTGTAGGGTGTTTTTCATCTTTATTCATCATCAAAGTGCTGTTAGACAGTTATTGGATAAAGTACAAGTTTTCTTCATCAATATGGTAAAGTCCTTTTGGAATATTAGAGGAAAACAATAGAGGACCGAGGATGATAAACTCAGTGAACTTACTCTATCCATCATTTTCTGAACAGTTTATCCTGTTCAGGGTCATAGGAGGCTGGAGTGTATTCCAGCATGCACTGGCACCCACTGGCCACATACAGTAGGGCTAACACAAACAGACGATCACATTCACACCCACATTCACTGCTACGGGTAATTTTGTGTTTCAGATTCACCTGACCTGCATCTCTTTTGACTGTGGAAGCATTGAAGGAAGTGTAGACACAGGGAAAACATGCTCTAAGCTGCTGTTACTCTGTTAAGAGTAAAAACAACTAGAAGGTGTTTCCCATTGGATGTGCTGTTTATTCTCAAAGAATATGACTTCTTTTGGCCAGAGGCTCATGCATGTCAAGGTGAACTAAAACCTTATCACCAACTGTGATAAGGTTTTAGTTTATATGGCCAACACACTCAGCTCATTAGTTTTAAGCAGCCCTGACATTTAACTCCTTTACTGCTGATAACTGTGCTGATATTGCCAATGTTGATTGTGACTTATGATACAGTGTACTGCCAATGCCATGAAACCACTTGCCAGAGTGTGTTTGCATAATACACATCCCAGAGACTTGTGTTGTATGGACTCTCTCCCAGATATGCTCTTTTTTGACAAAACAGAAACAGAAATCTATTTCAGTTAAGTTTACCCAGTTGCATAGGTTAAACCAAATTATATATATGCCCCATATCCATATAAGAAACAGAAATAACATTCCCCATCAAATATTTTCACCTTCACAATCACCTTTAAATTCAGTTCCTTTCTGTTATAGAGATTGTGGTGAGTTTTGTGTGTTAATGAGTGTGAATAGCTTAAATTCAGTTCAGTCCAGTTGTATGGTGTAATGTATATGTGTGTGTTTGATTGTGTCTTTGATTAATTATCCATTGATCAAATAATTGACTAATCTATTCAGTTGATCTAGACTCCCACAAAAACATCACACAGATCTCGAGTTATTCATTCAGCCTTAATGTAAACCTTAACTCACACAAGACTTTAAATGCAAATGAACCTATTATCACATTGTTGGACTGATATGCTAATTGTCTCTGAGAGACAGACCTTGAGCGGTACTTGGCATGCTTGGTAGATGCATTATTATCTGCCAGAGTATTTTTTACTTCCATTATTTAGCTAATTGGGTTGAAAAAATAAGTCTCAAGATACACAAATATATTGTAAGATGTTGGAGCAAAATGCTGCCTTATAATCAGTTTAGAGTAAAAGACAGATCAGCTCAGCAGTCTGAAATCATTTGTCAATGAGTGAAGCCACAAAACTCTTAGCTCCCTTTCATAAAACATTTCAAACAACTCACTGTTAAACATGTCCCAGTGGAAACAACATGCATGACTGAAACATCCCCATATTATAAAAGTGAAAGGTTAATAAGTGAGAAATCAATTATGGTATTCATGTATGCACAATATGTTTTAAATAAACACATCCACCAAATGCCACATCTGTCAGCCAAGCTATCATGGCACAGCCAGATTATATTCCAAATTATGAGTTTTGGATTTTTATTTCAAATTATGCATGCCCTCTGAGAGGTCTTGCAGTGTGACAGTTGTTGTCAGACTGGCATTTAGTGTAATTATTGGCATTTGGTCTCCAGCATCTGTAGCTCGGTGCAGTGTTGTTTTTCTGCGAAGGCTCATTATCATATTTTTCCCCCCAACTTTCAATTATGAATGTGTTGTCATCTGACCTTCATTTTAGATCTCTGGGATATGAAACACAGTGCTGAAATGGGGAATTAATAGTGCTCTGTCAAATATCAACTCATCAACAACAGCCGCTGACTCTATCCAGTTCGGTCATAATGCACACTTAGCTTTTTTCCCCTACAGTGCACTCATCACTGCAGAGTGATGGCAGCTATCCTCAACTTTAAAAATAAGAGCGGTCCCTCAGGAATTGAGATGGAGCAGTCTGACATACAGTAAATTAATACAAAAGTAGGTGTTGTAGTAACAGTAAATCAAGTACCTGACTGCATCCTCGCAGACACCTTCAAATTAATATTTCACACTGCTGTCAGGCTGCTGACCTTATACTTTGAAGGCAGGTGTCTCCTGAGGCACAGGTGAACGTGGCATTTATGCATCCCAACCCAACAACCACTTTACACCCACAGAGAGACTCACGCAGCGATACTGTGTGCAGGTTGGCTAGCTGTTACTGACTGTAATAAAATCTGAGTTTTGGATTCGTGCTGGGGAGGGAAGTCATCTAGAATCACATTGCTTTTGTTTGGTTGTGTTTAGTTTGTTTTTCCTTCCTGTATACAGAAACTGCTGGATTGAGGCTGAGCATGTAAACAGTTCCAACAAGCAAACTCAGATTCAGCCAGGAATAAGTTATTTAGCTGAAATCATTTTTACTTGTTTTATTTTGAGAATACATTTCACAAAGACACAGTGTAATCACGTTTGTCTTTGTTTAAATTACAGCTGCATGGGAAAAAAAAGTTGACAAAACTTGGCTCAATATAATCTAATTAACTGGTAAACAATTAAGAAAAATTTAAATAAATTCCTGAGTTCCTCTTGAGTGATGACAAATGAAAATAAGATTTCCTACAATCACGACACTGGGTGTCAGTCACAAACACAAACAGTGAGAGATAGTGGGAAGAACTAGACACTCTCAGTACACATGAAACACGTATCCGTATCTGAAGATGCTAACCAAGATGAAGTTGAGGCAGCCAAACTTGACCTTAACAGTATTCTACTGTTCGCTCATTCTGTATTTGTATTGAACATTTCATTTGATAAGCCATTTTTCAGAGTTTAAGTTTTCAAAAACAGATTGTGGAGTAATGACAGAGCTTTTGCCCTTTGGAACCTTCCTCCATCAGATAATAAAGCAATAATGATTATGTAATGCTTCTTCTGTGGAAGCTCAATAGACTAGTCCTGGCAAGACACTCACACTTCATTCTGTGCTGCGTCAGCTGACAGCTAGCTTATCATACCCATCAAATCTCTGCAGTGATGTGGTGGTCTTTTTAAAAGCCTTCATGCTCATACTCCCTGTTGACGCTTTACTGCTGCTGCCTCAACAAAAGCCTCCTTCACCGTAGCCTCCAACTGCTGTGGCTTGAGTCTGTTTTATCCTCCCTGCTGAGGTCACACTACTAGGTTAAATATGGGACTATGGTTTGCTGCATCCCCTTCAAGTTATTTATCATGTGTTGTCTATTCTGTTCTGTTATGCTGTACTGCGGTGACAGAGGGCCTTTCCGACAGCAATTCCATGCTGCCAAGTTAAATAAGCTATTGCCATCTCTAACTGCAATACATGACATCAGTGACTAATAAAACGATAGTTACTGTCAGTGACCTCATTCTACCTTTCTACATGGTAGTGAGCTCAGCTCAGAGAGGATGTGAGGGTGAGTTTTTGGGTAGAACAGCAGAAACTGGTGGTTCTTGTGCCTTGCAGGCCATATTGTAAAGATTTTCACTGTCAAGCAAAGACTGAATTATTTACTCACAGGTAAATAATTAATTTATTATTCACGTCATTTTTTTATTGGTTTATCTGACAGGGACAGTGATCATTGATCAACAGACAAGCCTGTTGTTCCAGCCAGTGGTTTAAAAAGGCTCTCTAAATATAGATATATCTTATAAAATTCAAATTCTCACAGTATAACACAGTAATCAGCCACAGTTTATAGGCTTACTAAACCTGAAATCCACCAGTGATGGAGACATTGGTGGATAAACCTTCAGCCTACTGTAGGGATGCTTTGACACTTAAAAGAGGACCCAATTTCGCATTGCACTCCTATGTCATTGTTGGACTGACGATGGATAGTTTAAAACTTGATGCAGCAGAATCAGAGATATTGTCTTATCAAAACCTGGCACCTACATTGCCCACAATGCAACTTGACTCAATTCACTCAGCTGTGCAGATTCTGATGTGTTATGCTAGTAGCAGTTAATGTAGCCTCCATCTGCTGCCCTCAAGCAGAAATTAGGAGCGAGCTACAGAAGTCTGGTAACTTCATTTCTTTCTATCTCAACACCCACAGATGACCATTTTCAAACTTGTAGCCATGACTCACTTGTGACATCATTAGAGGTTAATTTATATCAGACTTTGCGCAACTCTCACTGGAGTCACAAACCATATGTGATATGCAGTAGCACTCCTCAAGACTTGTTAACAGGCTTTGATGTGTAAAATTGATGGAGCTCCCCTTTAAGAGTCAACTGTAAAATATTTACATGTACAAGCAGCTTTTGATTAGGGAAGTTTTTTTTCCAATGTGTATAATGATACATGAATGCAACATCTGAGACAATATTTTTTTATCAATCTGGCTTCTTGTGTACATTTCCAGAGAGACATTTAAAAGGAAAATGAATACATACAAAAATACAGTAACAATTTCCAACTTTATGTACATATACAACTGCCTTAGAAACAAACAAAAAAACATACTATCCTCACACCACTGCTCTTCATTTTGTATATTGGCTTGTTTTCTGTTTTGTTTTCTTTCTTTCAGTCTAACATGAACACTGATAGCAGCCTTTGTCTATCTATATCTAAATCTCTAATATGGATATTATTGCGCTTTCAGGGTTCCTCTGACTTCATTTGTTCATGTATTTGTTGAGGTACAAGCAGAGTTTTGAAGCTTTGTTGGAAAAAATAGTTAGATCCTCAACCAAATCACATATATTATGTGTTATTTATTATGTTTTCATTCGCTTCTTTGCAGCACATTCATGTTTTTAAGCCTCCTTAAAGGCTGATTTGTGCCTCAAGAGTCCTCAGGCCTACTTGTCCTCTTCTACAAATAAATTATTCCCTTAATAATCATGTTCTTTCAAGAATTGCCATTATACACTAATATGCAAACTATGTATATTTAGTTATTTATTTTTCTAACAACTAAATGTAACATTTTATTAACTTCACAAACTGGGTTTAAGATAAAAACATATGGTGTATGACAATAATTTAATAAACAGCGCTATTAGGGCTCAGTAGAAATGTTTGTATTTTATATTTTTTAAAACCAGTGTTGTTTCTAGAACCAGGCCATGATACATTCATTGTGTTATGAATATATGCCAAAGGTCAGATCTATCTCTTTGTCAATACGCTATCAAAAAAATAAGAGGAAAGGAAACAATAGACTTTGACCTTTCTGATGTTTTACATCTTAGTGGAGACTTAATGTCCGTACTAGATAGACCAACTTGTGAAGTTCTTTCATTGTGTGTTCTAGGCTACCAATCAGATTATATCTTCTTACAGCCAATTGGGACAAAGTAGGCTAGCTGGCTGGGTGTGTTGGAGTTTAAACTTTGGACCTGAGAAGAGGAGCTGAGAGATACAGTAGAAACTCTTTAGGAACAGAGAGACAAAGCTTTTACACAACAAAGTAAATTGGATATTTTAACTAGATCTCTGTTGTCTTGGGGGTTTCTTTGGTGTGCTACCCAAGCAGGGAAACTATGGAGCAATACGCAGATCAGGTGAGTAACAAAATATTGTCTTTTTTATTGGATTGTAGTATGCCAGTTATGGGTTACAGTGAGAGTTAAAACTGGAAAGTCCCGCAGAGGAAAGTACAGCTTGTCAGCAAATGAAAATCCTACATCTACATCTAAAATCTACCTTACTCTAAAGACAAATGCCTGTTTTAGAATAACAATGAAACAACAGAGTGTCATAAAAAATTGTCAAACTGATTCAGCACAGAATGCGGAAAATATTGTACAGTACATTGTGCTCTGGGAGGATCGTGGTGAATTGTTGGCAATAAAGCAGTAGTCCCCAGCTGTGGCAGCATATGAAACCTTTATCATCTTGTTGTCTTTGTTTCTAAAAGCTTTGTTGCCATTAAATGTCATGATCTCATTTCAGGGTTGCGATGGCATCGAGCTGCTTGACTGGCTGTTTGATCAAAATGATGGAATCCTCCGTCATGAGGAACCAGGACACCATGGCAACCATCACACCTGGCCAATCCAGGACCCAAATGTGCGTGTGGCTGTGGGACCTTTCATGTCACTCATACATACATACAAATAACTGTTTACTTTGTATATACTGTACAATAGTTCCTCCTTCACAGATTGCGTGTTATAAAAGACTGTTCCATCTCTCGCCATGTTGTCACCTCAGACAGACAGACTAATGATAGTTCTTTGGGTTTTCACCCAGCAGATGCTGCAGCCGGCTGAGCAGGCAGACGATGACTTCCTTAACGCCCTACTGAGTGGAAATGATTCTGTATCGGGTTCGCCTCTCTGGTCTCCTTCTCATAGTGACAGTGGGATCAGCGAGGACCCTCCCTCAGACCAGATGGACAGCCCTCAGCGCCCTGAGAGCCCCCCTGGGGACGCTCACTACTTCGGCCCAAGGCCACAAACCAAGGCAGCCCTGGAGGCCGACGTCTCCATTGACCTCAGTAAGTCACAAGGAGAACATTCATAATGGGAAACATTATAATATCAATCATTTAATATAGATTCAACTTTATGGAGAAGTGTTTCCAATGATGTGAGTCAAAAAAGAAAAAGATGGTGAATTAGGAATTTCAGTCTCAATATCTTCTGGCTTTGTTCCTGGACATGAATCCCTGAATCCCCTTTATCACAGATAATAAAGTAGGATAACATAGATTATTTGGGACTGTGTACAAGACTATTTAAACTATCAAAGACACTGACGTTATGAAAAACAAAAGTACCCATGTTGAGGACTAAAAAGAGTAACTGGTATTTGAGCATTGTTCAAGGCTCCAACTGTCATTTCAAGGTTTTTTATCATTGTTTATCGCATAATCCAAACAGTGACACTAGCATGTCTTATTGATCTTTGTTTGCATTTACTCTATCTGTATCCTTGTGTCTGTGCGGGTGCAGATGGCTGGGACCCCAGCTTCCCAACGGGCAGGACAAAGATTACGCAATATCCTTCTGATGTACATAGACCGCAGCTGTCCTCTGGCTTTCCTCTAACTGTCAAGGATCTGCTACTGTCTGGCACACCAGAGCCAGTAAGTATGTCCTTGTTGTGTTGGGAGTTTGACAGAGTATGTGTGGGTGGTTGTAGTAGAGGGGCAGCGATAGTGTCTTGTGGGTGTTTGTGTATATTGTTTGTGTACATAACCTGTTGTTTACCTTTTGTGAAAGTTAGTGTGTGTGTGTGTGTGTGTGTGTGTGTGTGTGTATGTGTGTGTGTGTGTGTGTGTGTGTGTGTGTGTGTGTGCGCACACGTGTATTTCAGTAAAAAACAAGTGGGTGACTACACTTGTTGAAATCATGGATTCACCAGGAAGCGAGGCCTTTGGAATTTCAAATGAAATATCTATTTTTAAACATTTGTGTACAGGAAGCGTGCAGCAAATCTTCCCAGCAGCACCCAGCTTTGTATGTTGACAGAGGAATAAGGAATGTGACGAAACATTTAAAGGATGTAGGTCCATACATTTTTTTCAAGTCTGTCTTAAAATAGTCAGGTGCCCATATGAAGACTGAAACGGGTTTTTCTTGCTGTACTGATTCCTTCTGTTCATATTGGCTGTTTAAATATCCCTTCATAATGTGTTTTCAAATGTAAAATACTAACCTGCGAGGCAATTTTGTCTGGAGAAAGAAGAAAAATACTGACCTGTGAGATAGTTTGATGTGAGAGAGGCTCAATGACACATGAAGCAGTTGATCAGGTAGGAGGTCATAAATACCAATGGATCTATAATACCAATGGATGAATGGATCTATGGGAACTATAAATCAGTTTGATTGAACAGTGGGGCAAAATCTTTGATTGTTTATAAGCAGCAGATCAGTTTACCTCAAACTAGGCTTTTGTGAGTCACAGCAGGTGGTAAGTCTTTCCTGGATAGCACTTTAGATCTCGGTGCTATGACAGTTATTCTTAGTTTGAATAAATATAAGCAATCTTAGACATAACCACCACTATGTGCCTGTGACATTTATGTTTAATGTCCTACAACATTAAAATGAGACAAATCAAGTTAAATAACACTCAAAAACACTGAATTGATTGTTCTTACTGTTGCATGCTGGGAAATCTTGAGGAGGGTCAAACCAGTACTCTGTAGTATCATTTTTTTTTACATTTTTTTAAAGACAATTAAAAGACAAAAGACAAGTGTAGAGTAGCTTATGAGTGTGTATACAGGCTTGTAGTTATTCCTTTTGGATTAAGTACCACAGGCGTGTCGGCCCTCTATGAGTGCTTTGTTTGTTTCTTCTCTTCTCTTGCTCAACTTTTGCAATGACTGCAACCAAAACACACGTGGGTCACTTTTTGTAACCTGTGAGTCACTGGAAGGGCAGAAAACAGGGCAAAAAATATTCCTAAACCCTACTGACAAAAAGTGGGAATTTTTGTACTAAAAAGACAAACTTTGGAAGATATCCACTTGAGTTGACTAACTGACTGCTGAAGCCTCATATATGATTCAGATAAACATTTGAATACATTTTTGCACAAAACGAGGACTGTGGATTTTGTGCTCCATTACTTACATTTAAAGCACATTAGGGAATCTTTCATGGTCAGTATGCACAGGAGGAATGATTACAGCAAGAAAAACCTGTTTCAATGTTTTTTGTTTTAAGACAGACTTGAAAAGTTGAGTACCTCAACCTATCCTTCAAGTCAGTATTCTGTTGAAGTTGATATTTTCCTTAAACTTTCCCATAAATGTGTTACTTCCTTTGGAAAATGCAGTCATGTGAAATACATAAAATGCATTTTATTGAAGAAAAGTTTATGCTGCATCATCTTAAATGGCGTTTGTCATTGGATTACAAAAAGGGTCATCAGTGGATACAGCAAATGACCACAAGCAGAATATAGTGTTTGTGCATTTATGCCTCTCAAAGTTGAGGGTTTGCAGTGTTTTGGGTTTCAGCACACTTCAAGTACTGATCCCATCTTTGCAGACCACTTTAATAAGAAGAGGGAGAGAGTGGCAGAATGCACCTTCTCACACCATACCTGCTTTGAGTTAGCCATGAAATTAGAGTGTTGAAGGTGGACGGATATTCTGGACTCATTTAACTACTTCTTGTGAAGCCCTACGGAGAGGAGGGATGGAAGAGACATGGGGCCAGAGAGAAAATTTAATCAAACAGCAGTGATGATGTTTTAAATATTAGTATTCATATCTCACCTCCAGCCCCCACAGCCATCACAACAGTCAATTCAAGAGTTGATTCTCAATGAAGACGAGAAGAAGCTTTTGGTGAAGGAGGGGGTGACTCTACCCACTCAATTACCTCTCACGAAGGTAAATTTCTATCAGTGTTTGTGGGTATACAATGAAAACAATTAGCAGCTCTCAGAAACTATTCTGCAGAGGTTCAGACTTAAACATTCCTTCCTCTGTGACCAGTATGAAGAGAGGATTCTGAAAAAAATACGCAGAAAGATTCGCAATAAGCAATCTGCCCAGGAGAGCCGGAAGAAAAAGAAGGAGTATATTGATGGGCTGGAGAGCAGGTAAGAGTCTAATTTAATTAATCTCATTTACACAAGAGTGGCAAGCAAATGTAGAAAAGATGATGATTTTACATGTTTTAGAATGTTAATTACAAATTCAGTATGCTTTCCATTACTGCAAACCCTCTTCCAAAACTTAATGTAAGTCTCTTGATAGTTTTCCTGCTGCACCCTCCAAGCAGTCATTGGTCAGTCCATTTCAATTCAATTTTTTCACTTCAATTCAATTTTATTTATAAAGCGCCAAATCATAACAAAAGTTATCTCGGGGCACTTTTCACATAGAGCAGGTCAAGAGCGTACTCTTAAATTTACAGAGACCCAACAATTCCCCCATGAGCAACAGAGCAGCAAGGAAAAACTCCCCTTTAACGTGAAAAAACTTCAAGCAGAACTGAGCTCTAGGTGGGCGGCCATCTGCCTTGACTAGTTGGTTTGAGAGAGAAAGCGGGAGGGAGAGAGAGGAGGAGAGGGAGGGGGAGATACTTTCATAGTTTTTCAGAAAGCTATGAAAGTCCATGATGTGCCATACTCATGTAACTGTGATTCCAGGGCTTGATTCTGGCCTTTGTCATTCATCATTCCCCTCTCTCCACATGTTTACTGTCTATCAGTTGCTGTTGAATACAAAAATGCCAGAAAATAATCTTAAGAAACACGCTTCAGGTAACATCACGGTGAACATTTCATCTACAGTTTTGAGTAAAAGTTAGGAGTAGTTTAGGAGCTTAGACTGTTTAAAAACGGATGTGCTGAACAAGTGGGAAAGGAAACCAATCGTGAACATATGTTATACCTTGGAAAACTGGATGTCAATAATATGAAGTGCATTGTATGCCATTTTAAATGGTTAACATGCAAAATTATCTGTATGGGCCTCTAAATCATAAACTAAATGAGATTAGCACAGTTCTAAAACTCATTCTGAGCAGGTAGCGTGCAGCTTTTTTAACGATTATTTTTTGAGTATTTTTGCATTTAAGTATAGTATGAATTGTATATGATAAAGAAGAAGACAGGAACTATAGAGAGGTGAGAGAGGTCCCCATCCAGAGTCAAACTGGCAATGTTGCAGTTGCCACAGTGCACATTTTAGTCCCTCAGCCACATTGACACCCTCATACACTTTTACAGAAAAACATCACTTGTAGTTTTGGGTGCAGTAGTACAGTGGTTGTTTTTAATGTTAATAAAAATAAATATAATGGAGCTTTAATGAAAAAGTTTGATTCCACTGAATTCTAACTAGAGTGATTTCACTGTGTCTGCTCCCCCTCTGTGTTATCTTCTCTAGGATGGCTACCTGCAATGCACATAATCAGGAGCTGCAGAGGAAAGTGTCGCAGCTGGAGAAATGTAACGTGTAAGGGAATTTAAAAGTGGGACTTCTCTTTCCCTTTCCAATGATCAATCACTCATCCCTCTGTAATCTCTTGGCAATGGTTATAATGACATTTCTTTTATTGTTTTTTTGTCTTTCCTCTTTCCTTTTCCCACGTCCTCTCCACAGGTCACTGATGGAACAGCTGCGCAGACTCCAGGCTCTGGTCATGAATACGTCTAACAAGCCAGCCCAGACTGGGACATATGTAATGGTATGGCTGTTCTCTCTCTCTCTGTGTCTGTGTGTGTGTGTGTGTGTTTGTGTGTGTATGTGTGTGTGTGTAATGCAGGTAGACAGACTACCCTGACGCTCCATATGACTCATTGTTAAAAGAAAACAAATCACCTTCACAGCAACCTAAAAAGTAACAATCATTACAGCTGCTTTAGCCACTACATTTGTCCACAATGGACAAGACATCACAAAGGACACAAAAAGGCACAGTCCCCATAAAGAAAAATACACTGTCTGAACAGAAGCCATTTATTGCCTTTGATCACTCCAATGGAATAAAATACAAGGCCTGAGGCTACATAAGAGGAAAGATTTTTTTTAATCTATAAATATGAATTAGTCTCAGTTCACAGTCACAGAATACATATTCTCACAAGCGCAGCAAGAGCATGATTACTCTCTTTATTCTGAGCATTGCAGCCTGACTGCATATTCACAGAGGGAATATCTGAGCCGCTCGCCATACAAACGTCCAACGATGTAGAACACACTGATTTTCAAGCACTAACTTTCTTCGACCCAAACTCACTGCGAATGATGTGTTTTCCTCCTATTCTGGCTATTCTTTATCTAACTCTTTCCCTCTTTCTTTTGCATTTGATTTTTTTTATCCCATTCTTAGGTGCTGCTGCTGTCCTTCTCCCTAATCCTGTTCCCCAGCCTCAAGCCGTTCTCTGACACCAAGGTCAGCCAAGGAGACTTCAGCCCAGTCAGAAGTGAGTAACCTTCAGTACTAAAAAGCTTTCTGCGCCCACCTGCCAACTAATCCAGCACCTCTCTGTCACCACAGAGGAGCTTGTTAGAACTGCAGTCTCACCTGCCGCTGAAAAGGTTTTCACCCGCAGAGCCTGGCTAAGGATTTGCAGTCAAGTTTAAAAATCTGATTCAATGCACAGAGAACCACAGCCATGTATTATAATTACAGTTATTAAGATACAGCTCTGTCAACAGCTTCTGAAAAATCACCTTTAATCATTACTTTGTTATTAAATTTATTGGCACAGCCTCCAGAAGTCAATTTTTTAAATTAAGAGTGTAAATTAGGAATTTCACAGCACTAAGGTGTAATTTGTCACCATAAACTGTTTGACAGCCTGTTAAACGTTTTTGGAGATTTAGAGTCTTGAATTTGATGTACTCTGCGTTTATGTACACAACACACAAACACTGGCACACACTTGCTTAGCACAGTGCCAGTTTAACTGAAGAAAACAACACAATAATAAGCAGAGCCGCATGTCCGCAGAAGCTTTAATTTGTTTATCTTTCCTCGGTGTCTTATTCTCACACAGTCCAGTCACGGTCCCTGCAGAACCTTCAGGCTTCACGCGTGCTGCATGTCATTGACCCCCCATTCTCCGCCGAGGATGAATCAGAGTCTCTGCACCGGCATTTCCCGGGAGACTTGGGATTGGAGGATATTACCACGCTGATGGGGAAGCTGAAGGTGAACAAACAACGGTCCGGTTTGGAGCCCGTGTCTGTAAACAGCAGTCGGGAAGAAAGGATGGGTCACTTCCACATAGACCCAATCACTGGTCACGTAGCTTCCGTGACCTTGGATCCCCACCGCTCTGCTAGGCTGCGACCAAATGCCGATGACATGTAAAAGAAATGAAGACACATGAATTCCCCAAAGTGTCCTTCTTCTAATAGAGCAGGGAATCATCTGGGGCTGCTGTTTACATAGAAATTAAGTTTTAATCATTCCTGTTTTGCCTTTCATATACATGCATGTCTGTTTGCCTTTTTTTCTTTATTTGTGATACTGTTTTATATCAATATATAGATTTGAATGTTAAACTGAAATTGCCTGTCGAAGTGAACTGTGTATCCTTTGCCTTCTGGTTTTGATAAAATGCCAGTGTAAATTAGTGTGTGTGGGTAAATAGAGCGATGATGATGTGTACAGTTTTGATCTCAGCAGATAATTTGTAATATGTTTAAGGCTTTTAAAAGCATGTTTTCACTGAAGAATTGATTAGAACTGTTAAGATTCATTTATGGATAAAAAACCGCCTCAAATAAAAGATGTCAGAAAGAGAAATGTGGTTCAAAATACTGTGGATGCATTTTAGGGCTTTAATAATTAAAAAAGCCACTCCAAGCACAAGGTACAATATTTCCCCTGATAGTTCTGCCTCAAAAGATATGGTCCAATGTCTAGACAAGCCATCCCCTAAAGGTCGAGTACAGTAGGTTTGATGTCAGTGGAGGCATGGTTAACAGAGAGAGAGACAGAAAACTAGGCCAAAGGTGCAAAAGATGACCTCTTATCTTTTGACTCAGACTTCTTACCTAATAACTGACATGTTGATATATTTACTCACTGAAGACAGGCTGCTGCTTGTGTCTACAGCACTCATGTGTCTGTCTTGTCAGTGCAGACAAGTGCTGATGGGATGAAAGTGTTCTTAAGCCTGCTGCCTCTCAGACCAGAATTTCATCTAACATTTACGGTCTGACTTGTTCAGGTTGACATTTTCTGTGGCTGGCAAGACTTAACTTCACCGGGGAACCAGAGATGCACTTGTGAAATTAAAAGACTCCACTGTAGAAACTGGCTTTTTTTTGACAGCATAGAGTAATAATTGAATGAATGTATAAATAAAACACGAACATGGTTCATATTAAAACAAAAAATCATCCTGAAACAGGAATTTTATGTGAAATTATTTCATCCTTTACACTTTTTATAACCTTGAAGGCACAGAAAACATTATTGTGAACTTTCGTTTGGGGAGACATAACATTTCATTATTCTGTTTTTTGGGGAGGCATTTTCTGCCTTTAGTAGATTGTACCAGTAGAGAGGGAGAGAGAGATGCAACACAGGTCTCAGTCAGACTCAAATCAGGAACATTGCAGTTCATGGTCGACGTTGAAGACCGGGGGTGCCGCAGGGTTAGTTCAATAAAGCAATGGAAAGACTTTCAAAAACAGATCTGTGTTTCATAACACATTAAAATGGATAAAAAGAGAATTCAACAAAGAGAATTTTACAACTCCCACAATACTTTTTCTCTAACTTGAGGCTCTTTTTTTAAGACTCCTGACACACCAAACCAGCAGACGGCCGCCGGGCATCTTTGGTCCGTCTGTGACTCACCAAACTGACTGTCAGCAGTTCTTGCAGTGCGTTAGTGAGAACATTTTAACAGCAACTTCAAGCAATGCGTTGATCTTTACTGGCACTAGTTCTTCGTAACTGGTGTATTAGGGTCCTAAAGATGTCAGTATGCAACACTATGAATGCCCTCCAGGGTCTAGATTGTGTAAAAGTGTGTGACATTATCCTCATTTTTATACGATGATTGCATCTTGCCCCTCTCTGTTACAGCCGGCTCAATCTGCTTTCAAGTGTGGCTTTTCAGAACAACTATAAACACTTCTGCCTTCAAACGTGGCCAGACTGCACTTTGTACAAACTAGTTTAGAGACACAGCTGTTGAGTTTTAACTTTTGTGGTTATACTGATATTACTGTACTAAAACTGAGGATAAAATCAGATTCTAGTTGACATTGTTTTCTAATATTTATTTTACTTTTATGTATGATTAATAAAGGATTAAACTATGTAGTCAGATTTCATTCCTCCAATCAATACAAATATAATATATTGTCATCTTTATATTTATCAATGACACTCAACTGCCTGCACAAGAGAGGACTGTGTATTCTGTAAAGTCACAGTATTAAATCAACATCATAAGTTATGCTACATGAAAGTAATAAGCTTTCTATATGCCTTGAAAAACACAATATGCTGTGTTGACTTGTCTTTCTATCTCTTGTCTTCATCTGTTCCTTTTCCTCTTTTATTCAACTTTGTCTTGTTTTTCCTTTAATCAGGGTGAAAGTCTCTTGACCCTCAGTATCTCTAATCAGCACCTTAACCCCTTGCTTTGATTATCCAAATCCCCATGGAGCCGACAGCCCCTACACATAGATTGGCTACCACTGAGTTTGTGTAGCCATTAGTGGAATGACAGGAAAACTGAGTGTCCATCAAAGAAAGCCCTCTTCTTCTTTTTTTAATCTACAAATTGGCTTTTATTTTCAATGTGAGGTGTGACGCTGGCCCAGATAAACTTGGCTTCTTACTTGTTTGGTGGAGGATTCCCAAGCACCTCCAAACTTTGGTATTAACAAAATTGTTTTTCCAATTTCAGCGAGAGAAGGAGGAAATTAATATACCCCAGCACATACTCAAGCTTCAGAGCTGAATCTTTCATTTTAAAGAGGTGCAAGAGCAATTAAATTATGTTTACTTTTTTTTGTCTTGTTTTCTTGTTTTTTAGGCATGTCAGTGCAGTTCTCTGCTGCAGCACTAATTTGACAGTAAGTCTAACTAGGAAGACACCAGCTGCAGTATTTTGATTAATAGAAAATATTGAAAGCAATATATTTTGTATACAGCCGTGGCCAATAGTTTTAAGAATGACACAAGTATTGGTTTTCACAAAGTTTGCTGCTTCAGTGTTTTTAGATCTTTTTGTCAGATGTTACTATGCTATACTGAAGTATAATTACAAGCATTTCATAAGTGTCAAAGGTTTTTATTGACAATTACATTAAGTTTATAGTGTCAATATTTGCAGTGTTGACCCTTCTTTTTCAAGACCTCTGCCATTCGCCCTGGCATGCTGTCATGCTGACATGTAATGCATGTCAGTGGATTCTTAGAAAGTCCAACACATATAATTATCTAGCATAATCTGTTTACAAAAGTTAAGGGTGTATTACTCAACATGAGTGACTAATCTGTGAATCACAATTAATGCTTGAGTTAATGGAATATGCAGATGTGAGAAATTTGTGTGACTCTAAACAAATAAGAAAATGAGTCATAACCTGGTTCCTATTAGTTTGTGCTGGTGAGAGTATCTTTGCCCATAATGATTTGGCATTGATTAATTTTGTAAACAAGCAAATTTAATTTCAGTATGAATTCAATGGTGGCACTAGTGAGTGAATTATTTATTTGTTTGTGTAGTCTTATCATAAAGTCTTAACAATGCAAGAACTGAAAATTGATTTAAACTCCACATCACAATCACATTTAATCACCCCTCTTTGCAGTCAAAAATAATGTCAACATGTTTTTTAAATGTGTTGGTCATACTTTCGTATTTAAGAGAACGAAGAAAAATGGTCTTTGAGGAAATATCAGAAATGCTCTTTTTTGTCTCAGCTGGCTGGAGGGGCACATGACAAAGTAAGCAAACTGCTGTAGCCGCAAACCAGAGACAGGGATTTTGAAGAGCAACAACCAGCATCTAACCGATCCGAAGTTACATTTGCAGGAATGTTTTACAAGCTGTTTACTGTGCTGCAGCTGAGCAGTTAATTAGCTAGTTGATGTTAGCGGCGCACTTTGTTTGAATGTTCGGTTGGTGGCTCTTCCGAATGGCTAATGCACAAGACGTGTGTTCATGTTTGAAAGTTAGATAAGGAGACATTAGCAGACAAGCTAATGTGGGATGTTGTTCAGAGTCTGAGGCTCTTGTGTTGCGTAGCAGGATGCAATCAGGCTCAGTGTGACTGTCAATCAGTTTCATTGATTTAATACAAAACTAGGGGGAGCCATCATGAAACCAGAGAATTTAAAATATAATTTTTTCCATTTTGGTTCTATTTCAATTGACACATGAGCTTCACCCACAACTAATAAGAAGAAAACTGAGGTGTCGTGACCGTCACAGTATACACAATGTCTATTTCTTTCTTGTTTCTCTATTCAGTTTTAATTCGACATACTGACATAAGGACACAAATCCAAGGAGGAACCAAATACAAGCAATTAACAAATCAATAAAACCACAACTGTCTCAACAGTGATTGTACCAGAAATGTCTTCAACAATGTAACAGTAGTGGAGAGTTTGTATTTGGTGGAAAAAGATAAAATTATATCACAGTCAGTAGCTGTAAAAGCTCGCGCTGGGCTGGATGGAGAAATCTAAATACATTCTGAAGGCACCAACAGTTTCTGTCTAAAGATGTCTGCAAGTCACTACAATTACTTCTGCCTCTGATCACTGTGTCAAAACTTTAGTGGGGTGAATAGTGTTAAATGTTAGCAGAGCAGACACCTCGCTGTTAGTCGGAAGCATTTTACATCAACTTTGGATCCAGTCACCTTAGTTTGTAATTGATACACTCTAAGACTCAAGAAGGTGATTTAACACAAACAATACTTATAGTTCTCCCTTTTTTGTTTTATTTTATTTTGATTGGCATAGTTGTAATCTTCTGGTTCTTCAATTAAGCAAGGTAAATGTTAATTTAATTTAATGTCCAAGACACCAATCTGTGTATTTTTTTGATCATTATTGCTGATTTTAAGATGATGTGAAACTTCAAAAAGAAAACTCCAGTTGACAAAGGAAAATACAAGAGCAAAACAGGCCACACCTCAGTTCAGTCAGCTCTGATGCAGCATGATAAAAGTGCATTTGGATGGAGGCAGAGGGAGGGGGTGGTAGCGGGCTTGAGTCAACACAAACACAAACACATGCAGTGCAAACAAATGAAGGTTTCATTAACCGGGCACTGTGTCACCCCAGAGCTGGTGGCTTTACTCCACATTAAAGCTGATTAAAAAAACCACTAAATAAATTCTGAGTCCCATACTGAGCAATTGACCTCAGTCTTTAAAGTCGCTGTAAGTGCAAAGTGCAAAGAGATGTAATAACAGCAGAAATATGTCAAGGATCTCAAAGACTAGATGTAAGTCTGGTATTCCATATAAACTGATTCTTGTGTATTTCTCTTAAATTATTAAATAAAATAATACATTTTTGAAGCGCAAATAAAAGGAATCTTACCCTTGCTTGTTCTGAACAAAGGGAACAAAGGAATCTATTTGTGGCTCAGGATTGAGAATGGTGCTTTAAAAAGCATGAATTTAAATAATCTTTAAATCACTCTGAACTCATATGGAGGTGTCTGGTCATAGATGAATGTTTGACAGGAGAATTTCATCCTGAGAGTTAGGTCTACACCAAATATTGGGCTAACAGATGAAAATCAAAAATTATTCTTTTTCGGCTCCAGAATACTAATCATTCTCAAGGTGATCCTGACTGTGAGCCTGAAGCCAGCTCTATGAATTAGTGGTGTTATGGTTCTGTATGCAGTCTGACTCGGTGTCCTAAGCTAAAGAGGTCAAAACTCCAGCAACACTTGTAGTATACAGAACAAGTTTATTGTTTGACCAATGTGTTTCGGCTTGTGGCCATCAGGGTCATCCTGTGTCCCTAGCTGCCATTCTCTATCGGTCCTCCAGAGGCCCTTCTCCAGAGACTTTTATCCCTTTTTGTTTGGACTGAACTGAGTGGGAGAAAGCTGATTTAAGTTATAAATTTAAAGACTTCTGGCATGATATCTTAAGTTGCCTTTATTAGTTAGACTGTATTCATTGTGTTTTCGGGTTTTTGGTTCTGTTTGCTCTGTGTTTTTCCTCCTGTGTTCATATAATCCTACCCAGCCTGCTTTTCTCTTCACATCTGCCCTGCCCTTGTTTCTTGCCACCTGTTACTGGTTGTTTCATTATTTCAGTTTGTATTTAAGTCCTGGTTTTCAGTTCATTATTGTTGGATCCTTTTGTCGGCTCTGTTTGTGCTGCATTCTGTTTCAGTTCTGTTTCACGCTTCTATGTGAGATTTTCCTGCCATCAAAAATATATCAGTATGCAGTCAGCTTCATCTCTGGCCCCGCTGGGACAAGATAGTGAACTGAAATGGCGTACTGATTGATCAATCAGGAGAGCCTCAACAACCCCTAGCATGCCAGCTGTCTAATTACACCCTAACAGTTTATTTACTTTCTCTAAGCAACTAAAAGAGCATCATGACAACTAAGATTGTTACCTATGGTCCTTGGCGTCCCTCCAGATGTGGCACTTTCCCTCCGACTATCTGGATGACGAAATGCTTCTGTTCATTCAACAATGACAAATTGTTGCCTCTGACTCAGCACACACATGAAGCGAGTTTAAGCTCTCTTCATGGACAAGTTTTGTGCGTGACTGGATCAACCTGACACGAACTCTTGTTGGTGTTTTCCAGCTTCCGTGATTTTACAAGAACAATGGCAAATGTGACCACACTTCAGAAGAAATCCAGCTTGTTTTTTGCACCTGTGGTCAGAGTTTTTTGCCTCACTGCAACACGGTATATCTTAGCTCTGTTTTTTTGTTTTTTTTATTGGTGAATTTCACATAAGCTGACTGGCTTGGACCCTCCAAACTCAGAAAGCAAAATATGGTTACCTCAACAGCTCTATCTTTGCTAAAGTCTGTTGAATCATTGGTCTGCTTTATTTTTTTACCCTCTGCTACTTATACTTGTTTTATTGTATTTTGTTTTTGAAAAGTGTATTATAATTAAGTTACACTGGAAGTGACCAAATGGTACAACACCAGCTCTGCAACTTCACATTTGTCACTGTGGGTGCATCAAGTAGACTGCTTGTTAGCAAGCATTGTGTAAACAGGCAATCTGACTCTCTCCAGCAATTTGCCGAACAGCACTTCATTTTGTTTTTATCTGTGATCTTATATACAAGGGACACATAAACTACAATAAGGATCTCACCTTCACTGATATTTATGCATTGCTAAAGACAAAACTTCCAAACCCACTTCCCACTTCCCGCATTACTTTTTCTTTGTCTGCAGATCAGTAGGGGGTTTCCTGGTAAATTTAACCTTCATTTTCATAAAGTTTTTCTCACATTGCATTGTATGTTATTCCAAAATGCTTTGAGAGTCAATTCACTACAAATCTATATCAACTGAACAGAGTAAACTTGCAGCGCAGTGCACTGTGCTCATTAGGTCTTCTTCAACCTTCGAGGGTAAAATGCAAAATAAATGTAAAAAAATGCAGGTTACACACTGTAATCTCAGTCATATGAGCATAGCTGGAGCCCTTCAACTATGACAGGGTGGTTTTACAGTACAATATATAGGCAGCAATGGGAACATATGGAGTGCTCATTCTGACTGGCCAACCATTAATACTTCAGTGTTATTCTGAAGGGGTAACAGGTCTATAGAGGGCTCCATGTGTGCTCCTATAACCTTTATTATACACACAAGCAGGGGACAAAAACAAACTGTGTTTACTGATATGGTAAGTAGTCTACTTTCCATCAGCCGTGGCAATTACTGCCGGTTTTATCCTAATTTCAAACACAGCATTAATATGGGTGTCCTCCGAGGAGATGCAAGGTGGTTTTGCTGTGCAACCTCTGAAATGTCAGGTGCAGGTCACGCAGACTTATTATACATCACAGATTTGGACACTTAGAACATTAAACCAGCCATACTGTCAGCCCCTGCACATTTGGAGGTTTAGGGGTTGTTAAGATAACAAGTGGGTCGCAAAGGATTAGAACAGTGTAGATTAATTTTTTTCATCCACTCATGTCTTTTTAATTTTCTCGAAAACATGCAGGGAAGGATTACTTACAGACAAGGGAACTTATTCATAAACTCCTGCTCTTTTTCAGAAGAGACGTTAACTCAGCTACATTTTGTTTTCAACTGTTTGTGCTCTTCAGTCTACCTAAACTTCACTGTTGGAAAATATGACAGAAGCTATTGCACAGGTTTCTCCACTTGATGCCGGCTGGAAGCTGGACTGAAGAAAACAGAATTTTGAACAAACAACTGTTTTTGCATCAATTAATGAAGCCACTAAAAGCATATTTGAGTTCACAAAAAAACACAAATAGAATAGAAAGAGATATTTCAACAAGCACAATGCAAAATTAATTCTGAGCCAGAAAACATTTTACAATCAGTCTGTTGGGGAATATCAACAAAGAGCTCAGTGAAATGTTTCACCCTGTCTGTAGCTATTCCCCAATGATTTTATTTTTAAGATATTTACTTTAATATTTACAGTGATTTGTTGTGGGGTAGTTTTAGGCAAAACTCACTGTTCTGAATACATATGATGAGCTGGAGATGATACAATTCCTCAGTGAGTTAATGTCTTATTTAATATTTAATCTATTTATTCTGATGAAATTACACTTGAGATGACTAAGACGCTCATTTCACTGTCAGTAAAAAATAAGTAGCTAAAATATTATAAAGCATAATAATAATAATAATAAATATTATTATTATTATTATTACATCTTTATGTTTTTTTAAGCAGACTCATTTTTATGATGCTCCTGACCTCCAGACGTTTCTTTTCCCCTTCAAAAAGTTGAATTTGTAAGAATAATTTGTAGAAAGCACATATATTGAGGGTGATAATAGGAATACGCAAGATTTGACTTTATCCCATGAAATTTATTGCCAGAGCGCAATATGAGACGATGCCCTTTAAAAAAACAAAACAAACAAAAAAAAAACACAATCCTCGAGTAAAGGTTCACTGTAACCTTATTATTTTGCGTGTCCTTGATCCTTCTCTTGAGCCCCCTCATCAGATGTGTGGAGCGAGAACATCAAACACAGCACTGTGTAAAGCATCCGCTCCACACCTTTGCATATTTTACGCGCATCATTGTCTCCACGTCTCCAAAGCTGCCTATAAAACTTGCACAGCACAAACATGATTATATACGAGGTGCCGGTGTTGCGTCAAAACACATTAAGCCTCACTCTTGATGGACATGCTGGGAGACTTTGATCTGGCTGTGGCTATCAGAGAGTGGATTCGCTCTGGTCCAATCATCCTGCTGGTGAGGAGAGGAGCGTCGCCCGCGCGACTGAGCTTTGCGCGTTCATGTGAAACCTATAAACGGACGCAGAGGCGCGCAGAGCTGTGAGTAGTCGTGGAGAGAGGAGAAGAGGATAATCGTGGCAGAAGAGAGCCTCTGTATCGCTGTGGGAGGCAACCTGACACAGATATAGAAGGGATGCTCAAAATACCATCAACACAAACTTTTTTCTCTCTCTTTTGTAACACACAGCTTTCCAACTTTGCTGTGCAAGGTGATGTGTGATCAAGAGAGTCCAGCCATGCAGCTGAATGAGACTGAAGTTCAAACCCTGGCTCCAGAGCCATGTGAGCAGCAAATACTACAGGAGGACAATACTGGAAACTGTAGTGGAGGCTCCACCAGCAACCTGTCGCTACACTGCTGGCTGCAGCTCCTCACCAGGGAATCTATCATGGAATTTCAAGGAGACAGCTCCAGTCTGGTGGTGCGTGTGATGATAGCATGTGTCTACTCTATAGTCTGTGCGCTCGGGCTGGTAGGAAACTCACTTGCTCTTTATCTGCTGCACTCACGTTACAGGCAAAATCAGTCATCCATCAACTGCTTTGTGATGGGACTGGCTATCACAGATTTACAGTTTGTTCTGACTTTGCCTTTCTGGGCAGTGGACACAGCCCTGGACTTCCGCTGGCCATTTGGCCGTGTGATGTGCAAAATCATCAGCTCTGTCACCACCATGAACATGTACGCCAGTGTTTTCTTCCTTACAGCTATGAGCATGGCACGCTATTACTCTATCTCCTCTGCACTGAAGATGCACAGCCGGCGAGCAGCAGCCACCAGGGCCAAGTGGACCAGCCTGGGAATCTGGGCTGTCTCTTTGCTGGCCACGTTGCCTCATGCCATCTACTCCACAAGCGCCCAGGTATCAGATGAGGAACTTTGCCTGGTGCGCTTCCCGGACTCAGGCACCTGGGATCCACAGCTTCTTTTGGGTCTATACCAGCTGCAAAAGGTCCTGCTGGGCTTCCTCATTCCTTTGATCATAATAACTGTCTGCTACCTGCTTCTATTGCGCTTCATCCTCAACCGACGCATTGCGGGCACTGCGGGCCCAGAGGTGGAGCAGTGCCGGCAAAGTCGTCGCTCCAAAGTGACCAAATCTATTGTCATCGTGGTTCTGTCTTTCTTTCTGTGCTGGCTTCCCAATCAGGCACTGACACTGTGGGGAGTGCTCATAAAGTTTGACCTTGTGCCCTTCAGCAAGGCTTTCTACAACGCACAGGCTTATGCCTTCCCCCTGACTGTGTGTTTGGCACACACCAACAGCTGCCTCAATCCTGTGCTCTACTGCCTGATTCGCAGGGAGTTTCGAGCGGGTCTCAAGGAGCTTCTCTTCCACACCACACCATCCTTCAGGAGCCTAACTCATCTGCTGCGTCGCAAGGCCAAAGTGGCCGAGGCACCCCCTGTTCTGGTGCTGGTCCAAATGGATGTCTGACTGGATGACTGATTTTCTGTGACTGAGGAGTTGAAGGAATGAATGACTCACAAAGTAAAGAAGTGAGAGCAGCTAATAGAACTTGATTTGGAGTTGTTTACCATGAAGGTGCATTCATCTCAACCTTGTCAACACAGAAAATCAAATATCTTTTAAGCTTCAGAAAACAATATAATGATAATGGACCACCCAGTGGGATGTGCCCCACTTTCACTGCGTGCGCTAAGAAACACTCTGTCACAAATATTTTCACTTGTTATACAATGACT
The DNA here is from genome assembly GCF_963924715.1 of Thunnus thynnus. NCBI lineage: Eukaryota > Metazoa > Chordata > Actinopteri > Scombriformes > Scombridae > Thunnus > Thunnus thynnus. Next base: position 23,203,525 of record NC_089524.1, on the reverse strand, counting down.
CTCTCTTTCTCGCAGCATCTCTGTTTCTCTCTCTGCCGCTGACAGGCAATACTTGTAATGCTCCCAGTGTAATGTTTAATGAATATGTATAAACGTCATAGTTGCAGCAATCAGACACTTGTCTGAGAGGAGCTCAGTTAAATCCTAAATTAACATTTGCCACTCCATCAACATCATGTGATTAACCATTTTTTCACACTCATGGAAGGCTGAAAACATTGCATGAGTAGTGATAAAACTCTTGATTGACTTGGATAAAAGAAGAGCAAATCAAGATCAAGAAGTTGTAAAGAAGAACAAAACACAAATAGAATATATGTAATGGGGAGGTGTCCTTGTGTGATGGTTGCCGTGTTTGTGTTTGTTCTTTGGTGCAATTGTGTGCATTGTCTCATACAGTGAAGGTAAAATGAAAAAAATAAACATAATTTTAAAAGTAGGATAATTGTGCATAGTAATATTTGCTATATCTAAAAGACAATGAATGAGCAAAGTACCTGAAAAGTCTATTGGTGCATATTTTTTTAAAACTGTAAAAATGGCAAGGTCAAGCCCAGTAAAACATGTGTGCAATTTATTTTTCTGGGAACAAAAAAAAAAAAAAAAGAATAATAGTTGTTTGGTGCATTGTGTTGGAGAAAAGCTTGTGCCTGAATAATGGTGAAAAAAAGAAATTAGTAGAAGTTACAAGAATCTTTCCTGTTCTTTTTCAAGATGACACTAATTCATCAAAGGGTTCAGTGTAACAAGTGTATAGTTAGTGAGATGAAGGCTGTCCTTGAGAATGACTGAGTTGAGGTATAATATGAGATTCATACTCCTGTGCAGTAAATCCTACACTACTCACACGAGAGCTGATAATATATATTGTACTGTACGCACACAAATAGTAAAATTTATGTGCACTATCTCCTTTTTTCTCTCTCACTGACCCTACACAGCTACAAACACACACACACACACCCACACACACACACACACACACACACACACACATTGTACATGTATCTGCAGTTTTCTCATTGCTGTAAATTGAACCACAAAATTAATAATTTAGAATTTATGCAGATTTGTGCATCTTTGCAGCATATTTAAACCAGGCCATTCATAAAAAATGAAGCATTTCTCAATGGATAGTCCATTGCTGCCAGCACCTGCCTCTCCTTCTATGTTAAAGGACCAGTGTGCAGGATTTAGTGGCATCTAGCGGTGAGGTTGCAGATTGCAACCAACTGAATACCCCTCCCCTCACATTCCCTTTTCAAGTATGTAGGAGAACCTATGGTGGCCGCGAAACTCACAAAAAACACAAAAGACCCTCTCTAGATCCAGTGTTTGGTTTGTCCGTTCTGAGCTACTGTAGAAACATGGTGGTGCAACATGGCGGGCTCCATGGAAGAGGACCTGCTCCCTATGTAGATATAAAGGTCTCATTCTAAGGTAACGAAAACACAACAATTCTTATTTTCAGGTGATTATACACTAATGAAAACATAATTATGAATATTATATTCCATTTCTGCCAGTAGATCCACCTAAATCTTATACACTGGTGCTTTAAATTACACAGTCAGGAGCACGTAACTGAGTAACACTGACGTGATAATGTGATCTTGTATGAATATGTTGTCTCTCTGTATTCTCTCGTGATTGTGACACTCTTCATGATCTTTTATGGAAGACATTTGTTGAACTAATGTTTCAATGGATTTGTATGGATGAACACATTGTAAATTAAATTAAGCAAAGATTAAAACTTGAACTAACTTGAACTATTTGGTATATTTGTGCAAGTCAGAATTCAGAGCACATACAAAGGGAGATGAATTAGTTACTTGTGGGACAAATGTTATCCTCTGTTTTCACTCGTCTGTTCAATTTTTAATGGGATTTAATTTTCTTATTCTGTGTTAGTGCTGCACCTCTTCAGTCACTAACAACATCATTACTGTGCTGCACAAATAATCCATGACAGACGTGCTGACATGTTGTGCCGTTAACAACAATAGCTGTCAGACAGAGAGAAAAGCTTTTCTTAATCCCCTCCAATGAGCTGTGATGAAATATTTATTTTGATTTTGCTATTGATCAAAACTCCTGTGTGAAATTAAGTCATAGAGTCCAAATATGACAAAGTATACTGAAAATATTTTAATATCAGTACTTTAAAATACTTGCATATGATTCTACAACAGAATGTTATAGGTGATATTTATTTAGTTAGACATGTTTTTTCAAATATTTTTGTTGCATGTTCATATGATTATATGATGATATATGATTGTTATAAAAACAATAGAACTAAAACCTAGTTTTAAAAGCTTTATAATTTTTTAATATTGTGCTTACATGGTGCATATTCAGGAAAGAAAATGTGTTAAATCAAATTAAACTATGACACTAAACTATGCTGACACACAGTAAACTTGGAACCAGGCAGTATTTCAGCAAAGAAGTTCAGGTTGGTTTCTGGAGCTTTTGGCAAAATATGATTAGTCTGCTGTGTGCACTGTATAGTGGTGGAGTTGTAGAAGTGTGCCTGAAGCTTTCTTTTTGATCCAGAGCCCCTAGTGGGTTAATCTGGTTAATTATTTTCAGCAAAAAAACTAAGTTAAAGACTTCTGTAACCTTAAATCACAGCTGTCCAACAGAGTAGATGCAGACTAGAATTACCACTCAAACTTCACTTATTGTCATGACACTATTATTCACCATCTGGCCTGGCACGAGCAAATTCTGAGATCTGTATTCCTCACAGCATTGATGATTCTCCATGAAAAACCACCAGCTTATTTTTATACACTTGGCCCATTGTTTTCACTCTCAGCGGTGGAGGATCGCCTTTGTAATTACCCATACCTGTATGACTGAGATTTGTAGCTTCAGCTTCCTGTAAACCCTGCTGAACAATCCACGGAAAACGATTCTGGGTTAGCGTCATTCCCATAACGACTGGCAGGCCTCCTGGCTAACAGCCAAATGGCCCGCAATGGGAAGTCAGCATGCAAAGCTCCTAAAATGATAAACAAGTGCCATGCAGAGAAAAACTGTTCAGCATTAATGTGTTATCCTTAATAATCAACTCTCCCCAGACGGAGGACAAGACAAGAAAGAGAATACATTGCTTGTTTGTTCTCTTTATTACACCTGACCCGTATTTTGCCCAACCTCATTATTTTTGTTTTTGTGTGGGTAACCACATCCACAAAAATAATTTTCACACAGTACTCTCTGCCCTCAGCAGCTCAGTTTGGCCACATGCTCAGAATACAATTCTCCTTGATAGATTTTTTTTTTCATGTCGGTATGTGATGTATATGGATGAACTGAGCAAGAGAATAGATGTAGATGGATATGAATATTACAGGGACTATAACAGGTCGGGGGTAAGCAAACCAACACTTTCCATTTCCATGTTCAAGGCAACGCCTGAGAGAAAATGGAGCAAAGACTTCTGGATCTTCTAACAATAAGAGGGGAAAGACACCTGTAGGGCAGAACATGGAGGGCTGGTGGACTCAGAGAATCCTCTGCAGCAGAAAGACTTTGAGATCTTATTTTATGACAGTACTGTCACATTTATCTTTCATATAATACTACACACTCTTTGGCTTTAATTCAAAGGACTGACTGATTTTCTTGTACAGTCCCTCAGAATGCACTACAATCTGAGTTCATTGCACGTCTAAAGGGGTCATACAGAGTGCTAAAACATCTTTTTTTTCTCAAAGAACCAAATCAGATACGTGGAATTACACCACCTAACAAGGGTTCATGGAGTTTTGACAATGAGCTAATAGACTTGTCAACACACACTTAAAAGAGCACGCACACCTAAACTATCATTCATGTTGGGCTGTTTGATCAATACTCCCTGGGAGTCTCCTGGGACAGGAAGTGGTAGTAGAAGGTTGCACGACACCCTTGGTGCTGACCTTTCTCTGAGGCCTAATGATGGCCTGACGACACTTGCATCTGTAGAATATTTAATTGTGCCTCATTAGCGGCACACAGGCACACACTCGTCAGACGCAGAGTTGACTTTTTCAGCCATAGATGGGATTATTTAGAAGCAGGTGAGCGTGTTAATGCCACGTAGTTTCCTTCAAAAGCTCCTGAGGTGAAAAAGACACCATACAAATAAGTTGACTATCTATACGTGTAAGTCAGCACGCTGTGTGCCCACAAAATATCTGAGAGCTGGGGGTATCATATATGCAGGAAATGTGGGGTGCTCATTATTAACAGTGTAGAGCACACGGAGGCTGTTGTGGAAAATGCCAACAAACAACAAATAAGTGAGACCACAGCCACCATAAATCATTTTCAGAAATGTTTGAAAGTGTGTCAGCTGTTCTTCTCTCCTTATTTCTCTTTGTTACTTTAATCCTTTACCATTTATTTATCTTTATGGCCTCTTGTCTCTCAATTATAATACAAACTTCCCTTATCTATTCCTTTAAAATTATAGCCCCCTAGAAATTGAATCCCCTGTTCATAATCATGTATCTCAGCAGCTCAGCACAGCATGCCTAAATGAGAAATCATATTCCTAAAAAATACAAACTTGCTCTCTTCTTTTTTTTTTCTTTTTTTTTCACAAATTCACCAGGCTACAAATTTTCCTTGTTACATTTCATGATTCAACATTCTGCCAGATTTTCTGCCCGGTGGTTCCTCGCCCTGCGTGTGTTACTGTCTGGCTGTGATCTTAACCGAGAAAGGATCCTTTTATCATTTTCATCTGGCAAGCTTCGGTCATTCGTTTTGCAGCCACCCACACAGAAGCTCGAGTCTAAAGCTTGATCCGTGGCAAGCTTTGACAAAAATTAGAGAGAGAGAGAACAAACACATTGTTGTATGTATCTTATCAGGGCACCCAGATTACTGCTTGTTTGAGTCACTCAATGTCTTGGGAGTTTTATGCCTTGCATGATGCAAATATACAGCAGGCATCACTGAGAGATAAGATTCAAGATATCTGATTTTTTTTTTTTTTTTATTGAAATAAGTCAGTGTCAAGAAGCTCCTCTGTGAAGCTGAAATCCTCATTGATTATAAAGGTATGTTGCCATATGGTGTTGTTCAGTGAGCGTCCTGAAATAGATCAATGAAATTCCCCATGTAAGTCGGAGGTTACATACACCGGGCTCAGCATGAAATATGTCAATATGTCAACCAAAAAGATATGAATCAGGCTGCGCACAATGATACTTTTCAAACAGTGGAATCAGATTTTGTGTATTCAGCTGATGATGTCCTCTTAAGTGGAAAACCAGGTGGTATATTGAGAGAAAGTCTGTGTCAGAAATTGTCTAGAAATTGTGCAGTTGCTCCAAAAGGGGAAATAGACGGTTCAGAGTTTTGATGTACCTTAGGAAATCAGTTTTAATGGATGCAGATCAGACCTGTTAAATTTTATATCACAAAAAGTCTCTGGTCACATGCAGCACCTCCGGAATGAACTCAGCCCCGTTAGCTGTTGCAGTCTCGTTGACCTTTCCCTGCTGATGATGATCTTTCTCAGCCTTGACTAACAAAAGATTAGCTAAAATACCAGCCAGTGTTTCAAGCTTTATCTGTTCTCTCTTGCAATGTAATGAAGCCGGGGTCAAGACAAAGAAAGCTTTAGATACACCAGGCCAAAACGGGACATATGCTGTCATCCATGTCTGGGGTCAGTATTATCAAACACACCAGGCTGAGCTGAGGAGGCAAGTGCAGTGGGCACAGATCAACCTCACGTGCCTGGAGATATGGTTTGTCAGCTGTGAGGCACAAGTGTGAATTTTTGACACCTTGTCATCTTGTTTGTATGAGTGAATTTTGAAAGTGATCACGCTGAAAAACAGGAATTTGGTTTATATATTTTTAGCTACGCTAGCAGCATGGCTTTATAGATGTTGGTGTTGGTCGGTTGGTCAGTCCACCACTTTGATCTAGACTGAAATATCTCACCAACTATTGGATGGATTGCCATGAAATTTTATACAGACATTGTATGGTTCCCAGACAATAAATCCCCTGACTTTTCCTCTAAAGTCACCATTTGTGGCTTTTAGATGAAACATTTCAACAAGTATTAGACTGAAATAAAATGTGGTCCAGACATTCATATCCCCCCCAGGTTGAGGTTTAAAAACTATAGTGGTCCTCTGCCTTTTCTTCTAGTGCCATCATCAGGTCAACATTTTTATTTGTCCAGTACTTTGGCTTATGACCGCATCCCATCAGCCTCAGCTATATTTATGTTTAACGCTAATTATAAAATCTTAGCATGCTAACATGCTAAACTAAGATGAAGAACATGGTAAACATTATACCTGCTAGACATCAGCATGTTAGTACCATCATGGTGAGCAAGTTAGCGTGCTGACATTAGCATTTAGCTCACAGCACCTCATAAACAGCCTCACAGATACACAAGCATGATTGTAGACACTTAGTCTTGTTATGTAAAAGTTAGGTAAGCCTTTAAAAATGAAGGATTAATTTCTTACATTAGTATAGCAATTATTGTATCCATGGTTCATATGTCTTCAATTAGCATTTTTAAATGTGAACAAAGGATCACTATTATAACAGCATTGCTGTCGCTGTTGCTGCTGCTGTTAATGATGATGTTCATGATGATGACTGCCAGCACCATAATCATCATCATCACATACCATGGGTCACTACCACTCAGTGATATTGAAATGATGCAGTGTTCAGGTGACAGGTCCAAATGAAAAGCAGGTGCTGATGATGCATTACTGGAAAAAAAGAATCCATAAAAAAATTACACGGCCACTGAATATTCATCAGCACTCTGATCCATTTCAAGAACCCTGAACCAGAATCAGCTAGACATAAAGCAGGTGTGATTAAATAGTATTTAATACAAGGAAAATATTTGTGAAAAGTTGCAACTTTGATGCCTAATATGCCAAACCAGGGGTTATGGATTATCGTTGCTGACTGATTTTTAACTGTGCCTTATTTCAGTAGAAATAATTGATTTGATTTACGGCACCTAACTGTAAGGTGTAACATTAGGGATCAAGGTCTGCAGTTAGTGATGCACACATATACAGATATAGCACTCCTCTATGACATTCTGAGACAAAGCTGAAAGGTGACATTAGAAGATTATTTTCAATCCATCTGAGAAGCATGGCATTTGTCGCCAGCATGTTTCAAAGATGTTGACCTACTTATCGTGTATACTGGCTCATTAAGAGTTTTGTGCATTCAGATTTTCAAGAAATTGAAAAGCCTCACAAACAAACACTGACTGATTACAGGTAATTAATGTATACTTCTTATGTATATTTACAGAGGTGTTGACAGACTATAGAAGTTTATCACTGCTCCTATAGCACAGATGGTGATTATGTTAATGATTTCAGAAAGCATACATGTTTACTGTGGAAACAGACACACTAGGAAGATTGATTAGTGGTGAAAATGTGTTGCTCATCCCCAGATTATTGACAGAAACAGTTTTTTTATTTTGAATGCCATGGTAACCAATCCATGAACATGCCCTTTAAATGACCTTGGATGTGCTCATTTGTGTATTATGTCAGCCTATACTGTATTTGCATGCTAGTGAGAAAACACATTGCAGAGTTATAAATATTAATTACTAAAATAATTGGCACATTTCCTCCACTTAGCATCCTCCACTTATGTACCTCTGATCTTTAAAATTGAAACACAAGAGGGTTGCAGCAGTTATTCAATTTGCACTGACACAGACAATATTGAAATTCCTCACCTTTGCCCCAACACTGCTTTTCAGCCTTTAAAAAGAGGACAGGACTCTCTGTGAGATTTTCCACGGGGCTTCTCAAATAGAGAATGATTCACAAGTCAGATTCCTCCAGAGACTGAAAGCATTGCAATGTAGGTCAGGCAGTTTCTTTTTTCTTATTATGACTCAAGCTATCTATCTATCTATCTATCTATCTATCTATCTATCTATCTATTCATCTATCTATCTATCTATCTATCTATCTATCTATCTATCTATCTATCTATCTATCCATCTATCTATCTATCTATCTATCTATCTATTTATCTATCTAATAATTATAAAACACACATGCAGGCAAACACACTCACACTGAAACATTTCAGGGGATTAAAAAAACACAGCTTAGTGATTTTCAGCGGGCACACAAGTGAACTGAGTTTGTCCTTGTTGCGGGTTTGTTTGTTATCTCTTACGAGAGACTTCACAGAATGTTGAGACGGCGTCTGGAGAGTATTGTGTTTTATCTTCAGTCACTGAGAGAAACCAGATCTACCATATCTGCTGTGCAATGTTAACTGGGGAGATCCCAAGCTCACTTGCAAGAGAGATGAAACAAGGTCACCTCGGGAGGGAAAACAATTTTGATGTGGACCGAGATTGATGCACATTATGTACTCATAACCAGGGTTTCATTGAGCAGTCTGCTTTCCATATGTTTATAACAACATTTACATCTATATCTGTCTAAATGAAAATATGTAAGATGTTTCTATACACTGATCAAAACAACCAAAAAAGTTTAATGAGCAACTATTTTGCATTTTATCAGAGCAAGTCATCCAGCAGGGAGCTCTCATCTTTGCTAAATCCCTCTAGTTGGCAAAACGCTTAGAATTAAACAACCCTACTAAACTACTTGGTGAGTTAAACATTCAAAATATCAACATCATACTTCTGAAGCACAATGTTCTCACTATGGTAACAGTCAGTACTCTGTAAAACAAAAAATGAGCAACATGACAGACCTGTGTGAAAGAAAAAAAACTTCTCCTCTTCATCTTCTGTTTGCCCAGATCTATGAAAATGTGTGAAATTACTTTTACATGCAGTTGAGTTTTCAAAAGATAAAAGCAGCATACAAAGTTGTATGAAAGATAGAAAAGAGACACAGCAGGAGGAAGCAGGCAAGACACGAGAGAGAGGAGGGCTGCACAACTGATCAGGGAAAGCAATTTGTTTCTGTATTTGTAAGGTTAGTTATGACAAGATTCAAATATCCTTTCTTTTGTGTTGTCTTCAAAATTTGAAATGAAGATGAAAGACAAGATATGATTTTCTACGAATTGACCAAATTTTTCCCCTCCCCCCTGTATACTCAGTGTTATTGTTTGTCAAAAGAAAGTGGCATTTCAACTGCAAGCTGCTGTCTCTTCCTCTGTGTTACAAATGTACCACTCACGACACATTCACACAAAGTCATAAGACCTGGCCTCTGAATAGTCAGACATGTGACCACTCCTAATGCATAAACTATATTTGCTATCAGTTATCATTATTATCATTTTACTGACTTGCAACTAACTCGATCCATGGCATACAGTGTGTCTGTCACATGATGGTCAGGCTTTGCATGGTTTGGGTGTGTGTGGACATATTTACTAGTGCTTTAACAAGGTGGTAGTAATATTTTTACAATTGTGTCTTGTTACTTTGTGCTACATAGCTTACATGATTAGTGTCTGATATTGCAATTTTACCAAATTTTAAAGTATTAAAGTTTTGATCTTATTAACGATTAACATCTCATCATGATCAATACTTTTTACTGTAAACTATACTGTTTACTTTATGTCCTATTCCTCTGCATGACTATGTGTGCAAAACATTATTAATAACAATGCAGCATGGCTGCATGTGTTGAATAGTGGATGTGGTCATTGTAGTGTTCAATCTTCAATCTTTTGCTTCTTCCTGTTGTTCTGCATGATTTGTGTGCTGTCTTGTGCATGCTGATTTTGATGCCTTTGTTTTCATTTCAGTGTCTTTTTGTCTCATGTTTCTAGTTCTTAACATGTCATTTCATTCCCAGATAGCATACAGAAGTGGGCCACTTCAGGCAATGATGCAGCACTGCTGGTCTTCTTCTGGCCTGGACAAAATGGATGTGAGCCTGAAATGGCCCACATGTAAAATAGCAAATATGGCCCAAATATCCCAAATCAAATGTGAGCCTTTTTGGGAAAGATGCAGTGCTCTCAGGTATGTGTATTCTGGATGTGGGCCAGTTCTGGTTTATCTGGTTTGTTCTTGGTTGACATATGGCTTGCTTGTGGCTCAGATCTGGGAAACAGGAGTGGACCGCCCAAGTGCCATTATTCCACTGGGTTTGTGGGACAGATGAAAGTGCCGAAAGTGTCGGGTGTGGCCTAGATCTGGGTCACAGCAATTTTGCTTTCTGGGTTGGTCTTTGTAAATAAGGAAGTCTAATGAAATATAGTCCACTGGAGGAGTCTTCCTGGTGAATTTAAGCGCTAATTATAGAACACAAAGCTATGTGCTTTCATGGATAAACAACAATCAAAGGAGCTTTTTATCACCTGGCAACCTAAAAGTTACACCTATTCATGGCTTGTAATTAATATGTAAAGCGTTAGTGAATTACTTAATAATCATTTATAAAGCAATCAGTTACAACTTATAAACATGTGAAGGGTTACTTATTGGAGAGTGGTACCAGTTTGAACATATACAGTACAATGCAAATGTTCTAAAAGACAAAAACTATTTTCTTTTCTATTGCACCTGTTGATTTAGATGTTGTTCAGTATGTTATATCTAAAAATTATAATCTGTGCAAAATATAAATGCTCTCTTCTAAATGAACCTTCATCAAATGTCCCTGTGATTAAAAGCCAATCAACAAACAGTTGGTACCACTTTGTAAATGGTAAATGGACTGCAGTTATATGGTGCCTTTCTAGTCTTATCAACCACTCAAAGCGCTTTACAATACATGCCAGCATTTACCCATTCACACACACATTCATACACTGAAATGGCAGCTTGGCACCTGCACCTTGCATAGCAGAGGCTGACAGAGGTCGCCATGCAAAGTGCCAGCCTGCTCATGAGGAGCAATACAGCACTTCTTATCCAAAGCGCCGCATAATGTTTCTGTGCTCACCCATTCACACGCACTCACACACCGATGGCACAGTCATCAGGAGCAAATTTGGAATTCAATATCTTGCCCAAGGACACTTCAACATGTGAATGGAGGAGCTGCTCTACCTCCTGAGCCTCAGCTGACCCATAATAATACATACAGTATGTATGTACCATTCTGAATCAATGTTGTCAGCCACCATTTGACCTTTGGACTGAGTTAAAGAAATAAATAAAGTACTATATGATTATAATAAACAAAAAAAGTCAGGAACACTCAATGTGTCCAACATTTCTATAATGGCGCTGGAGCCCAAACCCCCTGCTGTCATCCCTGTCAAAAAGTGTCAATTTCCTCCCTCCCCAACACATCACATCCTGTGACATTTAACCTTTTCTCATATAAGCTGCTGACTCTGCGACAAACTCTCGCTGGGATTCTGAGAGAGCCTGCTTAAAGTGAAGATGTCAGAGTGCTGCCATGTTTGAATGATACTCTGTTAGCAGGGACACTTAATCAACCATTATCATGGTGTCCAGGGATCGAAAAACATTACTGTTTATCAACAGCAGCGCTGTACATTTCCAGTGTGTGACAAGCGTCTCAGGACAGACTCCTCATCCTGTCCTTACAGGAGCCTGGTGGGAGGAGTTGAGTCATCAGGGAGATTCAGCTCACATGGACTGAAGATGGTGGCAGTCAGTCACTTGTCTCTCTCCTCTGGCTTCCATGTTTGGTTTTGGTTGTGTTTAGTTTTATTTATCTTTTTAGTTATGTACAATAAATCATTTTTAGTTACAACTCGTGTGGTCTCCCCTCCTTTGTCCAGCTTTCAGCCAGTCTGTGACAAGGGAGTCAGTCTCTAGCAGGCACTCAACATGACAATATTTTTCACAACCCTTTCTTCGTCTCACTCTAGAAACAACTCATTTCAATGCAAAGGGTTGGTTATGAGTAATGGAGTCATTAAAGAAAGGAATGAAGCAGAGCCATGATGGCCAGCAATATTATCAACTGTAATTTATCTTGGTGTTAACAAGTTTTGTTATCTGAACAGAAACATTGGCAAAGAAGAAACATCTCAGTCTGGGTGTCTAGTGATTTCATTTCCCTGAGTGCCTGGCATGAGAAAATTGAGATTTCTATGCATGTGTGGCCTTGTATTGGATGCTATTTGCTATTCATAGAAATCTACAGTCCTTGGTAACTGCTGTTTAGCCTGTCAAGGATTATGTTGTAACAGATTTCAGCTGCCTGCCAACCTAGGTAAAAATTTAACCCTCTGGCTGTGACAATATTTAAGATCTGGTATCTGGTGCACTCATATACTCTCCCTCATAAATACAACAAGTCTTCCTGAAAATATGTTGACCAAGAACATCAAAAGAAAAACTACAAGGAAAAAAGATGAAAGCTAGTTTAGTTTTGCTGTAAGAATCTGAAATATGTCAATAATGAAATGAAGACAAGGACAGTCATGACAGGAGAAAAAATGTCTTTGTGTGAATGACTTTAATTGTGAAGAGGAAGGAGCAGATTAAATCTTTACATCTGAGATTTGATCTGACTTTGACTTTAAAGCTCCACTAATCAATAATTTTATATTAACAATAAAAATCATGTATATTGACAAACCCACAGAAAATTATCCCCTGACTCTGCAGTTCCTCTCGCCTCTACAGAGCATTTTAGCATCTTTCAGCTCATCGTTTTGGTTTTATTGCTTTGACTAGCTCATTGTTCTCATCAACCTCCTTTCCAGCAGCAGGACAGACTTTTTTCCCAGTTGGTTGAGAGCAAAGCAAGCTAAAAGGAGTGAGAATATTGGATTTGCATTGATCAGGTGGCTAGAACATATGACATGAAATAAACGTTGTTTCTTAGTGAAGCGTGGTAACTTCACTGGGTCTTGACATCTGCATGAGGTTGCCAGGAGTCTCCTGTAAAACCACAACTTGACATTTTTAAAACTTTGGTTCTTGTGTGGATTAAGCAAATGAGATACAGCATGTTAAGATGTGAGCTTTAGAGAAGCTGGTAGGCATAGTTTTGTTACCTTTAGACACAGCCAAGCTAGCTTTTTCCTTTTTATTGTTCAAAGCTAAGCTAACCTGGTGCTGGCTGAAGCTTCATATTTACCATATAGACATGAGATTGGTATCGATCTTCTTATCTTATCTTGTTGAACTTTTCCTTTAAACCTAGATTTACAAACTGCATGTCTTCCTACACATGAAACTAAGAAAATCTTAGCTTTATACTGTATAAGAGAGCTGTTGATTCAATGCTGATCATCGTTATAAAATGAGACATGTTGCTCTCACATTTCATACACTTTTTGTGTAATAAATATTAAGAATGAGGTACTGGGGACTGAGGAAAATTTCCTTGAACTCCTGCAGTTTGTTTACAGAGCTAAGAGGGGAGCTGGGGACACTGCCATCATTCAGCTCAATCTCCCCTCAAAACATCTGGAAGGTTTAAAATCCCCTGCCACACTGAATATAGAGGATGATGTAGTAGCTGGCATGCAGCAGACGTATGGAACTACGTGCCAGTATTTTGTAAAAAGGAATAGTAATGCCAGTTTTATTTCTCAGGAGGGGAACTTCATTCCATATCTTCACACCAATAATGCTTCTGATGGCTTGAGCTTTCTGCATACTGCGCGGCTTGATAACCAGTCGGTCACAAAGCCAAAATGATAAATGCAACACAGGTGCCAGGAACACGAGGCATCCATCCAAATGTGGCCAGTAAAATCACTCAGGTGAAATCATCCACTCAGAAGCAAACCTCTCAGAAACCGTCTCTCTCACTTTATATAGAGACCAAGTCAAATGGAATTTGATTTGAACGGCTCTTTTGTTGCGGAGCCTTCACGGTGAAAGTTCATGCTTCAAAACAGAGCAGACTGCATCCAGACAGCCTATAATAAGATAAAACATAAAAGTGGCAGTTATTGCAGTTAGGATGTATGTTAGTAAGGGGGATCCCTGCTGCTTGCAAAATGGCTTTCTGCTTTAGTGATTTTTGAACACTGAAGCAAAAAGCTGAGTCTTAAAATAAGCTCTCAATCTTTGAGGACTGAAACCCAAAACTTTCAGCTCAAGTGAGAAGTTTCAAATAGCCTGAAAATGAACTGATCTTAAAATCCAATGTAAAAATCCAGTTTAATTAAAGTATTTCACAAACCATGTAGCCCAGACATCCCCACTGTAACCCTGTCTCCTAGAAATTACGTTTATAATCAACTAAATTGTTTTCCCAATTGCATTGTGTTATCAACAAGACACAGGACTCTGGCACCAGAGACCAGGATTTGCATCCTGACTCCTGTTTGTGGTTATGTTTAGGCAACAAAAGCACTTTGGTAAAGGTTAGTGAAACATCGTCATTTCATTTAAATGTTAATAAACATGTTATGATCCAAGTCATTACAGACTTTTTTCTGTATTAAATGAAGACCATGATCTTTCCCTAACCTTAACCCAGTGCCTAAACATAATATGTAAAATATAAAAAAGAACTACGTTGTCTCTGAACATTTCACTCATACGTTCAGTATCAACATTAATTAGGGCTTTTCTAGTTTTTGCTACATATCATAACCTCTGGACTTGCTACATTGCAAATTTCTCAAAGAACATCAGTTCTGAAGCAGAAGCTCTGTAAATGGAACAACATCTGTCATATGAGGCACTTATCTCCTGAATGACAATCTTATCACTGTTATTAGTCTTTGGAGCCATTTCTGAACAGACTACAGAAGCCATTGCCTTCGGGCAAAGGAACATGTCACCCACTGCAATGGTGATGTGTTTTTAATAGCTTTTGGACAATGGAGGTCTACAGCACAGAGGAATAAAATGTACCAGACCTTGAATACACACACAATATATGTAAATAGATCTATTCATTCTTAATTTAGCTCTGACAAATGAGATTTGTTGACAATAAGAAAAATAAAGAAACTCAACAACCTTAACCTTTAACATTTTCTCATTATGTTGAGAGAAAACAAATTCAGCCAGCATTATGTTTCTAGCCAAATGGATTTGCTGTTGCAAGTTAATAGTATATGAATTGAATGAACTGAATGAAACATTAACATTATCAGTAATAATCAGCATAGAGATTGTGTACAAAGAGCTGTTGTATGTTACTGCATTGTCACAAAATGTGACTGTTACTGCCCAAACATAATTTGCTTGTCAGCTTGTTTGTCACAGTGCCACACTGTGTGCTAAATTTTGGCTACAGTTATATAATTATTCTGTCATCTGCTCAATATTGTCTGTGAAAGTGTAATAGCTAACTGGGAACACCATTAAGTCTTTGGTAAAGATCTGCTCTCAAATTCAGTGCTGTCTTTTTATAAATATTGGTTGCCACATACCTTGTCACAGGAGACACTCCCAAACATGCACCACGCAGTAACAATTCTGAGATGCAGAGAGAGAGAAGCAGCTGGAGATAGGGCCCCGTACCCTGCACTTGTCAATAACAAAATTGGGACCAATTGTGAGAAACAGAAAACAAGAATCTGTTTGTCAGAATGTGAAAATGAAAACCAACATGTGTGGCCTCTATGTGTCTGTGTAAATCGTGCACAGATGTTCAAACATGTTAAATGAATAATCTTGTCATTAGAAAAAAGGACAATGTGCTCTACATTTGTATCAGCAGTCAGATAAAGATCCATCATTTTGTTCCATCATCTTTATTTTTCAATATAGCGGCCAAAGAGAAGCGAAAGGAAATACCTCAGAGCCCGTTGTCCCACATTGCTCAGATATCTGTCTGTCTGGTAGATCAATGTAATCTCAAGCGGCAGAGAATGATAAAATGCTTCATGATGATTCTATCTGTCTTTTCTCCACATCTATCAATCAGTGTGTCAAATAATTTCTTATCATGTGTCATAAAGACCATAAAAGACAAAAGCAATTTCACTTAAACTTACTGTTTCAGACATGATAACAATATTACACAAAATTCCCTCCAGGGGACTCAGAAAACATTTCATACACTTGAGACATAAACATGACAGACTTTCAGCAAAATGCAGCATTAAACAGCTTCAGACAATTGAGAATGATAGCCAATTAAGAAGTTGCTTATATAGTAAAACAAAATATGAAACACTAACACTAATTCTGCTCTCCATAAATATCAGACTCTAGTTAATATTGTCTGGTTTTTATTCTTGGTACCAGCTTTTAATAATCATCCTTTGTAAATGACACTTCATTTTTTTAATTTGTGATACTTCCATCAACATTCCATCAATTATCAAATTATCATCTTCTGATAATTTTACTTACTTATGATTTACTGTACATTAATCTATAGAATTTTGTATAATAAATCAGTCAAAATGTTGAATGACGTGACATCAGAGAGACAATCTGATACAAGAAACAAGAAATATAAATAACAGTGACAATTCTTCAATAAGAATGTGTCAAAATTATGAGATTTTGTCTTGGGGGGAAAAAACCTTTTGTAAGTATTTCCTTCCACTGTCCATGTACTGTATTTTGATTCACTCAAACTACATTTTCGGCTGCTTTGTTTGAGACAACTTTTACTATTGTATCTACCTTGTCTCCTAAAAATAGGAGGCCACAGCACATGTGAGGAAAACCTCCAGTTGCTGTGTTTTTAATCTTTTATTGTTTAATAGACATGTCAAAAACCAATACACTGAGGCATGAGTGAGCCTTATGTGAGGTAAAGCTCACTGAATTGGTGTAGAGCAACTTGCTTGAAAATCTCCCAGTCGGGAATAAATTATTTTAATATTTGACCAGATATTGCAAATTGAGATAACAATGCCGTTTTACTTGGCAGTCCAGTTGCACTCTTGGGTATTCTCCCTGCAGAGGCAATAATCCACAGCAGCACGCACTACATACCAGCGTGATGAATAATATGCAGGCAGCATTGCAAATAATCCCCCAATAGCAATTACCTTGGAAATGAAGACCCTCCAGGGTGAATAGAAAGAGCGAACAAGAGAGAACTGAAACAGGTAGAACATGGGTTGCAGCAGCACTAACAGTAACAAAGCACGTACCAGTGTTCAGATGAATACAAGGATTAAGACCTTTAAAAAATCGGTTGAGTGAAATGTGATGGGTGTGGCAGGTTTGCTGTCAATTAACACAGCACAGCATGGCATCAAAGCCCTTTTCAACATGGACAAAAGCTGGCTTAAAGTCAGCATGTCAGCAGCTTTCAGTTCTGTGTGTTAACCCCAGCACTCCAATAAGCCACCATCTGGCCACCTAGCTTGCTCCAAGCCAGCATTTGGATTTTGAAAAAGCATTTTTGGCATTTGGTGCAAGTAAAAATCAACACCCAACACTTCTTTTCTGCCTCATCAAACAGAACATCAAACTAAGTCCATACTCATTGAATACTCACTACACAAAACTTCCTCCACCTCCAGTGTCATCTTTAACTGATCACTGCAAACATATGCTTTAGCATCCTGACAGCATTGCTAGCAACAAAAGATGTAGTTGTTTGAGAGTAAGGTGCATGCAAATTGATGCTCACAAGTGTGAATGTGTCTGTAACTGACAATGCTGCATTTCAATAAAGCCTTTTGGCAGCATTTCCTTGTCTGAAAGAGAACAATCTCCTGCCAGAATTGGGTCAGTGGTTATTTTCAATTTTGGGGATTGTTTCAAAATGCCATTCCATTTTTTAAGCTTCTTTGCATTGAATTACTTAAACCCTACAAACAAAAAAGTGACATTGGACAAAATACAAGCTGTAAATCATTCCCACCTGCTGCCATTACCTTTCCAATCAGCGGTCTGTTTCCCCTCTCTCACCATACTTATCACAAGTGGTACCACCTGCATGACATAACAGCTTGGTACTAACATGTTGTTTCATTCTCCTACCTCCCTCTTTACTCCTTCCCCTGCCCACACTCCCCTCTGCTTTTTTCTGTCATCCTAATCTCTCTTGATCCTCTTTTTTTGTTCCTCTCTCTTGTCTCTGATCCTGTCCTCTCTCTTCTTGGCTCCTGTCACTCTTCTCTGTCCTCATCTCCCCACCAAGTGGTGTTTGATTTTGGCAGGCCCGACAGCCAACTTCACAACAGGATTTTAGCTGATTTATCATGAAGATATTTGCCTCAACATCATCTGCATTCTTAAAGAGGACACATATTTCATCAGACATCTTTTCAGTGTTTGGTTTCAGTGCATTAGGAAACCAATGAACACAACAGTAACAGTACGCAAATCACAGTCTCCAGTTATCCTGACCTGTTTGCACTGTGAGACGAAAGCTCAACTCCAAGAGGAAAACCAAATAAAAACAGGGAGAGCATGCAGACTCAGGACCTTCTTACTGTGACATTTCCATATTGAGCCACTGTGTCATCCATACAGTAATGTGCTTGATAGAATTCACTGGCTCAAAATGTTTTCAGCCATTCAGTCCGCATCGGTGTCACAACTATGCAGTATAGATGCCTTCTAAAAGGCAAACATACAGCTGATCCACTTTAAAGATCCCCTCCAGACATGTATTAAGACATATAGAAATACTCTGCTTGGAACAATAATGTGTGTATGCTATAAAAAAAAGTAAAATGACCATAAAAATCCTTAAAATTGCTTCTACTCCCTCTCCCTCATTAGAAAATCCAGAATCTATGAATATGCAAACACTTTTCATTTCAAAAGTTTAACTGCTGGGCACAAGATGTCTCCTGCTTCACTGTAAAATCCATTCTCAATGTTTGTGCACTGGAAGTTTCCACATCACACTTGTGTAAGTTGAATATTGGACCAGGATTGACTTTCAAACTAGTCACAAATCCTGCTCATAATCTCGCCACCTAAAAATAAGAATGTGAAAAGTAGTTCACCTCCAAAAAAATGTGGCTGCCATCCACAACACTTGGAAATACATGAAATTTGTTTAAATATCAAATTTTAATACACATTCTTATCATGATTAGACACTATATAGTCAAACAATATCTCTGCCTACATCAGAATATAAAGAAGAGGAGGACTTACACAATATCAACCTTGTAAAGGAGATTCTTCAGGATCTGAGAATACACTGTGGACAGCAGGTGAGGAGCCGTTCATTAAACAGTGAATAGTCAAAGTCCAACAGCAAAAATTACAGAAAGACCAGATTGTATTCTGCATTCAGGCCATTAGGTTGTAAAGTTTTCAGTATATATCCAAAGGCAAAATCCATGACATGTCTTCCCATTTGTGAGGTGATATCTTTTATAAATCAACAATGGTGGATATTCAAAGAGCCTATTAAAATAAGCGTCAGAACAAAGGATGTGCCAGTGTTTTTGTTGTTTGTTGTTGTGGATTTTATGACTTGAGTGAATTTATTGGATGTTAGAATGCGTTTCATAGAATATGGTCTATAAATTTCTCCTTCTTGTTGAATAGACCCTTTTGTTCTTTGTGAGAAACAGCTGGCTTATGGCATGCTTCCGGATGTGCTTTATCTTTAAAACACTGTTGCATGATTTCACTTTGTTCTTTTTCTGAACTGCAAAGTTTATAAAATTGACTTATCCGCAAACTCTCTTCAAATTTCAAAAGGTTGCTTTTTATCATTGTTAACCATGATATTTGGAGAGAAACCTAAATCCTTCACAGGGATGTTAGAGCATTGTACAAGAATGAACTATGTGACATTTCAAGTGAGTCAGACTGAGTAACTCTGACATTTAAAATGACCAGTTAGCAAGTTAGAAATGTACTGAGGAGCCAAATCATTAAGTGCTTTATAGACTGATGACAAGATTTTGAAGGTGATTCTCTATTGTACTGAGAGCCAATGAAATTATTTCAGTACCTGAGTAATATGTTCAAATTTTCGTGTATGTGTAAGGACTCTGGCTGCTGCCTTTTGAATGAGCTGGAGCTGCCTACTGACTGTTTGGGTAATCCTGAAAATAGAACGTTACAGTAGTCTTACCTGCTTGATATGAGTGCATGAAGCAGTTTCTCAGAGTCAGTTTGAGATATGAGTTTTGATATATTATTTAAGTGATAAAACACTGTTCTGGTGATATTGATAATGTGGTTTCAAAACTGAGATCAGTATCCAAAATAATGCCAAGGTTTCTGACTTGCTCACTGTATTTCAGAGACAGCAATGCCAAGTATCTCAGTCTTGTCTGTATTCAGGACATCCAGTCCAGTCTGGACATCTAGTAATTAATATCATCAATACAAATTACAAGTTTGTTAACTGAGCTCACCAGAGGAAAGTGAAATGTGTGTCATCAGCATATGAATGGTAAAATATATTATGTTTCTTTATGATGATACCAAGCGGGAGCAAGCACATTTTTATAGATCACAAAATCAACTTGTAATTTGTTTTTCTCCATTTTTCGTTCAGCTCTCCAGCTGATTCTTTTTACCATCCTTACTTTTTCACTGGTGCTCCAAGGTTTGTTTTGTGGTACATGTCCATTCAGGTAATTGCCAAAAGACTCAGACTTACAGCTAAAAATATCAGCAAATATTTTTCATTTCACAAGTTGAAAGGGAAAATTGCAGTTTATTTCAACCTGGCGTATTTCACATAAATGCGGCAGTTGTGGTTCTATGTGTCATACTAACTTTGCTCACTCCAGCTCCATTATTGAGATTGGGGCAAACAAGGTCTTGCGTATAATGACAGATAGCGGGGCAACTTCCATCAGTCTCCTACTGCTTTTGAAATAGACATGGTTTTTACATGAATTGTTTTTGAGTCTGAGCAAAAGTAATACTCGCATGTTAAGGATGGGTCTGAAAATAATCAGAGACCCCTCTCATCCAGCCAATGCACTTTTTGTCCCCCTCCTTTCAGGAAAAAGATTACATATAGCAGAATTACTCATTTCCATAACAGCACATATCCTGAGGCAGTGAGGGTCCTTGACTCCTCATTATCAGTTTAGTCCATGAACTCAGTTTAACTCTGTCTCCCTAGGGGGTTTCTTAATGCAGCAAACACTTGTGTTTTATTTACTCCGAGTATTTTTGATATGTTTATGCTGATGTGTATTTGTATTGTATTGTTGATGTGTGTTTGTATTATAGCACACACCAAGACAAATTCAAATCAATGTTTCATTGATATGGTAATAAATTATTGAATCTTGAAACTTCAATGCCATGTCATGGGGGGATTTGGCTTTACTTAGCTTTGCTTTGTATTTAGTTGTAGTTGGTATCCATTCTGTCTATCCTTTGAGTGTTTGGCCAAGCCACTATATATGTTCCCTCATGTGTCATTGTGTTAAGTCAGTTTGTTCAGTTAACACCCTGTTTAGTTGTTCTTATATTGAGTACGGTTATATTTTGTTGACCTCATTTATAGGCCTAGTTATTAAATTCTTGGTTTATAATGTTTTTTGCATTTGTTGGAGGTAAATAAAAAACCCATTTTCCATTTACTATTACTGTTGCCTCATTGCCTTACTGTTTGGTCCCTTCAACCATGACAATTGCAAAATTGTTTTCTGATTTAATTTTCTCAATATTATATATTTTTTTATATTTGTGCACTTTGATTAAATGTTATGGGCCCGTGACTGCTGCACTGTCTGCAGTCTAACCTAGAAATTTTCAGACCAGAGTGCAGGAGCTATATAAATGACTGCAGCCAAAACACATCTACACATGGATGTATAACCTTATATCCAAAGCTGGTAAAACTCAGGGGGACTGCTGTGCTCCACACTCAGAGCTGTTTCAGTGCTACAACATGGTGATGAAGTGCAACAACACATTGACCCTAAATCATAATTTCAGTTACTGCAAAATGAGTCGGTATCAAAGACAAACTTGCCTGAGCAGTCAGAGGACTTCAACAATGACACACACGTATGTATCTAAAATACCAAGACAGTGCTGCAAAAACAGTCAGCTTGTCCTTTCCAGAAACACGACATTATTGTTCAAATGGCCAAAAACATTTTCTTATTGTTGTGCAATAATGACACATCTCTCCAGACTAAAAAGGACGGTATTGATTTATTTTTCAAACAGCTTAAGAGTCATTAAGGGGAGGTTGAGGCAGATGGATGGACACAATAGATGTACAAATATTCAGGCTTTGACACCAAAGACCAGAGTTTACGTCTCATTTCCTTCCAAAGGTCAGTGTTGGTCTCTTTCAGCCACAGAGACGATCTTTCCCTAAACTTGACCAAGTAGTTTTATTGCATAAACCTGAAATAAAGATACCATTAATGTGCACTTTCCATTGTTTGTCTTTGTGGTGATGTGCTATTGAGCCTGTGGGTGAGCTGCCAGTTTTAGAATTAGCTGATAAATTATCTATTTTGTCATTTAAATATGAGGACTTGGGGTTTATGAGTGCAGTTAGCATCCTGTATTGCTGCATACCCTTTTTACTAATTCATTTCATGTCCAATCAAACACTCACAAGTCACAAATCAAGCAAGTGCTGAGCCAAATTGTGTCAAGTAAATGTTACATTTCCTTTTAAGTTAGAGAAGCAGGCTTGTGGACCCAAGTTTGCCAATTTGTTCCCTAGACTGGCAAAATAAATCAAGGTCGAGATTGTGAAAGAGCCCCATTTGCCTTCCTCTCATTAAAATCATTATGGAGCCACTGAGCAATGCCTTCAACCGCCAAACACTCCAGAAGAGCTAATCTGTGTCCCACAGATCAGGCTGTAGTTGTACTGGGAACCTACCAGATCTGAATTTGTATAACTGTGAATGTGAACAGGGTGTTTCTGAAACAAAGAGCGCTGCTCTCATTCAAACCTCATTGTTTTAACCCTGCATAAATTAAATTAAAATCATTTTTAAAATAAGGATGTTGAATATATGCTGGGTACAATCTGGTACAATAACACGTACATTTAACAAGTTTTTGTACTCACTAGAACCACATATTGTATATATGGAGCTGGTGAGTCAGATGAGTATACAGTATTTTGATCATGTGGAAGTAAAATAAAGATCATTGAGACATACAGGCATCTACTTCAGGTAATGTGTACACCCTTTCCATACTGTACATCAATGGGTGAGAGCCATCAATGCAATGAATGCTATTGTTCTAAACTGTTGTCACAACAGCAGAAGCCTCAAGCAATATATTGATCCTGCATCAACATCCTGACAGACTCACTCCTCTCTTAGATCAAATGCTTCATGTGTGGTCCATTTCACAGAGTCCTGTATGTCCAGTACAGTCCAGTATGGCCATATTTTATTGTAAAGTGGAGTATTTAATCTCAAATAATATGTTTCTTAATTTGTTTATCCATTACCAACACCTGTTTTTCTCTCACAGGGGGACTTAAGCGTATTGCAGCTGACATCAGGTGTGAGTGAGAGTGACATGAATCCATTTCAGGGTGATTTGAATGGTGTTGCTTGCTCAATGCTAGAATGTGGATTACATACTTGAGAGAGTGGCATTATAGGGATTACCAAAACTGTCCTTCAGGTGACTCATTTTGACTCATTTGAAAAGGTACTTGTACACAGCTATGAAGGCCAGAAAAATGTCTTGGTTCCTGCAGAGCCTTTGCTTCAAACAGAAGAACATTTTGCACATCTATTTCATGAGACAGGTGCGTAGGAGAGGGACGAATTGATTTGCAACATTTGATCCTGCACAGCCTTTCCCATCTTTCTGATTCTGTAGCTCAAATGTCGTCATACCCTCTGCTGGCTGTAGAGTGGGCAAGAGAGAGGGAGACTCATTGAAAACACAGATGTTGAACACTTTTAGGCCTTAATGCGTTCTTGTCCATCAGACTGAAGCAAATAAGTTGAGACGATATGTCACACTTGTATTTCTGTCAGATAAAGTACCAGCAGAACATGGACTGTTCTTAAAGTAAGCACGACAACTTTGAATTTTAACAAGACACATTCGCAGGGATTGCTGTAGCTGGAGAGACTTCACCCATCTAAAAGCTTGGTGTCACTTCAATCCATACTCAATTACTCAGGCTGAGTTGCTTGCCATTTCTCCCTGTCAATCATTCAGTGTGAGTGTTTTCAGATATGACAGCCTGCTGAGAGCAACACCACAAGGCCAGACAAGCAGATCAGGTGCGATGGCGTTAAATGAGATAATTTTACACAGTTTCTTCCTGTGTGTGCAGGTAATTAGCACTGTCAAATTTGTCCAGTTTACTGTGTGAGGTTTCTGTGTGTGCCTGTCTGTCTGTGTCCATGTTAGGCCTAATTGTTTTCTAATTCTGTTCCTCGTGACCCCATCTCCCACCCACAGACTTCTTCCTGATGTATGAATCATGAAATAGTTTTATGTTTTTTAAACAGTGCTTTTGTGACACAAGCATGTTCATTCAATTAGTCTCATAATGGCCAATCTATCATGTGAATCCTCAGCTGTACAGTTACCCCAGATGTTATCAAACTGATCATTGCTATTGCAGCACAGCATGCATTTACGTGCACACACACACACACACACACACACACACACACACACACACACACACACACAGTAACATTCTGCATTCATTGGTTCACCTTCTGTAGAAGAGAAGATTGATTCAACTTTCCCATTATTCATCTGTACCATGTTGACAGAGCTGACTTTCAACGTACAAAATGAAAACTGCACCATAAAGACACAATGAAAAAAAATGTCACACAGAAAATGATTTGCTGCAGCAAAAAGTGATATGTGCATTTTACCATGAATGAAAAGTGTAGGTTGGTTGGAACTTGCACTTCTGAGAAGTGGCCTTGCATGGCATCAGACTCATAATGGAAATTCAGCCACCCACAAAAAAATGCCTGTACATTTTATTTTCCAGGAGTTTAAAAGTAATTTAATTTCTGTCTAATAAATTAAAGGCAGCATTTCAGTCAAGGACTTTTCTTGTGCATCGTTGAATAACATGCAGATACAGTTTTTTCTATGGTGATGAAAACTTCCATTGAAAGTAACCCTGACTGTTAGTCATATGAGATCCATAAATACATACATACATGGTCTGTCCAGCAGAGATAAAGCATTGTGTAGTGTATTGTCACACACACACACACACACACACACACACACACACACACACACACAGGCTACCTCGCTCCCCCTCCCTCTGGAATGAAGGACTGGATGTGAGGTTGGGGAGCTGGGGCTCCATCTGCTGGAAAGAAATATCATTCAACATGACGTGGACAATCTCACGACAATACAGATTAATGTCCAGCGCAGCAGAGCACTAAGAATGTGCTTTATGACTAAGTGGTTTTACTAGTTTTTGTGTTTTTCTGTCTTTGTTTAAGTGAGCTCACTAAGACAAATTCCAATCAATCATGTTGATATGACAATAAAGTATTGAATCTTGAATCTTAAGAATCTGTGCCAACTCAACAGCTCAAATGTTTTATTACAAGCACAACTGCTTGTTACTTTTAAATGATCAGTGTTCAACCATATTTTAGTTTTTGGACCACTGTCAACTTCCACATCTATGACAACCTAGATTTCCCTTTAATATTCAGCATGAATATTACTTTGTAAGTATTTTATGCCAATAATAATGTCAGATTTTACCAATTTCCTACAAAGTAATTTTCCATTTTTTGCCATTTTCCCCAGAAAAGCCAAACTACATGGATTATATAGGCTACAGATCATGTAGCCTACAGTCGCCTATAAGTGATCAAAACAGAATTAATTAATCTTTAAATGTCAAATGGCAAAATTCTGTCTTCTCTTAAATAATTCACAGTTTCACAAAGTTTTTTTTGGAATATTACACTTTTGAGTACATAGTTAAGCTGCTCTATGCAATAGGCTAGACTTCTTTCATCAGTGTCAAACATAAAGAGTAATTCACATAAATAGCTTCATTGCTGATTTTTTTTTTCGGGCTGGCATGACACAGTTTCTTCCCCCTTGCCATCACTCTGATGAACGGTTAACGGCCAGCATTGTGCACTAACCCTGAAACACTATAATACACACTGTACCTACAAATTATCGATATTTATTTTAGTCTGCAATACATTTCACTCACTACTATATATCTGGACAGGCTGTATATACTGTAGCCACATAACCACCAACCATTTAATATCTATCTCAGCATTCCGTGAACTCTTCACTTCTTGCACTATTTGTAGTCTGTTTAGTCCACAGAAACAGTTTCACCTGTATATAGTCATTCCTTGTGTATATTTCTGAGCATTGTGTTGATATTCTGTGTAAGTAGGCCTACATTGAGAGCCATAAAGAGTCAAATTCCTTGTATGTGTAAACATACTTGGTCAATAAATATGATTGTGATTCTGATAACAATAATCGATGAGTTTACTGACGCTCATTTGTCAACTCTCGTTAGTGTGCAGAAGCCAGAGGCAGCAGCAGCGAGCCTCACGGTCTTCAACGTACCGTACGTGACGACGCACGGGCCTGACGCAAGCAGTATAAAGATGTGTTTTCTGACGTCAGTGGCCTCTTCCCTGCCTATGCCCTCGTGAGGTGGGCAGTGTAAAAATTTCCTGTCTTTTCTCCATCAAGCGAATCCAAAACCATCCGTCAAAATGGTAAGTTGAAATTACTTCTCTGAGTTATTAATGAATTATGTAGCGCATACGGTGCCATCGACGCTAATATTAATCGTTTTGTATGGGTTTTTTTTATGGGGATGCTACGCTACTTGCATGCCAGTTCAATGGATTGTGCTTTGATCAAAATGGCAACCATTTTGTCATCTGTGCCGCTAGCCTCGAAGGGGCCAACCAGACCTTAGATAACAACTTCTGTTTTTTGTTTTTTTACAAAGCAGTTTTGTCAGCTGCCTTAGATTTAGTGTCAAACTTTTGTGGTTGTATGTCAACCGTTTCTTAAGTATAGTCTGAAAGAGCTAACGTTGCTAGCTAGTAACTTCGCTGACAGTGGCGGCTTTTTGCTCTAGCTGTTGTCCCAGTAAATGTTGCTAATACAGATATAAGTGTAGCTGAATAAGGCTAACACTAGTTATTTAAAAACGTTTTCAGGGGTTGGTCAAGTACGATGAATAAAACATGTCGGGTCTGTTGTTGTAGTTGTAACGGATGGATAACTTGCCGGCATTTTGCGATCCCAGGCTCGGCCGCGGAACGCTAGTTGAGCCACCGAGCTATGTTAGCTTTTAGCATAACGTTAGTGTCAAAGTCTGTACACGTGGCCTATTGATGCCGACACAATATGCCGGGCGTCACGGGGTTGAATCTGTCTTTATGAACGAGTTATGGTGTGTTTTATTACTTGTGTCAAGTAATCAGAGTAAGTCAGTGGATGCATTGGGTAACACTTACATAGCGTTAAAAAAGTCTTCTAAACCCAGATAACAGTCACGCAACAGTTGTTATGATGGCGGATTTCCAACGCCCTGAGTTACGTTGCGTCAGCAGTAATTGTTGGTTCGTCACTGGGTGCAGTTATTGACAGGTGAAATAACTGAAGTCTGTTTAAAATCCCCCTCTCCTTAGAAGTTATGTTTTACAATCACCATTTAATGCGCATACTGAAACAGAAGAACACTAAAACATGGACGTCAGTGGCTGCACCTAAACAGGCTGGTGAGCAGCCAGTGCATTTAAAGCTGAATGGTCTTGCTAGGTGTGCACTTTTGTATCTGAATACACATGAGGGAGTTTAATCATTTCACCTGCTGGCAGTTAAGCGCTTCTAATTCTCTTGTTTTTCCTTGGGCAACCTGGCTACCCTTTAATACCCGCTGTATTTTATTAGAATACCATAATATTATGTTTGGGAAATCAGGTACATCCATGGGTCAAGATGTGGTTAGGTGATAAACCTGATTTTGGCTGCCTGGGGTGGTGAAAAGCTACACTAAGATTTCAGTTTCTTCCTCTTGTTTTTTTTTTCTTTTTTCTTTGAGTGTTTTAATCTGACTTTCTCTTCTCAGGTGAACTTTACCATAGACCAGATCCGTGCCATCATGGACAAAAAATCCAACATTCGTAACATGTCTGTGATTGCGCACGTCGACCACGGGAAGTCCACCCTGACGGACTCGCTGGTATCCAAGGCTGGCATCATTGCCTCAGCTCGTGCTGGAGAGACCCGTTTCACAGACACGCGCAAAGATGAACAGGAGCGTTGCATTACAATTAAGTCTACGTAAGTATTTCCAACTCCAGTCTTAATACTGTGACTCATTCCCACTGTTTTGAATTAAAAGTAGGTCTGCACCTCTTACTGCAGACATTTGACAGAAAGATGATTAACATTGATAAGGGATTGTGTGAGCATACATTTTTCTTACTGAGCACCTGCTCAGTTGCCAATTTTCCAATAATACATCTATACACAGGCCATTCTCAGAGCAGCTCAACTGCCTCTTGGTGGTGGAAATGTCTGGCCTCAGGTTATGATTTTTGTTTTGCCAGTTTCTCCCCAGCCATGTAGTAAACTACTGCGCTGCTCCTTGTGTCCATTCTAGTAGATTAGCCAGCATAACAACAATGTTGATTGCTGTAATCCAACACGGCCTCTTATGTTTCAATCCTTAAGCCTGGGCCACACTGCCTACCTGAGCAGCGAGTGTGCGCTGCAGAACCTCTTTTCCTTTCGGCACCTATGTTAACAGGTTAGATCAGCCATCCAGTCTGCATGAGCAGCACGGCTCGAGCTTCGCTGCAGCAGTACATCTAGAGTTTTGGCTTTGTTTTCTCTGCATGAGTTGTGTGGTTATCAGCAAAAACAAACAGTGAAAGTGATCTGTTGATAGTCATATTGACATCATACCAGCAACATTGCATAACTGTCACCTTCAACTATAGTCTCAATGTCTGTCTGTAGAATGTCGGATATGAAAAATGATTTATGCTTTACAGTTGAGCACACACTACTTAATCCTTTCCTGTCTAAACCAAATATAAATGAAATTTAAGATTAAATTAAATGTTTCATCATTGATGGCCATCATCAAAGGCAAACTCAATATAGAAAGATAGGGCTGGCAGTTGCTGCACCACAGTGTCAGTGTTGTCTGTGTGGACACCAAATGCGTGCAACCTGTAGCAGTTCAGTGTGGTAGCCATCAGCCACAGGTAAAGGTAGGCGATATGGCTTTAGAACCAGTCAAAAAAAACCAAACACTTTTCATTTTAGCTTAAACATGAAGCCTAAAAGTATTTTCATTTATTTGAATGTCAATGTCACATTAACTGAACTCATGTTGGTAGGCTGGGTGAAAATTGTTACATTTCTTAAGCAGTTTTTTTTCACAAACTAATAATTCCAAGCAGATGCAAATTAAAATGCATTTTGGGCATTAACACAAAATCTCACTGTATTAGTTTGATTAATTTGTCTTTGCATGCAATGGACCATATGGTCATCCACTTTTTTTAAAAAAAATCTTCTTTTTTTTTTTTTTAAATACTATTTCTCTTTTGTTATCACCCAGTCTTTAAGTTTGATTTTACATATGTTTTGAATTGTTACATTTTACATCCGACTTTGTCTAACAACATGCCCTACTTTGCAGTGCCATCTCACTGTTCTACGAGCTGAGTGAAAATGATCTGGCCTTCATCAAGCAGTCAAAGGATGGCAATGGCTTCTTGATCAACTTGATTGACTCACCAGGGCACGTTGACTTCTCCTCTGAAGTGACTGCTGCTCTCCGTGTCACTGATGGAGCCCTGGTTGTCGTGGACTGTGTGTCTGGTAAGGACAAGGCTGAACAATCTTAAGTAGCTGATGTGAGCTCTCCAACTGGATTTTCAAGTTATACTTAATCATTTTTTTCTCTTCTTGGTCTACAAGCAAATGGCCATAGGCTTTATTTATTAGATAACTAATGTGTTATAAAAGACAAGGAACAAAACGGCAAGTAGGGATGGGCACATATGCTCTACAGTGGCCATGACTCAATACATTTACAGTCATGGGGAGTGTCTAGTCTGCCTTCCTTGCCTTATCTTTCACTGACATACCATATACCCGTGCTCATTTTTGCCTATGTGGCACCTTGCTAACAAGTCTTTGTCTTCAAAAGAATCAACAGTGTATACGTTCTTATACAAGAGTAGTGTTTCCTTGCTTCAGAATTTGCACTCACTCCGGGAAAACCTGATGTGCTGATTTGTAAAATAAAAACTGGCAGCATCATTGATACCAAGTTTGCCATTAGTGTGAAATCAGGGTTCACAACTCAACCTGCTTTCCCTTCGGTTAAATTGTCATTGTTTATGTCCCTACCAGGTGTGTGTGTCCAAACTGAGACAGTGCTCCGTCAGGCCATTGGTGAGCGTATCAAGCCAGTCCTGATGATGAACAAGATGGACCGTGCCTTGTTGGAGTTGCAGCTTGAAGCTGAAGACCTGTACCAGACTTTCCAGCGTATTATTGAGACCGTCAACGTCATCATCTCCACTTATGGTGAAGATGAACATGGACCAATGGGAAACATCATGGTGAGTGGCTGTCTGAACCCCCCTTTTTTTTTTTTTTTTTTTTTTTTTTTTAAGCTGCAACAGAAGTTGATTATTTGACGACTAACAGAAAAATCAAAGATTTTATGCTTTTATTTGTTATAACAAAAATTGTAGCTTCAGGTTTTGAACAAGACATTGTAGTACATCTCCATGAGCTGTGGTCAATTATAAAAAGCATTTTTCACAACAATTTATAGACTATAGACTAAGCAATTAATCAAAACAATCAGCATTATTTATTATCATTAGGCCCATAGTGTTTTGGCGTCCATAGCGTACAACATTTGCACCAGACAGATGGATGTAGTCCAGGTGTTGCTGCTTTTTTTTCTTTTTTTTTCTTTTTTTTAGCATTGATGTTCATCTTAACGCTGTTTTGTGTTTGTGTTTGTGTTTGTCTAATGTAAAAATGTGACAAATCGTTCAGGAATCAATGATTCAAACTGCTGTTTGCTTAATCCCAACTGAGGATCAGTCAATTTACTCAGTGTCCCACATTATGCACTGCACCACTCTTGACTCAGCCAAATTGGTTGAGTTGCAAATGTGGGTGATAATATTGATTAAATGTGAATTAGTCAGTTATCACACTTGTAACTTGGCTTGACTCTGACACTAAATCTCATTTGACTATCAGACTTGGGAGTCAGTCCCTAAATGACACTTTTTTTTATTCATCACTTTAATCCTGTCCAAATTAAAATCCCATCATCAGATGTCCACATAACTAAATCCAAAAAATCCTTGGTAGGCCTTCATTACTCAGTTGTTTCTGTCGACTCTTCTAGATTGACCCAGTCATCGGTACCGTTGGCTTTGGCTCTGGCCTCCATGGATGGGCTTTCACCCTGAAGCAGTTTGCTGAGATGTATGCAGCCAAATTTGCTGCCAAGGGCAACGCCCAGATGACACCAGCTGAGCACTGTAAGAAGGTGGAAGACATGATGAAGAAGCTGTGGGGTGACAGGTGAGTTTCTAAAATGGAGTACTTAATTACCAAATAAAGCTGATGTGATTGAGGAACGTAGCCAGCTAACGACAGAGGGGCACACCTCACACTGACCCTCACTGGAGGGACAAGAGTACACAGAGAAAGTGACTTTCTTCTAACTTCAGCTGTCTTCAATAAAGTAATTTGAGCCTCAACAATGTGGCTGCATCTTTGACATGGCTTAATCTTTACATCCTTATGTGTTGTTCTAGGTACTTTGACCAAGAGAGTGGCAAGTTCTCCAAGTCTGCCACTGGACCAGATGGCAAGAAGTACACCCGTACCTTCAATGCTCTTGTCCTGGACCCCATCTTCAAGGTGTCAGAACTTTTATTTTATGTTCAAATATTGTTGAAATTTAGGTTAAATGTATGTAGAAAACAAATACATTTTGTATTGCTTAATTCAGTTTGTTAAATCTCAGCAAAATAAGACAGTTGCTCTGTATGCCTGCATGTGATGACTTAAACATTCTTCACTTTGACCTGATTTTAGTGATGATCACCTTCAGTCTGAGCCGGGCACAGAAAGATTGGTTTACTTAAACATCCATCTCTTGACTTGGCAATGTTAAATTGCACTCTTATTAATTCAAATAAACTCCACTTTTAGGTGTTCGATGCCATCATGAACTTCAAGCACGAAGAGGCTAACAAGCTGATCCAGAAGCTGGAAATCAAGTTGGATTCTGAAGACAAGGACAAGCAGGGTAAGCCTCTCCTGAAGGCTGTGATGCGTCGCTGGCTGCCTGCTGGAGAAGCCCTTCTGCAGATGATCACCATCCACCTGCCTTCCCCTGTCACTGCCCAGAAATACCGTTGTGAGCTGCTGTATGAGGGACCTGGAGATGATGAGGCTGCCATGGGTATGAAGCTGCTTTTCTTTTTTTCTTTTAAATTTTCCTTATGATGAGACCTGGGAAGGGCAGTAAGCCAGATATGGGTTTTGGGGGGTTGTGCTGATCTTTTTGAATTGTTTACTCAGGTATCAAGAACTGTGACCCTAAGGCTCCCTTGATGATGTACATCTCCAAGATGGTGCCCACCAGTGACAAGGGTCGCTTCTATGCATTCGGTCGTGTCTTCTCTGGCAGTGTTTCCACTGGCCTGAAAGTACGCATCATGGGACCAAACTTTGTCCCCGGAAAGAAGGAGGACCTTTACGTGAAACCAATTCAGAGGTATGTTTTGGAGCATCAGTTATGAAAGGGCAGTATATCAGTTATCGATTACATCTGAATTGTCTTTTGTTATGACTCACGCACATTGTTCTTTGCAGGACCATTTTGATGATGGGACGTTACGTTGAACCCATTGAGGATGTGCCATGTGGTAACATCGTGGGTTTGGTTGGAGTGGACCAGTACCTCGTCAAAACCGGAACAATCACCACCTATGAGCAGGCACACAACATGAGAGTGATGAAGTTCAGTGTCAGCCCTGTGGTGAGAGTTGCTGTGGAGGCCAAAAACCCTTCTGACCTGCCTAAGCTGGTGGAGGGTTTGAAGCGTCTGTCAAAGTCTGATCCTATGGTGCAGTGTATCATTGAAGAGTCTGGAGAACATATCGTCGCTGGAGCTGGAGAGCTCCATCTGGAGATCTGTCTGAAGGATCTGGAGGAGGACCATGCTTGCATTCCACTCAAGGTGATTAAAAGCAAAACTTTAGTAAATCCATTTCAAAGATACAGTATCTCATTAGATCCTTTTTAAAATGACATCTACTACTTCTCCCTCATTTGGGAAAAAAAAATCCAGTCTGTGAATGTGCTCTTTTACTTCAAAAATTTTAACTGCTGAACACAAGATGTCACCTTCTTTGCTGTAAAGTCCATTCACAAATCATGCTTTTAGTTACACGCCTTAAATTCAGATTTAAAGTGAGCACAGAGAAACTTTCCATAGATAATTATTGAAATGGCTTCCTAGTGTCAATCTATGCACGTACATCAACTACAAAAAGAAAATGGAGGGGATCTTTAATTTAAGATCCATAGTCGAATGCACAACAGTGAAAGATGTCATTTTGACAATCCCTAAATGTTTCTGCATTAAAACTTGTGGTTTTCTTTTTAGAAATCTGAACCAGTGGTGTCCTACAGAGAGACCGTCAGCGCAGAATCATCTGTGATGTGTCTGTCAAAGTCGCCCAACAAGCACAACCGTCTGTTCATGAAGGCCCGTCCCTTTGAAGATGGCTTGGCAGAGGACATTGAGAAGGGTGAGGTCACCGCTCGCCAGGAGCTCAAGGCCCGTGCCCGCTACCTCGCCGACAAGTACGAGTGGGACGTCGGTGAGGCCAGAAAGATCTGGTGCTTTGGACCTGACGGAACTGGCCCCAACCTGCTGGTGGATGTTACCAAGGGTGTGCAGTACCTGAATGAGATCAAGGACAGTGTCCTGACTGGTTTCCAGTGGGCAGCCAAGGAGGTAAGAGGGCCAGAGTATTCACTCACATCTAGAACAGTCTTAAATAAGATAGAATCTTAATCTATTTGGTTATTTGGTTAAAAAGTAGTCATTGATCTGTTTATGCACTGTGCAGTACTTTTGACTAACAGCATGTTTGAATGTTGTCTCTAGGGTGTCCTCTGTGAAGAGAACATGCGTGCCATCCGCTTTGACATCCATGATGTGACCCTGCATACAGATGCCATTCACCGTGGTGGTGGTCAGATCATTCCCACAGCCCGCAGAGCCCTGTACGCATGTGAGCTCACAGCTGAGCCCAGGTTAATGGAGCCAGTCTACCTGGTCGAGATCCAGGTAAGTCCCACTGGAGATGTGAAGGTTTTTACTTGTCGCACAGTGACAGGTATTTGCCAGAATTACTGTTCTGTAGTGGTCTTGCCTGTCTTCTCACAAATTTGAGTATTGTCTGCAAAACTCAATATCCCCCATCTACTCTTTAGTGTCCTGCAGTCGCAATGGGCGGTATCTACGGTGTGCTGACCAGGAGGCGTGGACACGTGTTTGAGGAGTCCAGTGTGATGGGTACACCCATGCGTGTTATCAAGGCCTACCTGCCTGTCATGGAGTCATTCGGTAAGTCCTCTCAACAAAAGTTGCTTTGATCCAAGCAGAGAAGCCAAAACATGTTCTCGAGCTAGTGTTAATAAATTTGTTTAATTTGTCTTATATTAGTCAACAAAAGTGACATTTTTCTGACTTTCTGAAAGTTTTAAGTCATAGATTGTCATTTGTTTCAGTAAGGCTACAGGTGTCTAGAGATTAGTTAGTTGAGCAGATAAACATCCATTTTATGTCACACTGTAAACACTGTGGCTGTTTCACTGTGTTCTGCAATTAAGCATACAATAGTCACTCCTTAGTGAATACAAATGTCTTCAGTCCTGCTAATTTTGACTGTTAAAGTAAACCAGCCAAGTTATTTTAACATGATATGGTCTCGTACCTTGTAATTTGTTGCAGAGTCATGCATCGTTTTTTGTTTTTTGTTTTTTTGGATTGTTGAAGTTTGTCTGAGTCTATGATCCTAAAAAGAACCAGTAGCAAACATTAGACATTACTGAAAGGCAAGACTGCCTCTTAGAGCAGTAAGTCAAGTAGCAAGCTAACTAAACTTCTAGATGAGATACATTTGGCAGCAGAGGACAGTTGTGGCATTACAGTGTGATTCTATGCAGGTAGTTGGATATAAAAGTACTTGATCCATTAGTCTTTCACATGATTTGAATTTTATTCTTTAAAAATCTTCATTAAAATTATAATTTTTCATTGTGGGGTGGGAAAAAAATATTTTTTACGTGCAGTGTAAGTGCTTCCAGACTGATGGTAAAATGTAATCCTCCAACATTTTTTAGCTGTATAAGCCATCCATCAGTAGCAGCAACAGTGTGCATGGTTTAAAGGGTCCACAGTAGCAGGCAGGTGTTGAGTGTAGAATATACTTGGCCCTGAAGCAGTTGGCAACTGCATTGTTTTTAAATGACTTAAGAAATTTTTTAATTTTACTGGAGACATTACTGGCCTCCAGTGTAGGTAATGCTGTCTACAATGTGATAAAAGGCCCTAGCTATTGATCAGAGAGGAAGACATATAGTCACTGCTGCACTTTCACATTTTGCGACTCTTGTACCTGCCGTGTATTACAGGCTTGACATGAGGATAATGAAACATCTGTCCATTTCCAGGTTTCACAGCTGACCTTCGTTCCAACACTGGTGGCCAGGCCTTCCCCCAGTGTGTGTTTGACCACTGGCAGATCCTCCCTGGAAACCCAATGGACCCTGCAACCAAGCCTGGTGTTGTTGTCACTGAGACACGCAAACGCAAGGGTCTCAAGGAAGGTATCCCAGCCTTGGACAACTACCTGGACAAACTGTAAAAGCCTGCAACCCAGTTGATTCTCGCCTCATTCCACCTTTCCAAAAAAATTTAGACTACATTGTGGGACCGGACTGTACAGTGAGCACTAACGTTTGCCAAAAGGATTGACAATAATGAATAAACTACAAAAATTGTAAACGATAAATAAAAGAAAATAAAAACTTAATGGTTCAGGGTTTGTTTTTTTTTAAATTTTTTATATAGGGAGAATCATGTGGATGCACTTGCCTCTGAAAGCCCTTAGACTGTTCAAATGTCTGTTGTGGGTTATGCCTTTATGTCCAGCTTAGAAGGAACAGCTATACTTAAACTGCAAGTGGCTTTAAAGACGAGCCAGGACAGAACATTAATGTAACTTTTTATACCATGGTCAGTCTGGATTGCCTGTCTGATTTGCCAGAGGATGTTCATTATTTACAGAGAAGTGGCACCACTGATGGAGCTATCTTGTTTGTTATAGTAGCTGAAAGTTGGAGGCAAAACTTTTTTTATTACAGTATTACAAGGTTAACAATTAGATTTATTAGAATAAATCACGTGCACATGTGAAGTGAGTTTGATCACTGATATGCAGACATGGTATAAATTATGTAGTCCTCTATAATCTGTGGTGTTTGTCTGGTTTTATTATATTATACCTCAAATCTCGCACAACCATAAATATGTCTAACAAATTAGTGTGCGAGACTTCTTTCCATTGTGGTCCTTGATGTTAAGATGGTAAAGAGGAGTCCAAGTGACTGAGCAGACACACAACTATAGCTGAAACAATAAGTAGTTTTTATCAGTAGTATAAAGACTGAATATTTATCGGTAACTACACCTTTTGTTTTGATAATACCAAATATTTTCAGGTTCCAGGTACAATATGTCAGGTTTTGCAGCTCTTCAGTTTTATATAATTTTACACTGAATATAAAATGTAAGTTGCTGCACCTTATTAAAATCTTATTACCGAGTGCCCTTTATTTCATTGTTCCAGAGGCTGCTTCAGTTATCTGAGGCACTGGTTTGAGCTTCAGTTTATTATTTTTGCATGTTATAGCCAGAACAATTGAGAAAATAGTTGATTTCAGTCCTACATACATCAGTAAACCTAATCATCAATAAAATCACTACACAAATATATGCCCTTTGTATTTTTTTTTTTTATTTTTTTTTATTTTTTTTAAATGTACACATTTTAATTAGGATGGTAAGATTACACATATTCCTATATAATTCTGAAATAGGTAAGTAATCAAAATTTATGGCACCACAAAACAAAACAGATACTGATGTTACTGAACCTTGCTGAGCTCAAGTCAGCAACACCAGCTCTAGTCTGGTGGGCCCAAGTTCCCCCAACTCTACAAAGGGTGACAAATTGGAGGAAAAACCGGCACAGGTCTGAATGCTTGACCCCTACAGTGAGGGGATCCGGTGGCTCTGTTATGCTGTGGAGGGCATTTTGCTGGTGTGGTTTGGTGTGGTTGTGGCTTGTCCCTTCACTGTAGATCAATACAAAGTTGTGAGTGATCACCTTTATCCTATGATGAAACATTTCTATCCTGATGGGAGTGGTCTCTTCCAGGATGACAATGCCCCAATTCACAGGGCACCAGGGGTCACTGAATGGTTTGATGAGTTTGAAAATGATGTGAATCATAAGTCTCATATTCATAACTGAATAGGACATAATGGATGATCATAATTTACATTTGATTGATGCTTGAATCATGGAGGAACTTCATACATCCATGCATGTCAAAAATATAGTACATTATACAAACCGATGCCATTTCCTTATAAGCCACACTTTATAAGGGGTAATGTGTCTTTTTTAACAAATGCATTGATCAGATGGTCCAATTGAGAGCTCTACCTGATGAACTAATGAGACAAAAAGCTCAAGCATCCAGCTGGAGGAGGGTAAACACCTGTCAGAGAGATTCTTCACAACCTGGCAGCTCAGATAGTTTTCTTATTAATCGCTTATTACTGTTGTGCAATATCACACATTTGATGATTAGAAGATGGCACCACGAAGAATATAAAATAAAGAGGGTTTATGTTAACATACACTTATTTCATGTATAACTTAAGAAACTTTAGGACAGTGGTGGAAAGTAACAAAGTACTTTTACTTAAGTACTGGACAATTTGGAGGTACTTGAGTATTTCCATTTGATGCTACTTTATACTTACACTCTGCTACATTTCAGAGGGAAATATTGTACTTTCTACTCCACTACATTTATTTGACAGTTTTAGTTACTTTTCAGATGAAGATTTGACACAATGGATATAACAATCTTTTAAATTACAACACGCTGTTAAAGATCAAACCAGCAGTTTTCAACCTTTTTGGTTTTTGACATCTTACAAAAAGCAGTGTGTAGTCAGGGTCACATTTCAGATGTCTATAAGTTGTTAACAGCTCCACCAAATAGTGATTTTTCCCTCTAAACTTCTCACATGGTTTCATTTCAATAAATGTTCAAATGATCCAATATATCACCAGAAATCAAAGACTAGAGAAGAAGTCCCAAAACTGAAACCAGATTTGTGTATCAGAACTTTGTTTTTTCTTCTTTCCTCTCTCATTGATCGTCTCATGACCCCTCAGATTTATCTGATGACCTTAGGAGGGGCCCGACCCCTAGGTTGGGAACCACTGGACTAAACTAACTGTATATAAAGTAGTTCAAAACTTGAAGCTGCCAGTGCACATAAACTGAGAAGTGAAGTAGGACACATCTTTTGTCCAGCAGGAAAACTTCTGAAATTGAAAATATTTGCATATTTATAGATCCTGGAATTTTTAATGAGGGACAAAGAGGAGATGCCATTTGAAGGATTTTTAACAATATTTTTGGAAAAACTTTTGTGGAAAAACTATATTAAAGCACAAATTATTATTCAAAGTAGAGTATTTTGTATATTTTAAAACATGTCCGGAGTGGATCATTAAGTAAAGGATCTGAATACTTCTTCCACCACTGCTTACGGAAACTTACAATAATGTAGTTTGATGTACTTCACTGGCGCAGCATGAGGTGTATTTAACATACTGGAGCTTGATTGGAGGGAGGTTGGTCTTCCAACCAACCAATCACGAGTCTCCGTATTGACCAATCAGATGGCAGGTAGGCTTCTCTTCCTGTTTGGCCAAGGAATTCATTATCGGGTGAGTAAAGTAATAAAACGTAAAGAAATATTTTTTAAACAGCTGCTATCTTGAGTGAGTAAACATAGTCGAAAGTACGAATTTCCCTTTTGTTGTATTTTTATTTGTTCTTCCTGAAGGTTTTTGTTGTGTTGGATATTGTCCGTCCTGTGTGTGAGCGTCGCCACACTGAGCAGCTAGCAGTTTTAGGTTAGCTTCAGCGGCATCATTGCGGAGGAAATTAATTCCGAAATTTCACAACTGCTCGCATATTTCTATAACTTCCCTCTTATTGTTTTACACAGACGTCCTCCCATGACACAGCCCTGACGGAGTTTGGCCCGTTTTTACACGTGTTTTTCATCAACTGTACGGAAGGAGATCATGGGGGGAATAAAACAGGAGCAGAGTGAAGCCCCGCAGCAGCCCAAAGCATCACATTCAGCAGATCAACCCCAGGATGAGGTGAGTCCATCTGAACCAGGGTACCCAAGGTTTGTGTAAACTGTTTCAAATGTGGGATACATGATCTTAAGCTGGGAGCTGACGAAACTTGCAGCTACAGATGTAATTGATTATTTTGTTTTAAGGTGGAGTTAAGACCAACTGCCAGCCTACTATTAGTAATTCACACTAATACACCAGCCCTGCAGTTAATCCTACCTTCATGTTGATTTAACTTTATGGTTATTTTCAAGGCTGTAGTTTGTAGTGCTGTTAAAATGTATACTGAAGGGTTTTCTTAATTCTTTGTCTGCCCTCATTGGTGTATAAATTATTAGAAATACTCAGTACAACACAATTCAACAGCAACTCAAACTAAGTCATTTTTAAGCTAAGGTGCCAAAAAATCAGTTTCACTGCCTCTCAAATGTGAATATTTGCTGGTTTTCTTAGTTTTATATGATGGTGAATTGAGTATCTTTTGGTTTGGCAGTGTTGGTCGAACAAAACAAGCAATTTAAAGACATCATCTTTGGGTCTGGGAAAACATAGTCTTCCCTGTTGCCTATTTCCTGACATTTTACAGACCAAATGATTAATTGAGAGAATAATCTTTACATTCATTGATGATAAAAATAACCCCTGGAATAACACCTTGTATGTAGTTATGGTAGTTTTTCAACAAGAAGGAGGGGTGGCACAGCTGAGTGAGCCCCTGCCTTCATGGGAGTGTCATGTCCCCTCTCTGCAGCCTAAGAAGAGAGGCTGGCCAAAGGGAAAGAAGAGGAAGAAGGTGCTACCAAATGGTCCTAAGGCACCAGTAACAGGTTATGTCCGGTTCCTGAATGAACGACGAGAGCATATGCGGGCCCGATACCCTGACCTGCCTTTCCCAGAAATCACCAAGCGACTTGGAGCAGAATGGACACGATTAGCCCCAAATGACAAACAGGTAGCTTTTCAAATTTTCCATGTATGTATATACTGTAATTTATTCAATACAACATGTAACTGTGGGTACTTGCTATTGTATGCATCGACAATCACACAAAAACTTGTTTTATTGCTGTATTTGACTTCCTGAGTCAGCACACACCTGTCCTTATCATCATTATTATTATTATTATTGTTATTATTATTGTGCACTCACAGCGCTATCTGGATGAGGCAGAACGGGAGAAGATGCAGTATGCTCAGGAACTAAAGGAATATCAGCAGACTGAGGCCTATCAGATCACCAGTGCAAAGATACAAGACAAGAGGATCAAGAAAGGTGACAACTGACTTCAGCATAGCTAATGTTTATCATGGTGGTTATGGTTCACGTGTATCTATTGTTATTAGTAACCGCTCCTCAAATATCACCACATCACAAGGGCAAATGGATATATTCTCTTCTCTCTGTGTCATGTGAATTATTTTATGCACATACATTTTCTCTTTCAGAAGACACTCCATCTGTCATCATCAGTACTAGTTCAGGGCCATCTTTGCCAAAGGTACATGACACCTCCATGTCTTGTTACTGTATAACCTTCAATCTTACTTCTGCATCAATTGCACACATCTAAGTCATCTGTTTGTTGATTTGGTCCTTCAGTCTTCGGACCTCTCAAGTAGATTCGACATCCCTATCTTCACAGAGGAGTTCCTTGATCAGAATAAAGGTAACCAAGAAAATGAAGACAGGAAAATGTCATTTTCATGAGTAAAGCGCACAAACACAGTGCTATTACCATGCTATCACTTTGTTAGCTAATAGGACATTTAAACAAACCCTGTTTCTGTAAAGTAAGTTCTATATGAGATTAAACATATGATTTGATATATAATCTTATACGCTCGTCAATTCATTTTTTATTTTTCTCAGCTCGAGAGGCTGAGTTGCGACGGCTTCGTAAGGCCAACATTGAGTTTGAAGAGCAGAATGCGGTGCTGCAGAGACACATTAAGGACATGTACAACGCTAAAGAGCGTCTGGAGGCTGAGCTGGGACAGGACGAGAAGCGTACCCAGGCTCTTCACCAACACTGGTTGGCCATTAAACACACGTT
This sequence comes from Thunnus thynnus, assembly GCF_963924715.1. Classification (NCBI taxonomy): domain Eukaryota; kingdom Metazoa; phylum Chordata; class Actinopteri; order Scombriformes; family Scombridae; genus Thunnus; species Thunnus thynnus. Next base: position 23,162,150 of record NC_089524.1, on the reverse strand, counting down.
GGTCAATGGTTTGTCATCAGTCCCCCTGCCAGGTCAGCAATCATTTGGATGTATTTAGTCAGAGGGAAGACAAACAAATAGTAACACTCCTGCATGATATTAGCTAGACCTTCTGCTACAGGGTCATATTTGCATTTAGTTGTTTTAGTCCTATATTATAAATACATTGAAAGTGTTAACCTTGTATGACCCACATACGTGTGTCTTAAATATGTGGCTATAATAACAATGAATATTCATGAATACTAACTGGATTTTCCCAAGAACTGGTTTGCCATGTAAATGCTTAAATTCCATGATATTTCTTCTGTGTCGTTTCTGAACAGGCACAGGTGAGACAGCGTCTCTTGGAAACCTGGACTCATACCTGAGTCGTCTGAGCGGAGTGCTTGAAGGAAACCCTCACAAGCACCGGGCCTTGGTCACCCAGCTTTGCGAGGTCCTCTCTCATTTGGACAGGTAACTAATACCTTTCACACAAACCGAGGGTGTGACACAGCAGACTAAACGTGCATCCAACCTGTGTTTGATCACTGATACCTAACAGTGACTTCCAGTCACACAACATCAGGCATTTCTGTACTCATCATTGATAAAGTCCCGGAAAGAATGAAACTAGACACAATAAATCACAAGTTGATTAACTATTTTAATAATCTATAAATAGCTTGTCACTTTTCTAGTAAAAAAAGATTACCAAACATTTGCTGGTTCCACTTTCTCAAATGTGAGGATTTGGGGCTTTTTTTGTCTTATATGATATAAACTGAATATCTTTGGATGTTGGACTGTTGGTCAGTGCAGCGGACAGTAAACACAGATCAGGCGCAACTTTGTAAGATTTTTTTTCTTCATAGGTCAACTTGTTAAAAGTTTGTCATTTTCAAGTGTCTTTGCTATCAAGAAAGAACAAACTTTATTATCTACTACTATTTTTAGGTTCTGTAGTAATCCTGGTTATATCACAGAGACACATTTAAAATGTCAGACCAAAGATGAGTAGATTCAGCCAATGTCAGGTCAGATGAACTCAGCTAACTGCCTGACAAGAAGGGAATAATTTTACAAAAAATCCATACAAAAGCTCGTAATTATTAGGCCTTAGTCCAACATGATTATTATCCCAAATATTTGTTTATAATTCTTAAGTCACAAGCCCATATCTAACATGTATGTCTGAATATTTTCCTTTCTCTAACTGCATGCTTTAATTCATTGTCAGTGAGAAGTTATGAGGAGACTCCAGCCAGAGACCCATTCATTCCTGCATCAGGGGTCAAATCACAGGCTTGGTGGTATTGGGTCAAATCAGTGCCATTCAACAGAGCATGTGGATATCTCAAGGATAGTAAAGGCAAGGTTACAAACACTTCAAAACACAGCACACATAGTCCATGTCAACATGTCCTCTTTACAATTATGTGTATTCTGTAGAATATGTATATTCTCGCACATAATTGTAAATGTAAATCTGTGTGGCAGTCTTAAGGGTTATTACAGTTCAGTGCAGGAAGGGATTTCATTAAATGTAATGTCATTTTACTTTCTGAACTGCCTTAAGAAAATTTGGATTGATCCTAACCCCATTGTGTAGCTATGTATTAGCAATTACCTACAGGCTCTGTCCAACAAGACAAGCCTAATTATCAGTTTACAATAAATGCCATTTGGCATTTGGAGAATGCTGGGTAATGTGTATGTTGTAGTTAATATAGAATACGTAAAAAACTGGAAGAGGTGAAAATGAAATGTTGGGGTATACATGTTTTAAATTTACATCAATATTGGCAGATTGTGAAATGGAGAAGCAGTTTCACATGTTGTCAGAATATTATGTATTTGTGAAGTATATATGTATTTTTTTGAAATGTTCATTAAACCATACTGAAAATGTTTCCAACAAAAACTGAAAAAAGTGCAATTTTGTTTGTTTTTTTAATTGTTGTGAGCTTAATTATTTTAAAGCACCCCATCTCAAGTTCAAAAAGGGTGAATTCATCCAAATCACAAATGGTCTCCCACTATGCCATTATCCCCTCTCAAATCTGCATGGCTGTAAACCACCAGAGGTAAGTGCTAAAATAGTCTTTTGTGTGATTGGGGTGAAATGACCCTTTACAGAATATGTTCACAATTGTTCAAGTCTGTCTTAAAACAACACGCATCTGCCCAAAAGAAAGAGTTTCTCCTCACAGTAATCATCTTCTGTTCATACTGGCTATTAGCACTTTCAATGTAAATGATGGGGCCAAAATCCCTGGTGGTGGTTCCCTGTTGAGCTGCGCTGGAAGTATAGAAACAAAAAGAGGGATTGTAGACTGACCTTGAAAGATATCTACTTGATTTGACTAATTTGGGCGGCTGAAGCTTCATATTAGCTTCAGAATAACTTTTAAATATATTTTTGTACAGAAGGAGGTTTGTGGATTTTGTCCCCCATCACTTACATTGTAAGTGCATTATGAAGGGATCTTCTAATGGTCAGTATGAATAGGAGGGATGACTACAGAAGTTAAAACCTGTGTCAATGTTCATTTGGGCACCTGACTGTTATTTTTAAGACAAACTTTAAAAATTGTGCATCCATCCTTTAAGAAATGAGATTTGGTGAATTTCAATGGATGTTATGCTCCAGCAGGGGGAGCTGTTGGCCCACAAAAAAAACTAGTAATGTTTTGAATCCGTGACCATAGAGAACCGGTATGGGTGTTGACTTTTTTTTCTAACTGGTGGCATGAAGTGGATATGACGTGTGGTAAATATGCCACACAGTTTGACACAACTGAGCTTGGTTCAAGTTTTGCCATCTGGATACTAGAAAAGCCAGTCAGACCAAAGCTCAAAGATAAATAGCTCATGACAAACGACCCACTTTGTTTATTCAGTATTCTCAAATTAGACATCAGCAGTCCATCTGCTTCAAGTCAAATATCATCTCAGGTGCATCATTCATGTGCATAATCATTGCTTTCTTCTGAAATTGGGAAAACGCTCATGAAATTAAACCCCCATTAATGATGCTATTTATGGTCTTCATTTTCTCTGTAATAGACTTTCAATGTATTTCCATTCATCTGTCATCTCATCTCTGTATTTGGTAGTTGTTACTGGATGGGCTGAATCAGCCATTCATCAGGTATCAAGTTACTGCGAATGCAAACTCAGGTATGAGAAGCCCCACTCCTTTGCCTTATAACTGACACTTTCTCTCAGTGAAAGTGAAGTTTAAATGTCCTTAAACTGACTCACTGCCTAGTCATTATTACCCAGAAACACCAGTGACTGCTGTGCAGTGGCTTAACATATTTCATCTGGGCTTCAGTGTTTCCTAAAAAAGTGGAGCTGGATAATATTGACAAAAAAAAACACAATATTTTTTAATAAATTCTTCCATGTTGACACGTGAGCATGTCGGGGAATTTCAGATGAGGATTTTGTAAAACATTTAGAGAAATATGAAAATACAGAGGGAGAGGCTTATAATGCAGGATCCTCACCCCACCCATACTCACCATCACCGCCGCTCCGACGTCACTGCCAGGAGCTGTCCACGCAGCGGTGGTGCTGAAGCTGAACAAGATGGCTGAGTGTTGGGGAGCGGAGAGCTGAGAAAGAAGGGGGAGGAAAGAGTTTAAAATCAAGACAGAGGCGCCATAAATAAGACGGAGAGGACTGCGACGCTGGCGTTCACCCTCGAAGTGTGAAGACTTTTATGTATGTCAGGCGTAACGATTCCTGCCAGGCCCTGGTGCTGCTAGCGACGGCAGGCGTCTCCATCTCCAGCCCACCGATTCATTCCCAGGCTGTATATTGCACAGATTAACCCAAATAAAGGAAACTAGTGAAGAAGCTGGACCCTGGACTAAAGGCGCAGTTAAGAAATGTCATTGCTGTGTGTTGGAGGTAAGAGAAGAACTAACAATGCATGTCTTGTCACGACCTACTGATGTGTTCATCCTCAATTGCCTCAAGTCGAGTCTTTACAGCTTTTGGGGGGTTTACCTGTTCTGGCAAATTATCCATCAATATTTCGGAATAGCAGGAATCTGTCTTTGAAAGGCGAATAAATGGCAGTTTAATGCAACTCCTACTCTGAATCCTTCCCATTACGTTTGGTGATTGAGCATATTTCTAATCTGTTTAGCTCTTCTACAATTAGTGTGTAAATTCGCTTGAAATATTTCACTCGTACTGTCCTCGATGACAGACCGGGCTCTAATTTTACTGAGACTGGCATTGTTACAGCCCTATCGATTTATGGAGTAGGTGTATGCTTTTGGCAGCAGCTGTCAAACGTAGTAAAACAAGATGTAATCCACTCTCAGTTTGTCCCTGCGTAACAAGGGTGGAGTGTTTTATGTTTCATGCCGTAAAGCAGATAGCACTTTGATTAAAATCATCTCGAGTGAGGACATTTCATCTCAGTTTTTAAGCGTAATTGCGCGAAGAGACCTGTACAGTAGCCTACTTGGTTTCGTTGCAGTTGAATCTCTTTAGATTTACGTGATTGGTAGCAACATTCATTTTTTGAGCCCCACCATGACAACCATAGCCTGTTTTTCTTTGGAGAAATCAAGATTCCTCCAAATTGGTTTCCTACTGAATGAACAGGCCCCAGATCATAACGTTGCACGGTGTCATGACAAATACCTCCCTTCAGTTGTTAATGGTGTACTTGTCATTTATTCGATGAAGTCTATAATGTTGTCTGTGATGTCTTTCTCCAGAGAAACGAGTAGAAACTGGACCCCAAAAATAAGTCTCTCAATTTATCAAGACTCAGTTTCTCCTAATGAACCAAACATGAGTCCTGCAGTTGATGTGATTTAAATGGTTTTATTAGGATTAGAAATACTCCCCTCTCAGAGTAGTTATTTAAGGTTTTTTACACTGCCTCAGCCAGTTCTCCTGAAACTGAAATTCATGTCCTAGTATGGTTCCAGCACAGTAAAAAAAAAGCTGACAGGCTGATGAAGATACAGTCATTTGATGAATGAGAAGGCAAATAAACAAATGCAGTTGTGAGGTTGATTTAAGGGGCCAGTAAAAAAGACATATCATCTGGCCTTTTCCTGTCATTCTGAAACAAAACAAATGGGTTCGAACATGTCTGCAGATCTTGTAACTTCTCAAGAACATATGACTAGTTAATTTATTTTATTTTTAAGCCTCATAGGGACACAATTTTATGGCCAGTTTGGGCAGATTTTCCTATTCTGGGACACTAACATATGCTGCCTCATTAATCAGGGAACAGTGAATAAAAGTGAAGATGACATCGCAAATTCCCTCTAGTTTCTTCTTCAAATTAAGGCAGAGGTTGGAGAAAGCTAGTCATGTTTATGAAGAGGCTGCTATCTTGCTGACACCAGTGCTGGAGCTGATTGCACAGATGTCAGGATTGAGATTCAAGCTCGTTGGTGGTCCCTTTATGTCCTGAAGCTTTGTTGGCATAGCAACCCCAACAGTATTTTAAGTCTCTGCTGGCGTTTTCTAGTCGGTTTCTACAAACTCTGTTACAGGCCTGCAGCTAAGTTGATATTGATATCATATTTTTTTCATGATGTGTCGGTGTGAGGAGAATGCAGAAATGCATGGCTGTTCACTTTGAGCATGAATTAGACTTTGGCACTGGCATTGCATGGTCAGAGCTGTGCTCTACTTCCTAGTCTTGTGATGTTAGATGATAAGATAGATTGTGCCACAGAAGCTGAATAAGCATATTCAGATCTGGCAACTAACCTATTACTGTCATCCCCTGTAGCGAGATGCCAGTTCACGCATTATAACTTTATAACACAGTCAGCCATGAGAGACATCCTCATTAGTGTCACCTTCTCTCATTAAGACTATTTACTTATGTATTCGGATCATTAGGGGGCAATTTTTGCAGAAATAATATAATTTAGCACCAAACCGTCCTTAGCTTTTTCTTTTTCATATTAGCATTTCAAACACACTGCTGTGTTACTTTAATAATGACAAGGGTTACTGGGAGTCTGTAAATAGTAAGCAGCAAAGAATAATTGTGTTGGAATCATATACAGTAGATAAAAGGGCATTGATATTTGTGGATAATGATGCCTAGGCTCTATACTGTCAATATACTTAAGGAAGACTGCAAAAAAAATCAATCTTACTTTTGATATCTTGCCCCAGGTACTCTGCAGGTGTGAGTTTTATCCAGCAGAGTGGATGTGCAAAGGCTGTAACATCTTGGTAACCATTTTTGACTTAATGGTGCATTTGAGTCATTTCTCTTTTTCTGTCACAATCTTGAGAAATTTCCTCACTGCATTCCCTGGCGACAGGTTTATATTGTCGTTCCTGGTGTCAGTATAATTGCTAGGTAGTGTGAGTTCTCTTTTGATGGGAAAACCTCAGGAAATAAAAAGCCCCTTTAGCTAGAATTTATTTGTCCAATTTTCCTCATCAAAGGAAGAGAAAATGAGATCTTATAATTGCTGTGGCAGGGACACGGCATTTTCTGTTGAGGGTTTGCCTAAAATATGTAACACCTACTTTTACCCTGTTCCTTTCCCTTTGCTGTAAAACTGCAGCAATGTTGGGTTAGTCTTATGCCTGTGAGCTGTAAGCACCCCCACCCCACCCCCATCCCCAACCACCCGCCTTTCCGGCACCCCCCACTCCTGTCACACTGAAGTGGTTATTTTTAGTGTTGGGGATGCAGCTCGCTCTGCCCGCATCCGGCTGCACAGAGAGATTAATGGAGCACGAGAGAAAGAGATAGAAAGGGAGCACACGTGCATACTTGCCACATGGCAGGGGGAGCTTGTAGGAGCGAGTGATTGAGTGAGAGGGAGAGAGAGAGAGTGGCTGGTGGTGAGGAGAGGACTGTGTATGGGAGAGAGCGAGAGTGTTTGCAAGGGTGCATCTGTCATTTACTGACTATTTAAAGCAAAGAAATTAGTAATTTGCTCGCCTGTATATTCAGTGCTTTCATGGAAATGAACCTTCCTTTACCCCTCGGGCGTGATTGCCTTGTCAGCAGCAAAAATATCAGGAAAGGAGGATTTTGCTTTGAAGTTGGTTGAGAAGCACATGTTCTACCACACCGCTTACTCAGGCACCTGCCTCATGAATCAAAGCGATATTTAAGTGATAAGCATTATCCCAAGGGTTTGCTGGGGTGATGCTATTTTTAGAAGCCAATTTGTCCACAATGGTTTTTACGCCTGCTCTGCTGTCACTGACTAAGAAAATGGATCAGAATGTGTTTTGTCAAATCTATTTGGGTTGTTACTAACAGCATCACTTTTACAACCCTCATTTTTTAGGGTTTTCTTGATTGAATAAGAGGGAGCATTAGTTCCCTCTGTTTTAGAGAGTTGGATAGGTAATGCATTATAAAGTCATTCTTCTCTTGCAGCCAAGCACTCATGCTCAGAGAGTGTTTTAGCGGCTTGTTGTTGAGGCCCAATTAGATTTTAAATGTTGCTTAATCCCTGTACACCTTTCCTTAAATGCAACATCAGTGACAGCGACTAAAAACCAGAGTTCTGAATATTAATACCTTACTGCTGAACATAGGGAAGCTGAGCATCGGCAGGGTGCAGGATTGAATGAATAATGAATAGGCTTTTGACGTCATTGTGGTTTAAAAGTCATTCTGGTACCTCCAGAGGTCCCTGCATGGAGGAGCTGGCAGTGGCACCTCAGCGGAGCCTCATTGTGTTAGACAAACATCAGTGCTGCTCAGTCTTTTAACTACCACCCCCTGTTGTCAATCATGCAGGAATACATACACAAGCATCCGGTATGTGGTCACTTTCCTCCCTGGCAACACCTTTTACTGAAACAGTCTTTCTGCCCCTCCAAAGAGTGACTCAGAGATCCTGACACTTCCTGCTGAGTGGATGCAGTCTTTCATATTGAGATCCTGGCACATTGCCCCCCCACTTTCCCCATCCTCTCTAAAATGCCAGTTTCCCGTCAATGACCATCCAACCGTACTTTCATGCACATTAGCTACAGGCAAAGGCCTAACTAGACTGTAGGCAAAAGTCACATGACACTATAAGCATAAGCCTGAGAAAAGCCATTGTGGACTCACTGAGAGTTATATGTACAGCAGGAAGTGTGAAATCCTTGATGGGCTGTTGGTGGACAAGCATAATTTTTATCACCTCACTCACTCATTTTTTGTAAAGTAATGCACAAATATTGTAACTTACTTCACTACAGGTACACTGATTTCTTGTTTGTGACTTTTGTTTTCTGTTTGTTTGCAGTGAAGAAAGGCAAGCTCGATGGACCCCAAGGTAAGTTGTGTCCTTTGGAGGTCCGTCCATTTCTTGTTTATTTATACTAAGTCTTGGTTGCTTAACATAAACGCACACAGCAGCATAACCAATAGTGTTTGTATTTTACAGAGAAATTTAACACTTACGTGACCCTGAAGGTGCAGAATGTTAAGAGCACAACCATCGCTGTGCGTGGCAGTCAGCCGTGCTGGGAGCAAGACTTTATGTTGTGAGTGCTTTTTGCCCTCTCTCACTTTCCCCCCTTCAGCCCCTGTCCTCTTCTGTAAATCTGCCTGCACAAAATTGCTTAATCGGGGTCTTCAGTCTTTGCTTTACAGTATTTGCTGCACAGTGGATATTGATTTCTTGCTATATTCCCTACTCTTTACACCCACTTGTCTTCCACTTCTGTCACTTTTTCCTCTCACTCTACCCTCCCAACCCATCCCCACCTCCACCCCTCCAGCCAGATCTGGCTTTGCTGTTACAGTAGCTTTTTAGTTTGTAGCTAATAATCTAGTCTCAACATCAGTTGACAGATGCAAGTCAGCGGGCCACATTAACATATGGAAAGAGTGTAAATATACTGACATTTAATCAAGTGTACATACTGTAATTCAAACCTCAGGGGCTCAATTCTTCAGCACATACACAGCAGGGTCAACTGTGACATTTATATTTTCTAAAACGAGTTATTTTTGCCCTCTTCCTCTCGCTTCCTTTTATTTTTCTCAACCTTTGAACAGTGAGGGGATGACATAACACCTGTGATGTTTGAGCTGCTCCAGCAGAGTTCACACACACCCAATCCAGAGGGTTTCTCCACCTCCATCAGGGCTCCATTCACCTCATAACTTCAGAGAGTTGACCCAATAGAAAAAAAACCTGATGAAAAAAATGGCTTGTCTCTCCATCCTACTGTTTTTATGTTTCATCTACTATAACTTTAAACTACATTAAAAGTAAAGCACAGGTTTTCTTTCCCTTCTCTTTCAATTTCTCACTCTCTCCTTCACCCTGCTGCATCTCCTGTTTGTTTCCTCTTCTCCTCTTTTCCCTTTTATGAAGCAGCACCATTCAGCCGTTTGCCAGATTACTTCCTCGGCTCCCAGGGAAACAGAAAGATGCATTTTCATATCAAAGCTGTGGCTATTATTAGGATTTGATTCAGTTAAGACAGCCAGTGGGCCTGAGAAGAGGTACTGTTCAATGATGAGAAATGCTAAGTGAGCTGATAATCAGCCAGATTTGTAGTCATATTACAAATCTTAGTCCTGACCTTAGTTATATTGTACTGTGAATGACTGTTACTTGATGAAAAAAGGAGGCGTAGAGTTCACAGTTGTTTGTCATACAGACATATAGACAGACTCTGCTGTTGTCCTATCTGTGCTGCCTCTTATATCCTGCTGGCAGCCTAGTTGACAATCACCTACTCTTTCCATCTTCATGCTGAATGACTCATTTCCCTCGGCAGATTGAATCACAGTGCATATCCATCAGTAGATTTAAGTGCAGCTCCTGATGGCATTGCCTGTATTTCTGGTAAAAATCCTCTGTGCTTTGAGGTGTCTGCATACAACCCTGTCTCCACATTCTGTATTTTGTCTTTTCTCTCTTTCTCTATCTTATTTCTCTTTTTCTGTCCCCGCCTCTTTCTGCTGTACAGTGAAATAAACCGGTTGGATCTGGGCCTGACAGTTGAGGTGTGGAATAAAGGGCTGATCTGGGACACCATGGTGGGCACCTTATGGATCCCCCTGCGCAGCATACGGCAGTCAAATGAGGTGCACTATCTCTCTCTCTGGCTCTGACGTCCCTTAGCATTGCTTTAGGTTTCATTGCTTTACATTTCATAAGCTTTACATAAAAAGGAACTAGTTTCAACAATAAACTCTGTAAAGCACAAAGAAATTGCACAAAAAAAATCACAACTTAATGTGAACCATTAGGTGAATGCTTGTGTCCAAATGTGACACAAGTACTATGAAAGCTAGACCACTCTTAATGCTTTAGGTGTCTAGTTTCATGTTTGATTCTCTCAATACCCTGCTGGGTGTGTTGATCCTGATGTGCATGCGTTATGAATATTCTTCCCACTCAGTTCAGCTTGGACTGCACACAACTGACAGTTCATATAATATTATGAATGATGCTGAGAAAAATGTCAGTAAGTCATTATTGAGATTAAAACATATGCTATTATATGATATAATAAATTAAAACAAATGCAAAGTCATATAAAGGCACAAAACACAATAATGATAATGGAACAATATAAAAAATATAACTATCAATATATTATATCAATATAGTCATGTTAAACCTCAATAAACCTAGCAGATACATTCAAAGTCCCGAATATTTTTGCAATATTAAAGGAATATGATACATTTTTTTACGTTTCAGGGGTGGGTGTGTCATGAATATTCCACCTATATGTTACTATTCTGTCAAATAAATTAAAACTAACATAAATTTGAATGAAATCACAAAATGTTTACAATACTGATGAAATGTCATAGATTATATATACATTAGGAATATTACACAGGGCCTAAAATGATGACGTAAGTTAGCTAGTGCTCCATATTTTTTTAGTTCCAGTATTTGTTTATAGCAGTCAAGAACAGATTTCACATTTAGGCTTGTTGGCTTTATACACACAGAATTGGAATCGGCATGTGGGATCAGGCTGATAATGACAGTCAGTACTGTCCTGGTCATACCTGTCTTCCTCTTTATTTTCCAGGACGGTCCAGGTCAATGGTTGACCCTGGACTCCAATGTCATCATGGCTGAGAATGAGATTTGTGGAACCAAAGACCCGACCTTTCACAGGCTGCTGCTCGACACCCGCTTTGAACTGCCACTAGGTTTGACCTTTCGTCACAGCTTTATTTATCCTACAAGTGTTTTTTGTTCTGCATATTTTCTTTTTATACATGTTCAATTCTTGATATACAGTATTTCAATTAAATCTGAAAAATAAGAAAGAACAATTCCTACTGCTACTAGTATTACTACTAAAAAAGTACAACTACTGCTGTCTCTACCACTATCATTATTACATCAGTGCTGATGCTGCTTCCCCTTCTGCCAGTACTACTACTATAGTGCTAACACTTCCTCTAGAGAAATCTATAAATATATAGGAGATATGTTTATAATGTCTAAAATTTTTTGTACAGTGAAGAGTATGATGTTGAGTGTTGTGTGCTGCAGACATTCCAGAGGAAGAAGCGAGATACTGGGCCAAGAAACTTGAACAACTAAATGCCATGAGAGACCAAGATGTAAGGACTTTATTATATTCCTTTCACTCTCTCTACACTACAGTATCTGTCATCTATCTTTCTCAATCTGTAGTATAGAATACAATCATATAATATTCTCTCTCTCAACTCTTTTCCTCCTCTTTGTTTTCCTCCCACCCTCTCTATCCATTTTCCATATTCTCTGTAATTACGCCCTATGGCTGCCATTGATGGCAGAAGGTCAATATTTTTATCAATTTGCCTCAAAACAAGTGCTGGATATTATTTTCTGAGGTGTCTGTTGTTGTGTTTTTATCCTCAGTATGCCTACCAAGAGGAACAGGAGCGACCACTCCATGCGCCAACCACTCAGTGCTGTGAGTGTCATCAGACCAGCCACTCCTGTGTGCACATCCTTCTGTGTTATGTCCCGCTGTGTCCTTTTTATGCCTCCTGTTTTTTCCTCTCCCCCCCCCCCCACTCCCCCTCCTCCATCGTCTTGACTCATTGAGAACGAAAGTAGACAGGAGGCTGAAATGAGGCTGATAGATGTGGCAAAGGAAGGGAGGAGGGGAGGGAGAAAAGCTGATGTGCCGAATCATGCGAGCCAGCCTGCCTGAGCATGAGAGTGACTTATAGGTGCTAGATGTGTGACGAATGTGAACTGACATAGGCTGGGTTGTCAGACACACACCACCCAGCCTGCCTCTCTGTCTGTCTGTCTGTCTATCTCTCTAGTGATGATGACACAGGGAGCAGGTGATTAAGTGTGTATAGTATAAATCTGCAGATGCTTGTGTGTGTGCAGAGAAGATATAGTATGTGTGTATTTTCTGATCTTGCAGCATCAAGACCCGCTATCTACTTCATTAATAAAGTCACATAGTTCACATTTCAGATAATAATTTCTCAGGTCTACAAATCTCTACATGTTTGTTTACCTGGCTTTTGGATTGCTTATGTGTTTAACTTGTGGCCCAAACCTAATTTGGTTTCTCCTTTCCTTAATCTCCTTGCAGGTAATTGGAGTCTGTGGGGAGATCAGCAAAGTAAGTTTCTTTCATGTGCTTCTGCTAATGACTTGGAGTAATTCTGTATTTATTGTCCATGTCTCACTTAATGTAATGATCTCCTTGTGTAGTTTTCCTCAGAGACCATCAGTTGCCGTGAAAATAGATTATTTTTTCCCCTCAAATTTTTCCTGATTCCTTTCAATTCGTATCCATTTTCTCCTGATGGATTTTAAAGTAAAGCTGTTAAAATTAAACTGATTAAAGTCACAATAAAATAGATTCGGAGGTGTTTCTACTCTCTCTGCCTCACGTCAAATATTATTTGCATGTGTTTTTCTCACTTTTCTATGCACAGGAACCATCAGAACATTAGAACAATCACACCAAAGTAGTTGAAAGTTTAACATTTGCATCAGTGGTTTACACTGTTTCTGATGTTACACACATTCTCATAAATCCCACCTTAGTAGGCTGAAACATTTAAACATTTGTATTATTTTCAAATACTACAAAGTGCAATTCTTGACCAATCATCCTCTTCTCGCCTCACCCTCCCACGCTGTGTTTGTGTGAACAGACGAGGACCCAGACAGCGCTGTGGACGACAGGGACAGCGACTACCGCAGTGAGACCAGTAACAGCATCCCACCTCCCTACTACACCACTTCCCAGCCCAACGCTTCCATGCACCAGTATCCCATGAGACACCATCACTACAGACACTCCTACAACGATGAGATCCACGAGATGGACTATGACCACAGAGCCATGAGGTAGCAAACACACTACTTAACCGCAACTGAGACTGAGGCAGTTTGGTTTCCTTTCCTTGAGTCTAGTTGTTTATGTGCACCCATTAGATTACCATGGGGGGTTGTCAAAATGTATCAGCAGATCTAACAGGGAGAAATGCTTTGTTTTTGTTGGGCAGGAAGAAAAAAAAAAAAACACAAGAGGAACAAAACTGTTTACTGTTGAAAATATTATGTCACACTCCCCATCTTAAACAGTTTGAATAACTCCCTTTGGAGTGTCTGTGCACCTATCATATAGCCCTGAGACAACTCAGCCCCTGCGACCTTGTTTTGTTCACTTTGTTGTACATGGTAACATGTCCCACTGTGCTCTCCTCCTCTAGAGAATAACCCTGGCCTCAGTGTATACAAGCGTGCTGGGGCTCAGAGTTCTTGTATACAGGTCGTGTATGAAGTGGGCCTCTGTGGTTATCTTTTACTGTGCGCGTGCATGTGTGATTGCGTGCGCGTGTGTCTGCATCTTTGTGTGCATGTCGAGTGTATGAGCATCAGAAACCCCATGTGATCTCTTCTGTGCTAACTTGTTGTGCAGAAAATGAATGAATTCCTGGACTTAACAGTATTTCTGGACATGTTTTCAAAAGGCGGCAGACCGTCAAAACTCATGCATTGCTCAGAAAAGCTGAACCAGAAAGTTTGATCTTTTCATTTGTTTAGATTTGGTTGAGTAAAAATAAAGTGCACACCTTCAGTGAGAGGTCTTTGTGCAGAAGCTTAACCGGGCAGTGCAGAGGCTCAGTTTGGTTAGAGCTTTCTTTTGAAAGATTTGCACTGAGCTCTACTGATGCTCCTCTCCTACCTCTCCCCTCCTCCCTACCTCCCTCCCTACTCCTCTTACCAGACGCTATGATAGTTTAGACTCGGCCACCAACGGGCGCAGCGATATCGACTCAGGCTCAGGGTCAAGCCGGCGCACCAGTCGTCAGTATTCTCTAGACAGTAGGCATTCACTGTCCGATAGGTGGGTCTATGTACCTCCTCTCCAACTCCTCCTCCTCCTCCTCCTCCTCTTCCTCCTGCTCCGGCCTGTGACTCCGTCTCGCTGTGACGTCAGTGATGGATTGTCCCGTTCTCCTCGCTAGCTGTGCTTGCATGCATGTGCTCTTACCCTATCTCTGTATATGTATATTATATATTTTCTATAAAAAAAAACAAACTACTGGTCCTGCATCTATCTTTACTGTGGTCCTGGTGAAGTTTGTTAAACTTTTGTAAGTTCTGTGCAGTTTTCTGTTTATATGTGTGGGTGAGTGATTGACTACGTGCGTTTATGTGTGTTGTTTCGTAACAATCAGAGACAGAGGGGTTAATTGTTGGTTGGTTGTTCAGAGATCGTGGAAAAGCCTCTGTGTGTGTGTGTGTGTGTGTGTGCCTCTGTTGTCATGACAGCCTGTTATTACAGCCTCATCCTGTATGTGAGATTTTAAGACAATCCCAGTCTTATTCTGGGAGTCCCACACTTGGTAATTATACTCATTTAATTTCCACTTGTAAGACAGCAGGAGGCCGCCAGCCCAATAATGGGACCCTAGCAGAGAGGGCAAGACAGATTACATTCATTTTCATCTTCATTTCATCATGTTTTTTCAATTCTCTACTAAGAGTGGGAGCAGACATGTATTTTGAGTCAAACATTATGCAAGCTTGTGTCACTGTCTGTGTCTTTGTGTCAGCTGAAAGAGATAGATTGCGAGATAGGTGACAAACACAAAAGTACAGGATTGTCGTGATTCGGTGTTTATGTGTCCATTCATTCACACTTGTGTATTCCCGCTGGCTCACAGCCCAAAGCCATTATACAGATCTCCCCTTTACTGTCCCTGCACCATGCATTATTGAACCAACAAGACTATAATCAATAGAGACGAAACAATAAAGTGTGAGTGTGTGTCCTTGTGTGAGAGAAATTGTTTTTTTATGTCTCAAATCTCTCTCTGACTCATGGTCTGTCTCAATGCCTAAAAGCCCCATTCATCACTGTGATTAAAATATTATTCACTTATTTATCTGCAAAAAAGGAGACTGTTTTTGTTCTGTCAGGCCAATAAATCATCCTCAACCTCTCCAGGTTCACTTTCTTTCATTTGACTAGGCCTATTTATATCTTAGATTTATGAAATAGGTGTTCTTCTGTTTTTGCAATCATGTGTGCTTTTGTATGTTTCTGTATTAATTTGTGTGTGTGGACTAGTATCCATACTAACTCTTTTCATTACTAAATTATGATCCCCTTGCAGTCACATAGATGCATTACTAGTCTGATCCTCCCTGCTCTGAGTTTCCTGATTGGTTTAAAGTCAGTCCTCTTTTCCTAGTGGTTAGCTGTCTCCCTCCCTGGCCCCAACACAAGTTCCTTAAGTGTCACTGTGAGAGCCAAACTCCTTATTGTGCAAGTCTGGGAACTCCCCCTAGTTTGCTTTTACACTCATGTGGGTGTGT
Organism: Thunnus thynnus; assembly: GCF_963924715.1. Taxonomy (NCBI): domain Eukaryota; kingdom Metazoa; phylum Chordata; class Actinopteri; order Scombriformes; family Scombridae; genus Thunnus; species Thunnus thynnus. The sequence continues at coordinate 23,146,362 of NC_089524.1, read as the reverse complement.
TAATGTAACAGGTGTCTGTATCTCCCCCTCCCTTCAGTCCCACAGACAGTCGTTATGCCTCATCGGGCGAATTGAGTCGAGGCAGCTCTCAACTCAGTGAGGAGTTTGTTCCTGAGGACGGCGAGAGCTTGCGAGGCTCGGAGTTCTACGATGAAAACGACTCCTACCACTCCTGCCACTCCTCCGTCAGCTACGGCAAAGAGGATTCCCCAGGCTGGGATGGTGAGGACCAGCAAGCTGTCTACAGCGACGAGGGAGGCTACCTCAAAGATGGAGGGGAGGATAGGGCACTATATGACGAAGAGGATGGAGACATGTACGGGGAGGAAGGAGAGTACAACTACGAAGATGAGGAGGAGATGCCATATGAGGAGGATGAAGATATGTATCCACTGGATGGCACTCTCAGTGAAGACCAGGAGCCGCCCTACACCCCCACACCCACAAGCACTGCCCCCACTCTGATGCCCCCCTCTGACACTCTGACCTCCAGCAGGCCACCGCTGGAGAAGCAGGCGTCACTGCATCAGCAGCGGCCAGCCCATGATCAGCTCCAGCCCCCCAGCACTGCTCCTGGTCTACCTCCAGTCAAACAGGATGACACCACCTTGCCCCCTTTTGGTGCAGAACCCACCAAACCTCCCTTTGCACCCACCCAACCAGATCTGTCTACCACCACTACATCCACTCCAACAAGTACATCACAGGTTCCAGCTCCGGATACCAAGCCCCTGGAGCCTGAGCCAATATCTGAGGTCCCGCCAGAGGAACCCCGACCACCCGAGCAGCCTTCGGCAGCAGAGAGCATTCCTCCAGCTCCTGAAGAGAAAACAGAGCAGCCTCCTGTTCCAAGGTGAACACTGTTTATACACTGTCTGACTCAGAGGAAAATCAAAAATAAGCCTCTACACATTTCCAACACTCAATTTATTAGGTAGCTACGTTTGGTACAATGATCCTCAGGAGGTATTTTATTAAAGTAACAGTACATAGTGTATACATGTATATAATTAAACAACAACCAATGGGGACCAAGTCATCAGATATCCAAAAGAGGGATGTAAAAAGCAGAAAGAAACAAATATAGGGCCCATTCAGATGAACTCATGCCATTCTGTACCCACTAAAAGTTTTTAAGTGATTATCTACATTTTTTAACACCTTTTTATGAAACCAGTTTCTATTTTCATCACAGTTCCATTAATGTGTTTTCTGCCATATTAGTCCATTACTGTATATTCAGTATGTTAAAGTACATATAATTATTATTCTTGTTTCATCCTGCACCCTTCTTTCAGCTTCCCAAAGAGGGAAATCATGGAACCTGGTCCTGCCAGAGCTAAAGCCAACTGGCTTCGACTTTTCAGCAGAGTACGACTACAGCTGCAAGAGGTACGGCCTGTGTGTGTGTGTGTATCTCTGTGCACACAGCATTTGCATAATCTGTGCCTTCATGCCAGGTGAATAAGAGTGGGTAATATGTTTTCTCTGTTGTTGCTCTGCTTTAATTCATAAGTCTACTATTTGAGCTCACTGACTTGTTGCATCAGTTCCCGCATGTCCTACTGTTTTTTTCCAGCTTTTCTTTGAATGGTCCACCGTTTTTCCCAATTCTTGTTTTTTTGTTTTTTTTTTTGCTGTGGATTATATTGTCTTGTGTTTATCTGATTGTTTCTGTTTACCCCTTGTATTGTTTTTGCCATTTCATTATTTTCTTTTCAGTTGTTTGCCATCCTCGTAGCGATTTGCATGTAGTCCGTTCTGATTACCCATGGCCGGAGCAGACTCACAGGTGGGTGTGGCCAGTAGTGTGTTAATCAACCTAATTTATATTGTATGTATCCTGTATGGCTCATTGGTATTTATGGAGAGCCAAGCAACACATAGGAAGCTGCTGTAAGCCTGCTAAATGTCCTTTTCAAAGCCCGGCGTTTATACCAATCATGACTATTTTTGTGCATCAGTTTGACGTGAGTATCAGTGTCATTCTTTGAACAGGCAGGCAGACAAAGAACATGTCTTTCAATAATAGAGCAGATAGAATTAGAAGAGATATTACATGGATAGCCATCTGGCAGTAATCTACTTTTACTATGAGTCTCAAACACACAGAAGCCTCTGTTGATGTCAATAATCACCACGCTCGCTCAGAAAAACGCAACTCAGCTATACCATTCTGCTCATCTCCCCCTTTTTTTTCTCTTTATCTCCCACTTGTACCACTGTTGTATTATTCGTTTGTCAATACTGGGAAAACTTGAAGTCATTGAAGCAACAGCTGCTAGTGAAACTCACCAAGAATTAGCACTGAAGCAACACCATACATATCGTTTCTCTCAATTTTGTTGTTCCAAATATAAAGGACGATATGACATTTTTCCGGCCACTGCTCTAATGGCACCCAGCTCGTCTCTCCCTGCTTTTCCCATCTCATCTTTTTCTTTCTCCACAGGCCCGAGGAGAGAGTGTTGGCATCGCCTCCCTGCTTTTATCAGCGGGGTAAGTAACCATGACGCTGTTACTACTGCGGCCATTGAAAATCTATAACTTACTGACCAAAAGGCAAGCCCACGACCTTAACGTCTGGATACATTTATCGTCTAATTGATTTGTTGTGCCCAGGTTCAAGTTAACAACTGTAGCTGAAACAAAAAGGTTAAATAATGCTGTGCTCATGTTTGGTCTCTAGGATGGGTGGTGCTCTTTATAGCATTGACAGCATGCCAGACCTCAGGAAGAGGAAAGCTATGCCTCTGGTCAGAGATCTGGTGAGTTTCTGCTCTAATCTCTTTATATTCCCCTGACTATGTGTCTCACATCTCCCCAGTCCATTTATCACTCGGCTAAGCAGTCAGCGCTCTCATCTACTAAAGCTACTCTTGTTTTGTTTCATTTCAGACTCTCTGCTCTTCTTTCTCATCTTATCTTACTCTATCTACCTTATTGTTCTTTTCTTTACTTCATTCCATTCCTCTACCTTTCTGCCTCACTCTGCTTACAGACAATACATTTCCCAGCTGTTACATCCTGACAGGGCAAGCTGAGGGGCTGAGGGGCCACTAGCAAGGCCAGAGGTTTCCTCTGACCGGCACTGATGCTTGCTAGATGCTGTCATAATACAGACCTTTCATTTCCCCACCCTGCCATCCTCCTCATGCCTCCCTGAAAACCACCTTATTAGTGATAAGATGAGGTGAAATGTATAAATCTTTGTCTGGAGAAACCTGTAACTCACACATACAAGTCATTACAGAGTCTTTCAATATCTGCACAGGATCAACAATATAGACAGAAACATACAGTATCACGTTTCAGCTTTTCAGAGAGACAAATGAAACCCTTTCAGCAAAAACACATTATGCGGAAGGCTGGAAATAGGATAGTCTTTATATATCAACTGCCAGGCATTGAGCTCAGGGAAGCTCGGTGCATTTTCCTCATCAAACCAAATCCAAGCATTACCACGCACAAGTAATTAGCTCCAACGACCGTCTTCATGGATAAAATCCTGCCATTACACAGTAACAGCCGCTATGTGCTGACAGACAGACGCAGGCAGGTGTGCCCATGTTTCTCTTCCTCACTCTGTCCCTCTCTTTCACACATGCACACACACACTCATGACTTGTCACAGTGGCTCAGGTAATTGGTCGGACAGGGCAGGGTCCTGGCTGAATGAGCAGCGAACGCAGGCTATTTCACCCACATATCAGAAGTCAGAAGTCTGTTTGCAGCTGTGGCATCACTTCACCCCTCCTCTGTTTTAATTATGCTTAATTCTACAGCTGGTTTTAGGTTGACATGTTGATTTTTCCTTCCGTGATTTTCTTGTGGATGTCCATCTTGTCAAATTAATCATGAACATAACAGTATTATGTATCAATTTCTCAATATCTCTTTTGCATTTCTGTGGAAATTCCTGCCTCTTTATTGGCTTTTCTCTAATCTTAAACCTCTTTTTCCTCCTCCCTTCCTTTCACTGCCACAGGCTATGGTGAGTAACACCTACACCATTTACTCTAGAAACATTCATGTTGTGAGGGTATACTAGTTTTCTCTTCTCACCAGCAAAGCACTTTAGATTCTGCAGCTGTCACCTCTAGTTTGCTGTAACTACTCAGAGGAACATTGCCAGACAGACTGTAATAAAACACACTGCCTCATATGCTGCACTGAGATTTCTCTTGATAATTAAAAATAAGTTATTGAGGTGGGAGCTGAGAAATATTGACCCCTCCTCATCTCTTCTGTCACTCAGTCCTTGGTTCAGAACTCCAGGAAGGCTGGTATCACCTCGGCCCTGACGTCCAGCACCCTGCATAACGAAGAACTGGTCAGTACTCGTTAACAACATTAAACCTATCTATCTCACATTGTGCCAAAAGTTTTTCTATCATTTCTACATAAGTAGAGCAGCTTTTAACTCTGCTTGCCCTGCACTCCTCTCCTCCGTTCCCTCATAGAAGAGTCACGTCTACAAGAAGACCCTCCAGGCCCTCATTTATCCCATCTCCTGCACCACCCCGCACAATTTTGAGGTGTGGACAGCCACCACCCCCACTTACTGCTATGAGTGTGAGGGGCTGCTGTGGGGCATTGCTCGTCAGGGCATGCGCTGTACTGAGTGTGGAGTCAAATGCCACGAGAAGTGCCAGGATCTACTCAATGCCGATTGTCTGCAAAGTAAGAGAAACGTTTTCCGTTTTAGCCCCTAAGCGTTTATAAAAGAATGACGATGAAAAAAATGATGATGGGTTCAAACTTCATACATATACATGACACTAAGTATTCAAGAGTGAATTACAAAAACAAATACCTTATGACTTCTGTCAATGATTTTTTTTTTTTTAATTAATTTACTTTTCTTTATGTGTTGCTAAAATATGTATTTAGTGCTTGGCTTTATATAACCAATAAGATCCCACACAGGGGCTGAACAACCATTTGCTGACTTTGTTATGTTTTCTGGGGGTTTTTTTATTACTAATACCAGTATACTATCTAGTCCATCTATTTCCTCTCATCGCTATTTGTCATTGCCAAGCACAGAGTCGACCTCCTCCTCCTTCCCTCACTTCTACTTTCTTATTCTCCTTGTTTTCCTTGAGAGGATATTAAAAGCCATTTGTCTTTTGTTGTCGTTCGCCTCTCTTTTCCATCTCTTTTACTCAGCATTTTAAAGCTCTGCAAATGTGTCCACCTCTCATTCATGAAGTATAGCCAACTTTTTCATCACCTGCACAGTATTTTTGTCTGTTTCACTGTATTCTAAATTGAATTCTCCTCAAAACTTTCGAATATATTGCAGAAATACGTATGTCCTCCATGCATTTATCAGCTCTGTTCTATTATTGTTATCACAAATAACTATATAGCAGCTATAACCCTCTCATATCAAACTTCTTCTAAATTCTTTTACACACTTACATATATAAATCTTTCTCCCGTCAACCAGGAGCAGCAGAGAAGAGCTCCAAACACGGCGCAGAGGACCGAACCCAGAACATCATCATGGTTCTTAAAGACCGCATGAAGATCCGCGAGAGGAACAAGCCTGAGATCTTCGAACTCATTCAGGAAGTCTTCACTGTCGTCAAGTCCACTCATGTCACCCAAATGAAGCAGATCAAGCAGAGCGTGCTCGATGGCACCTCTAAATGGTCGGCAAAGATCAGCATCACAGGTGAGAGGGGAGTCCCATTCACTTCAGTAGTTTTGATTGAAGCTGGCCAACACTTTTAACATCAAAGTCAGAGGAGACGGTATTTGTCAGGTGTTTGTGTCTATAAAAAGAGACAAGCTGGCGTTTGTAGGGCAGTGGAGCAGAGGGTCAGATAAGTTAAGAGGCATCTGTTTGCACACACACACACTCTGACTGACCAGCTTGGCCCTCTTTTCCCTCTTCCTAGTGTTGTGTGCCCAGGGTTTACAAGCCAAGGATAAAACCGGCTCCAGTGATCCATATGTCACCGTCCAGGTGGGAAAGACCAAAAAGAGGACCAAAACCATCTACGGCAACCTCAACCCTGTGTGGGAAGAGACATTCAACTTGTAAGTTGAGACCTCTTGGAAAGAGTATGTGGAATTTGTGGTAGTTATTGCTGCAAATAAGGATTGTTTTCATAATCAATTAATGCGCTTATTATTATGATTAATTGTTTAGTCTATAAAATGTCAAATAGTAGTGAAACTTTCCAAATTCCCAGAGCTAAAGGGGGACAAAGTGCTTGTTGACCAAATAAAACCAAAGATATTCATTTTTCAATGATATGAAACAGAGAAAAACAGCAAATCTGCACATTTGAGATACTGAAACAATAAACATTTGGCATTATTTCTTGATAAATGACTCAAACGATTAATCAGTTATCAGTTTTATTGCTTGATTTTCTGTCCTTTTGAACCTTTCGGTTATAGTTGTCACAGTGGTGCAGTTAAACATCTGTTTTCTGTTGATTAAATAAAATGTGTTTATATCTGTTTATGGCTATTTTTCTTTGTTTATGCTTAAAGCATTTGATATTTAATGAATCTTGATAGTAATCCATCTGGATTTCTTGACCAGCTGTCAGTGTTACTACTACAGTATATCTGGTAACTGCGGATGACTCTCTGGTCTCTTTAGTGAATGTCACAACTCCTCAGACCGCATCAAGGTGCGAGTGTGGGATGAGGACGATGACATCAAATCTCGTGTGAAGCAGAAGTTCAAGCGGGAGTCAGACGACTTCCTCGGTCAAACTATCATCGAGGTCCGAACTCTGAGCGGAGAAATGGACGTGTGGTACAATCTGGGTAAGTTGCATCGCACTGTGTCGTTTGAGTTTATAGTCCAGGTCATTTATACTGCATTGTTCCCACAGCTCCTCATTGTTCTGACGGACTTAACTTCTATGATTGAGATTTTTTTTTCAGCAGGAAGTTTGGTAACTGTTGCCGTATGCCTTGTTCTCTTCACAGACAAGCGTACAGACAAATCAGCTGTGTCTGGGGCTATCCGCATGCACATTAATGTAGAGATCAAAGGAGAGGAGACGGTCGCCCCGTATCACGTTCAGTACACCTGTCTGCATGAAGTAAGCTCAGTTTGTGTGTGTTTGTGTGTTTACCTACAAGGCTGCAGTAACTAGTTTCTTTGTAGAGTATTGTTATACTTTACCCACATAGCATAAACAACTTTAAACTACCAAACAGTATTTATCCGGGCCTTCAAAAATATGAAGATTCTTTTAGCAGGTTAATGCATGAATCATTTTTCACTCAGAATGAAAATGTGTGTTTTTACTTTTGACACTTAAGTGCACTTTACTGCCAACACTTCTGTCTGTGCTTTTACTTAAAGGCCCAATCTGCAGTCAGTGTGCAGAGGTCACTTCATTGTAACAATATGCACAACAATAAACAGGCCTTTAGCTTATACCTGTATATACCTATAAATCTGTATTGTATGTGGACATGTACACTGCACACTAATGTCAGATTGGGCTCTTAAATTAAAATTATGAATGTTTTTGCATCACTACTTTTACTTTAGAAATATAACACACCGCTGTATGTGTGTATGTGTGTGTCTGTGTCTCTGTACCAAGTCGTCTCAATGAGCCAAACAGATTAATTTACTTGACTGATGTTAAGTTCCATAATGGATCCATTCCAAATTACACTTAAGTTAATACTACGTGAAGTTTGCTTTGCAGAGACATTTCTTTCCACTCTGGCTCTCTGCGGAAAACTCTGCTGATTGATTGTAGACCAATCACAGCCTCTCACGGACTCATTACTCGGCCCATTACTTAGTAGAGTATATTAGCCGAACCTTAACCGAGAAATGACCGCACTGTTATTGCCATGCGAGAGGCCATAAACCACATAGCCGACTCCCAACGTTTTACAGCAGCATTTATGTTTTATGGCCGAGTAGCTAAGACAGCACCTTGTGTTGGCTCATAATGTTGTTTAATGGCTCTTTATGTAGCACAGCTGTTTAAAGATAAACAGATCGAGAGGTTGTAATCTGCTCAGACTTTGTATATGAAACATATAACTGATCATCATAAGCTTTGGTTAAAACTGAGAGAGATGTGTTAATACTAAGCAAAGCTCCTCAATGACAGAATTAAGTTATAATCATTTGAACACTCAAACAACCATGTACACACACTCTGTATCAGCTATCACAAAGGTCATGGCTACTACTTTCTACAGCCTCCCTAAGCATAAATATATCCCTAAACACTTCTAAATCACTTTTGAACCTATAGACTTTATTTTGTCTTTTTGTCATTTTACTTTTCTGTACATCTCTCCTCCTCCTCGCTCTCACCCTCTTTTGTTTTCCTCTCGGTAGAACCTCTTCCACTATGTGACAGATATCCAGAACAACGGTGTGGTGAAGATCCCTGATGCCAAAGGGGATGATGCATGGAAAGTCTACTTTGAGGAGACTCCCCAGGAAATTGTTGATGAGTTTGCCATGCGTTACGGAGTGGAGTCCATCTACCAAGCCATGACGTATGTTCCAGTCTGAAAACCTGCCTCCAGAATATCACTTCTTTAAAACAAGACTCAGTGATTTGCATGCAATGTTGAGTGTTTTATGCATCTAACTCTGTAAACTGTTAGTGTCCAATGTTTGCATACATGTTTGTCCCTCTTTTGCAGTCACTTTGCCTGCCTGTCATCTAAGTACATGTGCCCAGGTGTGCCTGCAGTAATGAGTACCCTGCTGGCCAACATCAATGCCTACTACGCTCACACCACCCAAGCAACTAACAACGTCTCTGCCTCTGACCGCTTTGCTGCTTCTAACTTTGGGGTGAGTCACTGCAGAAATGTTCAGCAGAATCAGTAAATGCAACCGGTGCCACAGTTATTGTAATTGAATAGAATCATATTTAGTTGTATTTATTTGCTAAAACCTGACATTTCTGCTAAATAAATGTTTCTCTGTCCTCCAACAATAAAACATGTTGAAAAAACTCAATACAATCATTTCTGCTAAATGGCTTATTTTTTGGCATTTTTGCCTTTATTGATTAGAGGATAGTGAATTGGCAGACAGGAAACAAGGGGAGAGATGGGTACGACATGCAACAAAGGTCACTGGCTGGAATCGAGAGAGGGATTGTGTTAGGGCGGTTATATGGCATGCGCAGTAACCATTCAGCTACCAGGGTGCTGCATCTTCTACATGTTAAGCATTGTTAATTAATATGTATCTGTTTCCACATGTCTTGTAATGTCCACAGAAAGAACGATTTGTGAAGCTTCTAGACCAGCTGCACAACTCTCTGAGGATTGACTTGTCCATGTACAGGGTAAGATTGTTCTCCACCTCAGTGGTTTAGATAGACAGATAGAAAATGGACTTTATTGTCCCAAAAGGGGAAAGAGTGCATTATGCATGCCTCCAGAACATTACATACATTCACATAAAATATAAGTACATCATCAAAAGACTGTGTCATCGCAGCAGAGCATACATTCATATATTATCTTTGAGACGTTAACAATAGATGACATCTGATGATGTCAACATTGACCCGCCTCCCCTCATTGCTAACTACAATTCTGCTGTATTTTCTTTTTTGCACTTCTCTTTCACCTCACCTCTCTCTTTGTGAGAAACAGTAAAACAAATCAGACTAATATGTTAATTAGGGTGACAGGTTACGTGGCCATGCTGGATCTTGCCCGCGCACACACAAAGACACGTTGGATAAGGATGTATGTTATATCATGTTTTGGAGCTTACTGTGTAGGTTTTTTTTTGTCTGACTGCAGAACAATTTCCCAGCCAGCAGTCCTGAGAGGCTGCAGGACCTCAAGTCCACAGTGGACCTCCTCACCAGTATCACCTTCTTCAGAATGAAGGTACCGTCCCCTTCCTCTTTCATCCTTCAGAGCTTTTTATGATTTTCTTTCTTGACTGACATTTTTCACTGTATTCCACATATAAGAAGAGTCGAAATTCATCCACAGTTTTTTTTTCAAAGGTTTTGACTCCAGAATACTAATGAGGATTAATCTAGAATTGAATTTTTACATGAAAATAGCATAATTACATGATCAAGTTGAACTTGAAGACAAGTCTCAAGTACCATAGTTTAACTGTCTCTCTCTCGTGTGTGTGTGTGTGTGTGTGTGCGTGTGCGTGTTCAGGTCCAAGAGCTTCAGTCTCCACCCAGAGCCAGTCAGGTAGTGAAGGATTGTGTCAAAGCCTGCCTCAACTCCACCTACGAGTACATCTTTAATAACTGTCATGAGCTGTACAGCCGCGAGTATCAGACAGACCCGGTAAGAAGCAGCAATGAATCCAGTGTCTGTGAGTGAATGTCTGTCTCTCTCTTTCCCTCTTTCTCTCTCTCCAAATTTTCAAATTTACATTTGCTTTCTTAGCATAACCATAGTTGAACACAGTATCGGCAAAAATATGTTTTGTAAAGTTTACAGTGTAATAATAAGTATATAATATATATAATAATAGCAAATAGCAAATAGCTACATAATATAGTATAATAAAACTTTTTTTTGCAAACAAATGAATTATATAGATAATATAAAAATGAAAAAGAGGTGGCACATTTTAAAAGCGGTCAGTCCAGTTTTGTGTGTTGTGCTGATTTCCCAACAGACTGTGACATATTTTGCTTCGATTGCAAAGTAATTTTTCTCCAAGTAAATAATCAAATTTGTTTTGGTCTCAAAGTGTATCAAATATCAAATAACTTGGTTCTTATGTCTTTATACTGTAGGGGGCTGTAGCAGGAAGCGTTGCTCTGTGTTTACCTGTTGTTGTTTGCAGAACTGACACAGTCTCAATGACCAGGTTGTGGTTGCTCAGTTTCTATTTAGTTTCTGGTTGCTCACGGTGCCCTGATAACTTTCCACTCACTATTGTCTGTGCAGTGCTTAATAGCATGGATATATTTATAGCACATGACTAATGACTGATGTACTTTTCTTCTTCTTTGGGTATAATTTAGTTCACTCTCTTTCTTGCTCTGTTTCTCTGTACTGTTGCAATGAATGTTTTGAGCTGAGGTTTCTTTAAAAGAACTGTGTGAAAGTGATGTAAACCAGCAGAAACAAGCTGCATAAACCACTGCCTCACTCCAAACTTATTGCTGACTTTGTAATCAGTTAAAACTTGGCTAGTAGTTTTCTTCCTGAATTGTAATTATAAGTAGAGGTGTCTTTTACTGGTCCTTGACTAATCAGATTGCTTGGCAAGAAAAAATATCCTTTGAACAAAAGGATTTTCAAATGTTATTACTGTAGTTCACCCTCTTTGCTTGATTTACGTATTGTCCTCAGTGATGTGTAAAATGCACTGTGGTACTTTAGGGTGTGCACGCGCATGTGTGTGTGTGTGTGTGTGGTGAGTCCCCGTCATGCTCTCAGTCTGGGTAGGCCAGGCTCTTCCATCCATCACTCCTGCACCAGATTTCAGCAGGGATTTCTAGAACATGCTTTGAGTCCTCATTAAAGCGCCAACCGCATTCAGACTCCCTCGTGAATTTCAAATAAGCATTTTCCCTTTGAATAAAACATTTCATCCTGAGGGACGTTGCTATATTTTGTTGAAATCTCTGCAAGATCATTCTTCACTTGTCAACCCCTGCGGTGTTTGGCTTAGTGTTTACTTTTTTTTCTTCCAGCACATCTTCAACTATTTCAAAGAAGTCGTCCAGACAGTTGACATTCTGAGTCTGTTTAAAGCTGTTTGAGAAGCAAATGTTGTTTATGTATGAGTTGTTAGATTAATAACACAATCTAGTGTCTCTCGTGTAGGAAAACACAAGTAAAATTTGCAGTAAAAGTACTACTGTATGTGGTCACACAATTATAGGACTATACTACTTTTCAGAAGTTTCAGAAGTACAGTATGTGACTGATGGTTTGATATGTGCTATATGGCCTAAAATTAATAGTATAATGGTTAGGAAAGTGTTAGAAAAGCGTGTATGTCTTTTGGACATGTGGACATGGTTTGGCTAAAGTGACCAGCAGGGAAAACTCCCAAAAAATTTGTAGAGTTTTGTTGTGATTCGAGTTATGTCACTGCTTTTCCAGGCCAAGCAGGGTGCAGTGCCTCCAGAGGAGCAGGGACCAAGCATCAAGAATCTGGACTATTGGTCCAAACTCATCACACTTATTGTCTCCATCATTGAGGAGGACAAGAACTCTTACACTCCCTGCCTAAACCAGTATGTACCCCCTTAACTCTCCACCAAAATCCTGTTTGTTTCTCATCAGCCTCTTACAACTACATATTCTCTCTTTTTCACCTTAAAACCTGCAAATTTGATCACATTTCCTATTAATGACATTTTAAATGTGCCCTAGTTTCTCTTATTACCCCTAAAACTACACTTCCAGACTGTTATTTGCTTGCTCACTTTCATATACTGTTCCTCTCTAAGTGCATACAAGCTCTTCTCTTTCTCTTCTTCATCAAGATTTCCCCAGGAACTCAACGTGGGTAAAATCAGTGCTGAAGTGATGTGGAACCTGTTTGCTCAGGATATGAAGTATGCGATGGAGGGTGAGTGCAAATCAATGATATATGGAGCCTCTGCTCATAAGAGAAATAAAGCTGCAAATGGACATTTGGTGATTTAAATAGTATTTGCACTAATGACCAAAGCACAGACACACAAAACAATACGAAGCAGTTGAGCTGCATTTCATTGTGATATTAAGAGGGTTGGATGGATCTTTTACTGTTTTTATTGGTTTAATTATAAATACAGTAGGAGAACTCGACTGTTTTAATTGTCATCCATCCATACTTTAATCAACATGTTATATCTCGTCTTGTCATGACTGAGATCACCAGGTAACCAACGGAGACTCTAGGAAGTCACTGTGCCTGACCAAGAAATATCAGAGGGATAATTTCCAACTGGGTTAGTTTAAAATGGTGACAAAGTTTGGTGTTGATGAATGAGAAACTGAAAAAGTGTCAGGGAGAAAAAACTTGTTTTCTAAATTATGCAAAGCCTAAAAGGTTTGATTAGTATTTGATATCTTGGTGTGATCTGTTGTCTTTTTGTTATGGTCTTGAGCTGGGCTACAGCCATTGATTATATTCAGAAAGTCTCAGAGTCTCTATGCACAATAGATCTGAAATACTTGGGGAGAAATTTGATTTAACTGATTATGCATTTGTCTGCTCTCACCGTTTTTCTCAGAACATGAAAAAAATCGCTTGTGCAAGAGTGCAGATTACATGAACCTGCACTTCAAGGTCAAGTGGCTGTACAACGAGTACTGCAAAGACCTGCCTTTCTTCAAGAGCAGAGTGCCTGAATATCCTGCGTGAGTTGCAACACGCCCGTCACTGTTTTGCAAACTCAGACATACACTTCAGTAAATAAGAATAATGGAATAAAGTAATCATCCTCTAGTGTAATCTTGGATCCGTAGTTTGTAAACATAAACAATGTTGTTTCTCTGCTCTCCATAGGTGGTTTGAGCCGTTTGTCATCCAGTGGCTGGACGAGAACGAGGAAGTGTCTCGGGACTTTCTGCATGGCGCTTTGGAGAGAGACAAGAAAGATGGGGTAAAAGTTTTCAGGTCTTCTTATCTCCCCTTCACTCTCTCTTGGAAACGCTGAGTCGCTTGTTGTTGTTCAGGCAGAATTACGGTAATCCATCCTTTGTACTTCCTCTCTCACACTCAAAGATATCAGCCAAAGTTTTATCCTCCCTCCCTCCCTGCCTCCCACACGTCCCCCCTGTCTCTCCTGCATTCTTCAAAGGCTCCACGTCAACAATAGACGCACTGACAAAGCAGCACAGACATTGCCTCAAAGCAGAAAGTGTGTTTGGGCTAAGAGGATGTTTCAGTCAAAGTGCACCGTCATATGAAGAGATTCTTTGGAAGTTTAAAGAGTTGCGGTTGAGACGTGCACGTACTTAAGGAGGGAGATAACTCTGTGACAGCAGGATATTGTGAATTAATGGCCTTATGCCAGAGTTTTGACTGCAGGAAAGCTTTCCTCACCTCATTACCAAGATTCCCTGGAGGAGCACCTACACACTCACCTTCAGCCAATTAGGGACCTGGCACTAACCAGCAGCCAATTACAAAGAGACAGACAGGAGAGCTCCCACCTGTCACTGGCTGGCTGTGTAACAGGCTGTAAGGCTGGTTGGCTCAGGGGGTCTAGGGCTCTGTAAATGTGGTGAGAGATATCAAAGGCCCAGTTTAATATAGTGTCTAATGGTCAGTCTCTGTGATCTCAGGTGCCTGAGGTCACATCTTTCTAGCCTTCCTTAAATCCCAGCTCCTCACTTGCTACCCCTACTCATCTCTTTCTCTCAGCCTTTCTCGTGTCTTTTCCCCTTTATTTTAATTCCCTGTTTTTTAATCTTCTCGCACATCTTTTCGTCCCTACAGTTCCAAGTCACATCGGAACATGCTCTGTTTTCCTGTTCGGTGGTGGATGTGTTTTCTCAGCTCAACCAGAGCTTCGAGATCATCAGGAAGCTGGAGTGTCCGGATCCACAGATTGTAGGACACTATATGAAACGATTTGCTAAGGTAAGTTCAGAGAAATTGCAATTTGCAGTCAAATGGTGCCCTTACAAAATCAACACACAACAAAGTGTTCCTTAAAAGCAGGTTTTAATACAGGTAGCAACATACATTTTAATTCTGAGACTGAAATGCATCTATCCCCTGATGATGACCTGCTGCTCTTTCTGGTTTCCCTCTCCAGACTATCAGCAATGTACTTCTGTCATATGCTGATATCATCTCCAAGTTGTTTGCCAACTATGTCACTATGGAGAAAGTGGTGAGTGGCCAAAGACATGACAAAAAACCAAACTGTTTTATTTCAGTTTCAGTTAAACTGTCTTGTTTTAACCTTGCTTGACAACATGTTCTGTTCAGTTTGTGATCATTGTTTCTTTGAATCCTTTACCATCAAGAGGGCTGATGCATTTAGAAATGTTCCTCTCGTTCCTCAGCCCTGCATCCTGATCAACAACATCCAACAGCTGAGAGTTCAGCTGGAGAAGATGTTTGAAGCCATGGGTGGAAAAGATGTGAGTGATTACCAACCTCCATCCAGTACTGTGCACTAGCTTAGCTTTCCTTGGTCACATATGCCTAATTCAGTCTTCTTAGTCCAAATGTGTCCATCAGGGTCAGTGCCCCATCCCTCTAACCAGCTCTGTGTGTATTTCCTTGTATGTGTTCAGCTGTGTGTGGAGGCCAGTGACATACTGAAAGACTTGCAGGTTAAACTCAACAATGTCATGGATGATCTCAGCAGGGTCTTTGCTGTCAGGTAGAAACACACTCGCACAATCAAACACAAATATCTATTCCAAGCTACATCTCTGCTATGTGATTCCTGCTTAGACAGACAGAGAGACAGTACAGATGTCATTAAAAGCCTCTCCAACTTTTCCTCATTAGTTTCCAGCCTCACATAGAGGAGAATGTGAAGCAGATGGGAGATATCTTGGCTCAGGTGAAAGGAACCTCAAATGTTGGGAACGCCAGCAGTGTGGCCCAAGATGCCGACAATGTCCTGCAACCCATCATGGAGTTCCTGGACAGCAAGTGAGTCAGTCTGACATTTTAGTGGAGTCTAAAATTGACAGATCAGTTTTTGGAAGCATTTAAACATTTCACATGCTTCCCCAGTTGTAGACAAACTCATAGATGCCTGTTTTTGTCTCTGCGTGCAATTTGAAGGTGTGTTAACTGGTCAAGTTAGCATAGTTTAGGTCAATGTGTAGATGCTTGTGCAGCTCTGCTCCAAGGTAGGAAACCCTCTGACACTTCATGTTCTGTAGTCTTTTGTAGTTTAATTACATACAACATCATACGGCCAAAACTTATTAACTTTCACCCTCCATGGATGTGTGATAATGTAAGCAGGAGGTGAATAAGAAATTGGATGTATTCAAATGTCTTTGTTAATAGTGATATTAGCTTGATAAATACATATAAGACATCATATAGTGTAGTCAGACCAGTATCCCACCTTTTGAGAAGTGTGATGCTTGATGTTATTTCGATTTCATTATACATACGTTAATAACATTCAAATAGCACACAGAGACACTAGAAAGGTTAACCAAGGCATTCATGAACTTGTCTGACTCTTGGTGATTAGGAAAAGTAATGAAATTCCCCTAAAACCTGAACTTTAATGCTTTTCTTTTTCATCTTTTATGTGCATATTGGGATTTCTAGCAACCACCTGTTTCTGTTCTATCGTCTGTTCTCTTTATTATTACTTTTTTTTTTTTCAAGAGAACAGTGTCTGCCTCCTTCTGCTGTGCATTCATCTCTCCTTCCTTTCTTCTGCCTCCCCCTCCTGCCAGCCTGTCTTTATTTGCTAAGATCTGTGAGAAGACTGTGCTGAAACGTGTGTTGAAGGAGTTGTGGAAGCTGGTGATGAACACCATGGAGAAGACCATCGTCCTGCCGCCACTCACAGACCAAACGGTGAGAGCAAATAAACCTACGAATGCACAAGCGGAAGCACACAGACGTTCAAATACACACAATGTTAATGCTCGGGCACTCGTGTTATAGCTGATTTTGCCTGCTATGCATGAAAAGAGTGATAGGAATATTTCATATGTTCTCATGACGACCACAGCATAATGTAGACAGCAGAAAACTTGATTTACAAAACATGTAACACACATATGCCCACACATACGTACATGAAAACATAGTCGCATATACACACACACACACACACCTCCAACTGCCAAGGCAGCATCAAAAGAAAAAGAGGAGGAGGTGGAGAACGAGGAAAGGGAATACAAAGGCAGACATTTTGTGTGTGTGTTGCGATTCAAGGTGGCCTTCTTATAAACAGATGAAGAAGCTTTTGCCTCACGTCTACATGGCATCCTATCCACTCCTCAACACCCACGCACATTTTATTCAACACTGGCCCCCAGTGCTTTCATTCATCCAAACAATCAAGGTGAAACCCTTAAAAAAAAAAGCTGAAAAAATGAAAAAGGAGTGCACCATATCATTCTAACACCAGCTCATGGCTGCTCTCCAGTATGTCGGCCAACAATTATTTGGAGAGATTCCTGATTTATGAGTTACTTGCAACCAGAATGGCAGAAAATCTTTTTTGCCCAAAAAGGATCTGGCCCTCTTCCAAAAAAATGCATCATACATTTTGGAAAGCAGCCTCTTGTTTTCTTTTGTTTTGGATATATGTGTTCTTATTTGTGTTTGGTTATTTAAAAAAAAGAGCCTCATATCACTGTTAAGAGGGAGAGAATTAATCTGTGGTTACCGTGTAAAGCGCTAGCCAGTATAACCATTACTGGTTCAGCCTCAGGAGCGTTTATCCAATGAGAAAAGAGATAGAAACAAAGATAGGAGGAGATAATGAATAGCAATTTCCTAAATTGAAGTTGCTGTTAAAAGCTGAAACATTTATTTTCTTTAATCTAAGAATATTTCTATAGTATTAAAGTTGCTTATTCCTCCGGTCTCTCTCAGTTCTCTACCTGTGCTTAGTCCAGGCTTTAGACAGGTGTCAGTTGATTCCACGCCCCTTCAGCCCTGGGGCCCAAACTTGTGTTTTTGATTGATGTGGGGCTCTTTGCAGCTTGACTGACCCTTCTCTCTGGTTGTTGTTGTGATTACTATTACATCCTGCTCCCACCGCTCTCCCTCCACAGATGATTGTAAGTACAGCACTCCTGCGTGTATGTCTGTCTGTCCGTCTACGGTGGTTGGTTCTCTGCTATATGTGGCTGCGATCTCCCCTGTTTTTTACCCCACATCATAACCCCTCTCCCTTCTCACTGCCTCACCTCTCTGATCTGTCCCATCTCTCTTTCTCTTCCTGTCTTCCTCTCCTCCAACTCTGTCTCTCTTTTGAGAAGACAGAAGCATGGTGCATTCCTGACTGGTTCTGATAGGTCCCCACCCCCTCGACAATCAATGCCCCCCTCTCTCTTCTTCCTGAACACTCTCCTCCAACAGGAAGTGGTACTCCTCTCTTGCGCCTGGTGTTGCCTTGTTTCTTCTCATGCATTGTGTCCTTTTACTGGGACTCTGGTGGGGTGACTCTGATCTCACGGTGGCTTGGTATCCGGTGTCCTGCCCCACCTCCAGCCCGCCCCTTTTCCCTCCTTCTGACCTCCCCCCTCCCCCCACTGTCCACACCTTTCCCACCTGTTTGAACTGTGTCCTGCCCCCTGTCCCTTCCCCCCCAGTGTGGGTTTGTTGCTTGCATCTGATCTATTTCCACACTGCAGTCTTCTCTCAGTATACTGTACAACACTGTACTGTACTGTATGTCTCTCTGCAGACCTGTCATGTTGGTCTGTCCTGGTTTGGTTTCATGTTCTGTTGTTACTTTTATTGCAAGAGGTTATTGGTTTGGGTTGATGTTGGTCAAATAAGGTGCATTGAATGTAGTTTGCAAAAATGCTCTTAATGCTTTAAAGCTCTATGTGATGACTTACTCATGATGAACTACCAACCTTTCACATTTAGCACTGTTGTAGTCGACTTCTGCAGTCATTTAGCTCTGTTTTGCTCTGTGGTGTACTGGATAGTATACTGGCATAAAATGTACTGCCGCACAGGAGCAGATGTTTTTTGTTTTTTTTAATTCATAATGAACAAATTTGATGTGTTTTTGAACGTCATCAAAACTGTAACACACTTCAGTTATGAGTTGTGACCTTCTGTCCAAGAGATCACATAGAGCTTTAATGTATTGAATTCTGTACTGTATTGATTTTTTAAAAATTATTTATATCTGAGTTTTCCCTTGTTTTCTTTTAAAGAAATTGTTTAGAAATAGTTTTTTTGCTTTCTTGCTGAGAGTTAGATGAGAAGATTGATACCACACTCTCACCTGTGCGTTAACTATGGACCATAGATGTAGTATGGAGTCACAGCTGGTAACTGATTAGCTTAGCCTAGCTTAGCATGCAGACTGGAAGCAGGGGAAAACAGCTAGCTTGCCTCTTTCCAAAGTTCAAAAATATGCTTGTCAGCACCTCCAAAGCTCAATGATTAACATGTATCTTGTTTGTTTGAACCTGTGCACAAACCAAAATGTAAAACATAAGTTTTGGTTGTGACCAGTGACTTCCAGGAGTCTCCGCTGGTCACTGCTCCAGGCCAAGAAATAGTTAAAGCACATAACTTCTAGTAAAACCACTAATTTACGTTTTTACATTTCTGTTTGCTTGCATATTAAACAAAACAATATACAGTGTACTACTTAATAAAATTTATGGGTGATAGTAAGCAGATTTATTTAACTTTGGACAGGCAAGACTGCTGTTTCCCCATTTCCAATCTTTATGCTAAGCTAATCTAATCATCTCCCCACTCTGGCTCGGTATGTAACACACAGACATGAGAGTAGTATCAATCTTCTCATCTAACTCTTGGCAAGAAAGGAAGTCTGAAATACAGAACTATTCCTTTAATTTAAACTAATGAGGTATGTTTTATTTTACTGATAGGTAGGTTTTGGTTTTAAAAATGACATGAACTACTAATAACAAATGTACCATTAATGACAAAAGTGCGGTCCCATTATTGTAGCCTCCCATCAAATAACTATATTCAATGAAAGCAGATGTCAGATTTCTAAACAAATTTTTTCAAGATCCATTAATTCCAGTCAATGTGTATGCTATTCTGCAATGCCAATTAGCAATTTGCTAAACTCTGTTCGTTTGTTTGTTTTTTTCACATTTATTGTTTTATGGTAAAGCACAAAATCTATTGTTGCTTTGGAGAGCATGGTAATTGAAAGGAGATGACATCTCTGGCAGTGTTGAGTGTCCCCAAATTTTGCTTATATGTTGCAAAGCAACACATGTTTTGAATGCGTATTCTCATCTATCCAATGAAAGTGAAGTCAGACTGCAGGGACTGGCCACTGCTTGAAGTATTAACCACATGCTCTCTTTCCAGGGGAGGCTGAAGAGTGCTTCTCACAGTGATGTAAGGACTAAACCACTTTAGATCAATGTGTCTTGTCTCTCTCCTCTGTCTTCTCTCCGTGTCTCCGTCTCTCTCCCTCAGCTCCCCAGTCAAACAAAGCAGTGGAAATATTGATTTTTCACTTTTGTTTTTACACAACATTCCTCTTTAAGGCTGTTTATATGCTGTGAAAATGCCCCTCTCAGATGCTGTAGCGGTACAGTAGCAGCCTGCCTCACCACAGGTCACACAGTCTTATGCAGACATTTGCGGCTCATACTCACCGCAAACCGCAAGTCAAGGAGTTCAACCATCAGTGAATCTCACTCAGATTTCAAAAGCAACTCGCTGTTTTGTTTCATCTTCGGCTGTGATTGGCTGTCTGCATCTCAGAAGGAAAAGAAGGGCTCTATTTTCCAGGTGCAAGCAGCAATGCAACTTAAAACAGATGAGATTTGCCAGGCAAATTAATCCCAACATGTTGACACTTTGACTTATGGCTTGCGGTGCATTTCAGATGCTAATATCTGCACATAAGGTCAGAAAATCTGGCATACAGTTGTTCCTTTCAAAGGCACAACTATCTACCTCATTTTCTGAAAATTTAACATAGTGTACTGAATGATGTGTAATGCAGCCTCAAAGAGTAGACACAATAGAGTTTCAAGAGTGCACACTGTTATTTTTATAACATTATGAATCTCCTACGCATGGATACTCATTTATGTGTTTTGTTTCATTTTCTGCTGTTATTGCGATGATGTTGGCAGGAAATGTAAAACTTTTAATAGGTTTTAGCCACATACAATACTTTGTAAAACCCTATTTCATGTCTGAGGCTTTAACTAATTTAAGTACAGTTAGCGGCACATAGTGATATATTCACTTACAAGAGTAATGCATTAGGCTGGACTTCCAGCAAATAAATGCGTACACCACAGTGTGAGTGCATAGCTGCAACTTGCGTGTGTGTTCATGAGTGCACGAGTATGTCTACCTTCCTTGCCCTCACTGTGAGCTGAGCCACTTTTTCCTCTCTTTGTACTGAAATGTCTCAGTGTGTGTGTGTGTGTGTGGATTTGTGCAGCGGAGTGTAATGTTTTGAAATGAATAATACACAAAGATAAGAGCGATAAAAGCACTTGAAGGAAAAATGTACCTTGACATCTGTAAAGCGGGTCAGAGTGACTGTTTATGAATGTGTGTCAGAAACGTCACTGTCCTCTGTGTGACACTAAGCCGTTTAGCGCTGCCCCGTATTGTCATGATAATAACAAATACTCCCCTCTCTCCTCCTGTCCACCTTTCTTCTGACTCTTTCTCTCGCTCCCTCTCTTTTCTGTCTCTTCCAGGGCACTCAGCTCATCTTTAATGCTGCCAAGGAGCTGGGACAGCTGTCCAAGCTCAAGGTACAATATGTTTTTACACTATTCGGCTCTGGGAGATTCTAAGCACTTAGAAAATATGAGATAGGGCAAAAGGGTGGACAAATTGGTCATTGTGGTTTGTCATCTGCAGGAGCACATGGTTCGAGAGGAGGCCAAAGCGCTCACACCTAAGCAGTGTGCTGTGATCGAGCTGGCCTTGGACACCATCAAGGTATTAACTCACTGTTATATAAGCACAGACTGTGAACAAGTGTGACTGTTGGAAAGCTGTAAATCACAGTATATGCTTTGGTTTTGCAGGTAAAATTTTATTTCTAAAAGTTGTCAGACAAGGACGCAGAGTAGAATATTCTTTGTTGGGCAGAAAGACTTCTGGCCCAACTTTTAAGTCTCTGAGCTTCTTTTTGTGGTTTTACAGCTCTGTGATTTACGAAAGGTTAAGAAGAGGAATTAAGACAGGTTAAGAAAGGGGATTCTAGATATTTAATTAATGCTTCAGGGCTCTGATGGTGCTGTTAGGGCCTCGAATTTCTACCAACTCCTACAACAGAGACAGAAATCAGTTGTAGCAAAGCCAGATTAAGATGCAACCATCTGAATCCCTTTACTCCTCTAAGAACAAAGACATTCCCAGGAAAGCTAACATCAGACATCACAGGAGTTCATTCTGTCAGATATCTCTTTATTATCTTTATTACTCGAGCCGTTCCTTATTTAAGAATCTTTAGCAGTGGGACATTACTTAACAGCTTTTTTCTATTTTGTCCTGGCTGTCTTCATGTATGTTAGCAATATTTCCATGCTGGTGGTGTGGGTCTGAAGAAGACTTTCTTGGAGAAGAGTCCTGATCTCCAGTCTCTCCACTACGCCCTGTCCCTCTACACGCAGGCTACAGATAAACTCATTAAGACCTTTGTCCAGTCACAGAACGCACAAGGTAACCTAAAAGTCTTCACTCTCCTCACCACTCTTCTCTTTTTCTGTCTCTGGTAGACTTTTCTCTTTAACTCCAGTACCTTCGTGTTGTCTTAATTTCTAATGTTACTATATTCTCTGATCTCTACTGAGACCATCCCTGTGTATGTGCTATGCAGTCTCAGAGAAGCCACTCCACTCTAGTGTTCCCCGTTCTCTGTTGATGTTAGGGTTTCCCAAATGCCAAGCTCTATATCCCAAAAATAACTGACATGCTTTGTAGAGCATAAAGTCGTGGCTGCAGCAGAACAATATTTTTTTTCTTTACTCTGAAATGCTGAGTCTCCTGGTAGCCAGCCTGCAGAAACACAGAGACTATTCTTTACATGATCTGACAGCTATTTGCAATGAAAAAAATAAATATCCTCCCCCTCTTCTCTCTCGCTCTTTGATTAAGTTGCTCAGCCTCCATCCCACCATCAGACGGCTACATAACAGCCATCATCTTTGTGGGAACGCTGCTGCTGACACACTGTCCCTAAGCACCGCTGGTAGAAATGCCATTTGAGTGGATGATCGTTAAAAATTTAATTTGCTTTTTGGAGCATACCTAAGTATGTTTACAGCAGTAGATCTGTGTGAGAGTTGCATGTTGCAGGACTATCCTTGCACTACAGATCAGAAGAATTTAACACTTGATCCAGTATAAATAAAAGTGCATCTATCAGGATCTCTCTCATCTTTAGGGACAAGACTTATAAATGTTGGTCTGTTTTTCTACTCTGCAATTCTTACCTCTGCAAACCTCATATTTCTACGTGTCTCTCCTTTCTCTGTCTACTCCCTCTTCTTGCCCCGTCTGTGGGCCAGTGTTCGACGGGAAGGGGGTGAGGTTCACCACTAGTGAGGATGTTTACCCAGACAAGGGTATGTGGCACTCAGGTCCAGAGCTTGAGACATCCAGGACTACCAGAAAGCCTCCAGACCAAAGCCCAACTCCCTCCACCCTCCACTCCCACCCACCCCATGTGCATCCCAAAACTCCCCCTGCCTGCTCAAACTCATCCCAACAGACAAATGCAATGCACAGATTGAACATACTTCCTTTTCACTCTATTTCTGCCTTTTTTCTGTCTTCTCCTGAAATGCACACACACACACACATGCCCACCACAACAGTACGGACATATACTTGATGCATTCATGCATGTAATGTACACACTGATGTCTGTATGTACGGAACTGCACTGAATACATACGCCATGGATGGTATGTATGAGCAGACACTAAAGCATGATGTGCGGACATCAGACGAAAAGAATAGAAATGCATTAAAGTACAGAGGAATCCTGATCGGGCGTGATGTCACCCCGAGAAGCCCGAGGGCCGAGCGAGTGAGTGAGTGAGTGTGTGCGTGTGCGTGTGTGTGTGTGTGTGTACACGCTGGTGTGAGCGAGTGACTGACTGAGCGGAGCCAATGTGACTGAGTGACACTATCCTCAAGGTTGCTGAAGCATAAGCACAGTGTATTGTCCTTCTCCAGCGGGGGAACACAACTGAGAGGAAATACCCCCACCCACATTATGGCCTGTGTTTGTAAGACGCCCGTGAAGAGGAGAAGGATTATTATGAAGATGATGATGGCTGTTGGCTCAGTTTGTCTGGGAGGGCCTCCTGTCCTTGCCTGCTTTATCATCACACACACACACAGCTCCCACGTGTGGCCGTGCTCTCCCTACAGCAGCGATGAGAAAAGGGTGCGCGACTCACCAACCCCCCTCTCAGATTGAGCCAATCAGAAAAAGTCCCTCAGGTCAGGTGGTCTGATTTCTGTCACTCCAGATCAGCATCAGAAGATTTGACTATTTCTCACAAACACACTTAATTTGATGCTGGATGAGCTGTAGCACACTCAGTCCTCTCAGATGGACAACAGCAGTATGTAAAATGATTACTGCTCCTGTAGGAGATGCAGAATGTTTTGCATACACCAAATTATGTTTGTTTCCTATGGAAGGAGGACAAGGAGAGGAGGTACACATAGAAATCAATTAGCAATGTTTCTTGAGCTTCCTGCAGCTGCTGGATGTCCTTGACTGTAACGTGGATGCAAATTAACTTCCTGCCGAGCAGATTTCGCTGGATGTTTTTTCCAACTGTTAAAAGTAGATGATTAGAACAGATTAATGAACAAATCTCAGTGGCATTTATTTTTATGGACTGAGACTGGAGGAGGACTTTGGTCAGTTGAAGATGATGACTGTCACCCTTAGATGCTGAAGACTATTTCAGCAGCATTATTTGCAACTGAAATAATCACGGGTCATTTGTGAGCGTGCAGTGAACACATATGGGGTATGCTTTGGCACGATCACAGTACAAGTTTGAGATTTATTTTTAATGTTTATTCTGGTGAAGATTTTTCAATATGGACCTCTGATTGCTGTATTTATTGAAGAGTAAGTGCCTGTGTTTTCTTGGCAACCTCACGCTGCTGCCTCCCAGCCAGCAAAGTTTCTTTCTCATCTTTTATGGACGTCCTCCACAGAGTAGACGAGGCCAGATGGATGACTGCTGCTCTCTTTGGTCCTGCTGGCAGCGGGACCAACAATCCCATAACGCTCCCTGGAGAGATGCAGAGAGCTGCGTGCCAGGAACACTCTGCCGTCTAACTCCCACAGACACCTTGTTTAGTGGGCGGCTGGTTGAAAACACACACACACACACACAGGCTGCTGGTCGTCGCCACAAAGATACCGTTGACAGAGTGAAGACACTAATTAAAACATTGAAATTTAATGTCCATCTGTCACTGTATCCTTCTGGAACCGTATGTGGATTTCAACCACTTGTTCACATGCAGCGCAAAACCAAACAGGCACACCAAAGAAAGATTTATCCACCATTTCCCTCCCAGACAAAAGTGTTGGAGCCTGAGTGGAGCCATCTAGACAGATCACAGTCTTCTTCTTTCTAAAATCTAAACTTAGACCCAGAACCAGAGTTGAGCTATCTTGGGTTGAGGGAGGACCGTCTCATATCTGTATGATATTTGGGGTTGAAAATGCAAAGATGAACCCTCTGACTCGAAGCATTTGCATTTTATGTTAATTAGAATATTCTGAATCAAATTTGACTTTTACACAGTCTAGCTTTATGTAGGAAGTCGAGTATCAGCAGTCACTTCACCAACAGATCTGAGAGGCTGAACTGCTTCTCTACGGTGAGCTCCTTCCCCTCTCTTGTCCCTCCTCTTACCATGCTTGGGTAAAAGTCTTTACCAAGGAATGGGTGTGTCCACCTGTCTTAGATCCATCTGAGCATGTCCTGACCTGACCTGTGTCGGGGGAACCACACTGTCCTCTCTAGCCTCTCTTTTACTGCCTCTTACTAACCACCCTGCATCCCAGCAGACAACATGCGTATGAGTGGGCACAAATTACGGTCCTCACTGGATTCAAATTGTTAGCTCTCAATTGCTGAATATATACAGAGGCTACTGAACCTCAGACACCGTGTAATCACAATGCAGGATGTCTTACAGACGGAAATAAACGTTCTCACATCAAAGTGCCACTCATAGCAGCTTTGTCTGATTGTCCACTTCCAGACCACAACATACACACAAGCAAATCACTGCACTTTATTTAAAGTCCTCCTGGTACACAGTGAATATTTTAGTATGAAGAAAATATTCAATCTTTACATCAACAAGGTTGTAGCCAAGTCCATTTCAATGTTCAACTCCTAAAATTGAAATGGAATTGGTCTGTAACTTTGTTTTTCTATCAGAATGAGGAGCAAACTTGGATCAGAAGGCACAGTGGCTTGTGTTAGTGTTTGGTCTGTGATAGGAGCACAAAGACTCTATATTTTCATATTAAAGGGTGTTAACATGCCCCCTTATTCTCTGTCTGTCCCGTCAGGCTCTGGGGTGGACGATGCTGTGGGAGAGGTGTCCATCCATGTGGAGATTTTCACTCACCCCAACACTGGAGAGCACAAAGTCACAGTGAAAGGTAAAGAAGATTTTTTTTTTTTCCTCTTTGGTTTCTCCTCTGGAAATCGAGTAAGCGTGTTCATTCAATTTACGTGTCCATTTACTGACTGTGATACAGAGCTTTCAGCCATATCACTCAATCTTCAGCAGACAGAGTTTGCTCAGTTGTCATGGAGATAGTCTTAAAAATGCTATGGATGGAAATAAAGCTCGTTTTAGCTCGCTTGTCAAAACCATCTCTGTGACAACTGAGAAAACTGCTGACGAAGACAGTCTGATATGGTTTAAAGCTCCAGAAAAAGCCAGTAAGTGGACTTTTTATGTTTGAAAAACAGTAGCAGCATTTTTAAAATAATAACTAATAACTGATATATACCCCTGGCCAAAAAAAGTAGAAATAAGACAAATAAAAAGTTCTCCAACACTGTGCAACAAGGTAAACACAACCAAAATCACATAGTATTATTTGGTAGTATCCCAAATATCTAAAAAAAAAAATCTAATTTGACAAAGGACAGTGCTGTAATGAGCCTTCAAACAGTTGGAGTTACCAATAGAAAGAGTTGAAATAATTTCATGAATAGTTCCATTAAGAGCACTTATTCTTTTTCCACCCTTATGGACAGTTAAGAATAATAAATCCTGACTTTAACCAGTCATTTTCCCCTACTTTACAAAACATATAAGTGTAAATGATCAGTAAGAAGACAGGTGATCTAACAGAAACAAATAAGTAGGATGTCATATAGATGTACGACATTTCCATGATAGGGCAGCTACAACTGCTTTTCAGCTGCCAAAAAAATATGACTCAGTGGTAAAACAACTGAAAATGTGGCCTGAGGGAGAACCAGCATTTTCTTGCTCTGAATTTTCTATCTACTCTCTCCTCTGTTCCACATTTTCACACATTGTCTCCACACAAATCTCTCTCACCCACCCACACCTTCCCTCTCTCTTTCCTTCCCCTCCTTCTCTCTCTCTCTCTCTGCCTCAGTGGTGGCTGCCAACGACCTGAGGTGGCAAACGCAGGGAATATTCCGGCCATTTGTGGAGGTCTATATCATCGGGCCTCACCTCAGTGACAAGAAGAGGAAGTATGCCACCAAGTCGAAGAACAACAGCTGGGCTCCAAAATACAATGAAACCTTCACTTTGTGAGTGATAATAGTGATACTGATGGGTTGTTTCCTTTTGAGGTTGTTGAGAATTACCACATGGAGGTGCTTGTATAACTCGTGTCTCCTCTCCACTGCAGCACCCTGAGCAACGAGGTGGGTCCTGAGTGCTACGAGCTGCAGGTGTGTGTGAAGGACTACTGCTTCGCCCGAGAGGACCGCACCGTGGGCATGGCCGTCCTGCAGCTGAAGGACGTGGCCTCCAAAGGCAGCGTCGCCTGCTGGCTGCCGCTGGGCAAACGCATCCACATGGACGAGACGGGCCTCACCGTGCTGCGCATCCTCTCCCAGCGCAACAACGACGACGTGGCCAAGGAATTCGTCAAGCTCAAGTCCGACCAGCGCTCTGCAGAGGAGGGCCGCGGCTAAGAGGCAAAACCCCAATTTAAAGCAACCTGTCTGAAGCTCGATCAGACGTCACCTACTACTGCCCTGGAGCTCTCCTGAGCCACTGCTAGCCACTGCCCTGATGATCCAGTGTTGTAAAAGCACACATAAGACAACAGCCACCACACATCCAGTGCTGTAAATACATTCATTTGAGTGGGAAGGACGCAGTGTAAAAAAAAAAAAAAAAAAAAAGCATCACTCTAGTTTTCTTCAAAAAAAAAGCACCCGTGTCTTTATTGTTACAGATATTATCAGCCATCTTTTTGAAGAACAATGCATAAAGTTTAATCATAGAGCATATAACTACTTACCTCTATTAGTAGAGGTCACTCATGCCATTACATACTAATATTACACACACACACACCTCATTTGACTGGTAAGGGTGAGAAATATCTTGTAGCCTTTTAACGTTTTGGCTTTCTCTCTCACTTTTCTCTGCCTTTTTTTATTTTACCCCACCTACTTCCCAGCTCCTCTTGTCCCTTCCTCTGGCCCTGCACCTGCTCAGAGAAGGGACCGCAAGTGCCAACAGATAATCACTGAAATATGCCAAGACCAGCCCTAAGCACAACAGGACCAACTGTCCAACTGACCCATTAACGACGACAACAAACGGCTGCAAAGCCTCAAAACATTCCAAATATCGGGAGGGTTACACATATTGGGAACAAAGCACTATTTAGTTATGATACTTTTAATTCAAATATTTATTTACTGGTTTCCAAATGATATTAATATTTAAGAAATTCTATATATAATCATATATGATATATGACAGACATATGTAAAGTTATAATACAGGATTATTCGATGGACGTGTGGTACTTGAAAGATTGTCTTTGTCTGTCTTTATGTCCGTCTACCCTGTAACAGAGCACACTGCCTGACACCCTCAATGCCTTCTGTCTCGTTGACCCTCGTACAGTATGTCTGTCTCCTATATAGCGACTGTATGGAGAGATTCATCTGATGAAAACAAGCCTTCAAGCACTGTGATTCATCAGAATATATATGTGTGTGTGTGTGTGTGTGTGCGTGCGAGAATGAGCGTGTGAATGTATGATTTGAGCACGTGCGGAGCTCATAACGCGCGTTTGTATAATGTTGACCTCATGTAGCCGCGTGTGTTGCCCGTTACCTGCAAATGTAATCACAGAAAGCTGCCACAAAGCAAAGAGCATCACACACAAAGGGGGGTTTGTTCATATTCTGATTAGATTTTGGAGATTTTTCTAAGTGTCTTTTACTTCGAGGGAGGATGCGTCTCATACCCTATGACGGTTATTTTTGTGTTACTACTAACATTCCAGACAGCCCTAAAGTGGGTGTGCAAGTGTGTGAGAATGCATGATAGAAGAAGAAAGACTTATCTTAAAACTTAACCACCTCCTTTTCTTTAAGAAAAAAAAAAAAAAAAAAAGCAGAATTAAAACGTGCTTGTAAGGAGATGATAAAAATCCCTGAGACCTTATTTCGCAAAAGCAACATCACTCTACGTGGGTTACAAAACCACACACCCTGCACTCTGGGGTGAGCACAAATCACCGATGATCCACCGCCATCCCATGATCCCTAATGATCCAGCTGCAGGTGCTGTAACCCTGATCGAGAAGTCAGACCTCTTCTAAAAAGGGCTGCAGAGCCAGACCACACCGGGTCTGGCGCTGACATTTAAAAGAGGGCCTACAGTTCAGTCTGTTACTCTTAATCGGTGTAGAGTGAAGAGTTAAGCACAGGGTCTTTGCTGCACCCATAATAACATGTTTATACTCTGATCTTTGTTTCTGCTTGTTTGTCTTTTTATGGAGTTACACATCAAATCTTTGAATCATTTGACAGTTATTCAATTATTGATTACATTAGAATTCAATTGATTCTGTCAAATTCACATGCAACTAACTGTTTTGACTACTAACAGTCCAGCATGTCTCTTAATTCAACTTCTATTTTCACCTTTAAAAAGAAAAAAAGAAAAAAGATTGATTGGTTTCTTCATCTAAAAGGGGTTTGTATGTTTGTCAGGCCAAGGAAATAATGTTGATGATTGGAATCCTTAGGATGACAGGGTGTTTTTTTGTTTTTTTTTCTATTTCATTCAACTGATGAGGGCCTCTCCCCCCTTCAAAGCACTTGATAGTTATCTGACTACTTCAACAGGCCCACTCAACAAGGTGTAAGAACTGAACTCTATGCATCTAATCTATAAAAAAATCTATGTAGACAAGTCATTTTTTTGAAACAGTCTTATAATGTTTACATTGTGGATTATTCTTCTTCTTATATCAGCACAAGTGTTTTTGTCTGATATGTTGTAAATGCTGTCTCTATCGTAATGGGCCAAATATCACAGCTTTAGTAGAGACTGAAATTTGTTTGTGCAGCTTCTCAGCACAGACACCCGGAACAGGAAGATCCGATTGTTGTCGTGGGCATTGTAAATAGCTCGGATGTCACAAACACATGTCAGACTATGTGAAGTAAAGTTTGCTGCTCTTTTGTAGACTTGAATTTTGCTCTGGGTTGACAGGGCAGTTGGGGAATTATGTGTGTGGTTGCCCAACTGGATATGTAGCTATTATTGAGAGATATATATGAAGGCTGCGTACACACTGGAGATGTACAACTGATTTGAAAAATGTGCACAAAAACTGATCAAATGAGCTGAATTAGAAGCTAGTTTCTGACATTTACACTGGTTATACACTAAATCTAATCATGTTGTGTCACTCTCTGGTGTGTACAGCGTATTTTATTCAAAGACAATATCTGCACAGTCTTTTAATAACTTTAAATCACAGGAACACAACTATCACATCGCTGGAAATGCCACGAAAAAAAAAAAATCTTTATTTATTGCTGTTGACAATGATACTTAGGTGGAGGAAATCCTTCCTCGTTCAGAGGCTCAGTTCGCGTGTTTGGGGGGGGGTATTGAGCTGGCATGTGCAACCGGAACGCACACAGAAGTTTAAGGACAAGGACAGATGTAGAAGCACAACGAAAAGCACACCGACACAAGCGGACAGACATGCATGTACTGCTCTGTCCAGCCGACCAGGCCACAAGGACATCCGCACAGTGACGCCGGGTCCTGTACTTCCAGAAATGGTGCATGATAGGAACAATAAAACATAAAGAAAAAAAATGTTACTGTGCCAGCACGCATAATTATTTGATGTTATTTGCCAATCGTTGTCTCCTTTATTTTGATATTTCATTATTGTTTTCTATTTTTCAAATGTTTGTGAATATATAAATATGTATTACTGATGATGTGTAGTGGTACAAAGTACTCGCATGGGAATTTTTTTATACACGAGATGTTTCTAATTTTTTGTTTTTTTTTTATTCTGGTTGTTCTTATTGGGGGTTGAGGTTACAGGGACTGCAGTCTCATTGTGTTCCTGCTTCCAATAAAATATGAGAAAAAAAAAGCTTCATTTCATTGCTTGTTTGTCAAACTGTGTTGCTGCCGCTGACTACATTCACATCTGTGTCATCTTTTTTTGAGAAATTTCAAACTTCTCCGGGAGCTACCTGAGATGTAAATCTTTTGACAGAGCTTCTGACCTTCCAGAAATCCCTCATCTCTCTGTAGTATTCAGCCTAATCCACTGATAATGAAGAGGTTAGTTACACATAGAGTCCCTTTGAAATAGCTCAAATTATTACATCTCCTGCAAGTCATGTAAATTTCAAAGGACTTTTTAAGCTCTGCGTAGAAAGGAGATCTTGAGGGAGTCTGGGATGGCTAACTGCTCGGCTTGGAGGACGGGCGGAGGCAGGTATGGGAATGTGACGGGAAACACTCTCCTCACATCCATCAGGAGCTGTGGAAGATGGCCATCGGAGCGGCCTTTGAGAAGCCCCTAGAAGAGCACAGAAAAGAGACATGAGACACACTTTCAAATACTGTATATAAACACATCAGATGTCACAGCTGTAGACAGCACCTGGACAATACGGATGAAATTCAGGGTGACTCTTTCATCAAGGTCACTGTGGGGAGTGTAGAGAGTCAGAATCTTCACAATCTGTTGAACGAAAAACAAAAAGACCAGCAGGAAGTTAAGTCTTTTACACAAAAATGTTGGGTTTTTTTCTCTCAGGCAAGACATGGAAAGAGAGACCCACCTGCTGACCGGACAGGGCAGTGCAGGTCTGAAAGAGTGCCTGTGCATCCGCCTCAGTCTTTTTCCCTGCCTGCAGCAGCTGAACTGCCTGGATGAGAGGCTCCAGTGTAGCCACAGCGCCCCCCGCCTGCACACCGCGGCTACGCAGCCACTCCTCCAGCAGGCTCACATTGTAGCTTTAATGATAAGAGAAAGACAGGCTGATAAGAGGAATAATCCAGTGTGCAGGTAGATACAATAACTAGAACACAAGTATACCATAATGCAGCACTTGCATTAGCCATGCAATAAAAAATATTACTTTATGATGTACAATTAATGTCACGACTGTTTCAATAGGGTTGTACTATGTACATGGTTGTACTATGATATCACTATGACAATTTGTGAGGCTGTAGTATGTAGTGGAGGTGTTGTATGAATTAAATTATGTTAAGTTTTAATCATTTTATTAAGTTTTCTGATCTTAAACTCATCTATAAATGTCTAAATAACCAGCCTCCTCAGGTGCTCAGTGACCCGGTGATACCTCTCAGGGTTTCTGGCTCAGTCATCTACTGGGATTTGTAAGATGTCCTTTCATAAATCCTCACTTGGACAGACCGCTTTTTCTGTTTGGGGGTCAACATGTGGAACTCAAAGTGGATCATGACTGGGATCATTTTAACTGAACTCTTTTTAAAGAGAATCAATCATGAGTTATCTGGCGCTTGTTGTTTTATGATCATTTTATTGTATGCTTGTTTGTGAACTGTTTGTGTTTTGTGATGTTTTGTATGTATTTTCTTGCTGAGTTTTGTGCTTTAATGTATGTGCATGTGTTGTTGAGTGTTTTGTGTAGGTCAGTATGTATTTTATTGTTGAGTTTTATGTATTTTAAAGTTTAAAGGCCCATCTAGGGACGGGCATTGCAAACTAGCTTATGCTATAAATGCTGAGGCATTAGTTAATGCTATATAATTGTCCCTATACAAATAAACAAAATAAATGAGCTGAACATTGTCAGCTGGGAAATTAACATTTTCATGACCTCGCAAGAGAGACAAATTTTGCAGGTCAGGCTAACAGTGAGTTTTTCCACTGTGAAATAACTTAGTGGAAAGCAAGGTGGTTTAAAGGGTGTATCAATTTAATTTTGGCTCGGTCCATCTGATTAAATTCCTGTTGTGTGCAAAGATGTTCTCTACTGAGAAATAATTTATTATTTTTTTGCACCTTGCTTATGAGACCTATTAAAATCTTCCATAACTGCATATATAACTTTATAAGAAAATGCTGCATGTGTTTGTGCATTTATCTGTGTATGTTTCTACCGTATTTGCATGCCACGGCTCCAGTTGCACATGTCTTTCCTCAGCAGCAGGCTGTTGAGAGCTGAGGCGGAGATGAGGTAGATGAGCTGGTGGAAGGCCTGCTCCATCAGCGTCTGCGGCAGAGCCTGATGGGACAGGGCGGTGTGAAGGGCTCCCAGCTCCCTCAGCACTGACGCCATGGTGGGAGCATCACCTCCTACAATCCTGGGGTCTGAGCCTGCTCGCTTCCTGGAGCCTACCAGCTTTGCCGTAGCCCCAGACAAACCTGGGATGTTCTCACTCTCCAACATGGCAGGGACTGAGGGGGAGGAGGAGAAGGAAGAACAGAGATGAGAGGAGCACTCGAAGGAAGACCATCAGTATCTTCTTTACTAAAGTGGTACCTATGATGTTTTGTAGACGTGTCTCGGTTATAGAGAGGAGCTGCTGATAGGCCTGGATACAGAGGTCACTCAGGGCGCGGATCAAGTCACTCAGGTCAGTCGTCAGTGGCACCAGGTCTTCTGAATCAAGGGTCTGAAAAGTCATCAATCCAACCATAAATTAACATTGTTAAATGTCGTGAGAATTTCTGAATGACTAATTAATGAATCCCCAACTACAGTACAGGATTTAGTTTATGTTCTATCATTTTCAGACAGTCTGTGTTTCAGGATTAGTACAAATTCTTAAGAGCTGTTATAGAAAATCATATATGATCTATGATCGTCTGTTTTCACTGCCTTTTACAGGAACTTATACAATAAGATGTAAATAATATATTCATCCTACCTGTTTAGGGGAGTGCTGGGTCAACAGATCATGCAGCAGACATGTGTTTTTCAGCCACAGAGTCGTCATATCTACATCGTTACTATGTTTCTGCAGGGCCAGGTAAGAAGAGAAAAGGTTATGTTGTCACTTGGAGATCAACACAGGCGAATGAAAAATGAAAAATGCTATTTTGTGTGTGAAAAAGAGGGGATGGGTTTTCTTGTGGTTTACTTTCACCTGCGGGGACAATCACAAGAAAGTGTTTCCAGCTCTACTCTGTATGCCCTCTGTAAGTGACAATCTACCTGACAGGATGTGAACTGCCCTTATGCATTAAACCTCAACCATATGGCAGGTTTAGACCTCAGGTTACCTTCAGAGCTGCCTTCATGGCAGTGACAGCAGCGCTACAGAGTGAGCGTGCGCGCGCTTGATCCCCGCTGCAGTCGGCCTGGCGAACACACAGGAAGAGCACGTTGGCCGGCAGACCAGGAGGTAGAGACAGGGCGCTGTCGACACGGACGTCTGAACCACACACAGAGAGAGCAGCGATAGAGAGAGCAGCGATAGTAGAGTGTAACAAGACCAGGTCATATTTGTCAGCTATAGAGAAGTTAGTTACAGTCAAAGTTTGTTCTTGTGAGTCGCGTCACAGTTAGATTGCAGAAGGCGAGAAAAAAAGAAAACCAAGCATACAGTCCAGTTAATGTGTAAAAAAACATTCTAGTATATTTCTACTACTTTGTCTTGCCTTTGATTATTACCATCCTGCTGATTCACACAACTTTCCCAGTAAAATTCCTTGACGGTCTGGGATTTCCAAGGACCAGGGAAGAAAAAGAGGTAGATGAAGATGAGTAACGAGTGCAGGGATCAGTCTCACCTGTGATGAGGTTCTTGATGAGTTTGGTTTCATCTCTTTTTCTACATTCAAGCAAACCAGTGACTGTTGCAGGCTTCTGTCGGTACGGACAGGAGCCTTGTGCGGTCAAAGCTGATGGGGGAACTGCAACGGAAAAACAAACACAAACACCAGATTTCATATTTTATAAATACCACCTTTTCAGGGATGAAGAAAAGCAGTGAGCAGACAGAAAGCTCACAGAATTTAAGCTTCAGGTCAAAACACAGAAATCACCAAAATGATGAGTTTTCACAAAACAGCAGTGGAGAGAGGTTTGGTTCTGTGCCTTCATGGGTGATCCAATGAAATCTCACCTTGCGTCAGCAGTCGTCTGAGTGTGACAGTGTTTCTAAGTTCCTTCAGCTCTCTCCTCAGCCGCACACACTCTTGCTCTCTGGCCTCTAGTAGTTCCTGCACACACACAAACATTTTGGATGTTTTGCATCAATAAAAAAAATCTTCAACTTTTAAGTAGATTATGTCATAAGCAGCTGGTTGTACTTTGCAGACTGTAGATTAATCAAGCAAGAAATAAGTACTGGAAGATGAGGACAAAGGTAGGAAGTGAGTTTTTGGAAAGATGGGAGCATAATAAGGTCAGGAAAAAATGCAACATTAAAATATGTGAGAACTGTTGGAAAAAAGACCATTAGGACTTATTTAGTCTATTTTTTTCCAAAGTATCTCTCATGCAACACAGACGAATGCTTTAAAAAGTCAATACCTGTTGCTGTGCAGCAGAAGAGGAAGAACCAGAGATTGCTTGACCGAGCTGGCACCTCAGCGCCTCCAGTTCCTCTTCCCGCTGACTGCGCTGACTACACAACTGGCTCTCCAGAAACCTGAAAAAGACACAAAACAGAGTTAATCATCAAACTGTAAATCATAACACAAGAATTTGTCGAGAAGCAAGTTGATTTACTGATAGCAAGGAATGAGTGAGCGGCGACAGACTGACTTGTTGGCAACTCGCACAGCATCGTAGGCATGTGCCAGGTCCTCTCCTCTCATCTTCACTGCTGGGTCTTTGGCTACATCCATCTTCTCCATCAGCTGGTCCTGTCAAGGCAAACAGGAACACAGTGTGATTTTACATTTCCACTGAGCCTCAGCGAACATGAGGAAAACAGTGTGTATGCTCGATATATATAAGGCAACATTTATACAATGTTTGGGTAATGTCCCAAAAAGTGGAACATTTTACCATTGGTGTTTCGGAGCTCCACACTGAGGCTCTTCTCTCGAGGCAGGGAGATGTCACGCTGACCCTGCGGACCTCCTCCGGAGACGGGAAGGCAGATGGGAAGGGTGACAGGGAGAGTGGGGTGAGCGACTGGGGTGACAGCGGAGTCGGGGAGGGAGAGAGAGTCTCCAAGCTCAGACTCTGGGTGGAGTCTGTCCTTCTGTGGCCTCTGGTGCGCTGTTGTGAGGAGAAAAAAAAATACTCTCAGCCACCAAAGTTAAGTTTTATACCATAATAGTTTTTTTTTTGGGAAGTATTTTAAGTGTGCGTGTGGGCGTAGTGATGAACCTCAGTGAGCAGACTCATCTCTCTGAGGTTGTCGTATCTCTGCTCCAGTCTGGTGAACTCCCTCAGGAGACCCTGATACTTTCTTCTCTCCTCATCCAGCTCTGCCCTCAGAGCTGCACTCGCCTGAGTCACAGCCTCACGCACACGCTCTGCACACACAGAGAGGCGGAGGAAAGAAGGTGTTTGAGACACAAAGTGAGAGAAAGAAGCAAAAAAAAAATAGAGAGGAGGATGACCTCTGAAAAAAAGCAGACTGGATGATGCAAACAAAGTGAGAACGTACCCTTTTGTGCTTCTTCTTGTTCAAGCAAGCGAGCGGAGAAATCCTCTCTTTCTTTGCTAAAA
This sequence comes from Thunnus thynnus, assembly GCF_963924715.1. Lineage (NCBI taxonomy): Eukaryota > Metazoa > Chordata > Actinopteri > Scombriformes > Scombridae > Thunnus > Thunnus thynnus. The sequence goes on along the minus strand of NC_089524.1, from coordinate 23,109,546 downwards.
GTGTCTTTTTCTCTCTGCAAGGCTTCCACCTCCTTAAAGGGTGAGAGAGAATCAACAATTAAAACTCTGCTAAGTGTGCAACAAAAAGTTAAGGAAAGGAAAAAAATCAAACAGTAGCACAGTTTGACATGTGTCAAGTTCTTGGGCTGATAGGCCTACTTGTGTGAGTTGAAGGATCTCCTGGGAAGCCTTTTCCTCAGCTCTCCTCCTCTCCTCCACCTCCTTCTCGCTGATGACGGGGCAGGCAGGAGGCTTCTCATGTTTCTGGCTCTCTAGTTTCTGTATCGTCGCCCTCAGAGCCTCCAGCTCTGCAGTGGCCGCCTCTCGCTCCGCATGCAGGGTCTCTCTCAAAGCAGAGCTCTCCCTGGCCTGGACAGATAGACAGATGTGAATATAAAATGAAATGACCTGTTGGTGCACACAGTTTGAAGTTGGATTAAATCTTTACATAACCCTTCACCCACCTCCTGGTCTGCTCTCAATTGCAGCTGCATCAGTTTGACTTCCATGCCCTTGTTGAGCTCTCTGTATCTCTCCACTGAGCGGGCTTCTGTCTTTAGTTTCAGCAGCTGTCTTCTGGCAGCCTTGCGGCGCACGCAGCACTGCATGAACACCACCGCTGCACGTACTCGCTTGTACGCCTGCCTCGCCAACCACCCACGCACATTCGCCTGAAGCAACACAGCGGCCCGCTCCGCCACCAGCTGAGGAAAGAGAATAAGGTTAAGAACTGCAATTTCAAGGAAAAAAGTGGATAAAAAGCACACTTCAAAAAGCAGGTAGAGGTGGTTTCACTCAAGCAGGTAACGAGGTGTTTAAGGCTGTTAATGAACACTGACCAGTCTGTATCTGCGGCGGGTCAGTGTGCCCCTGGTGAAGGCCTGGATTGTGATGGTGGCCTGTCGGATCATGAGGAACAACTGTCTCACCGCCACCATGCGGTAGGTCTTCTGGATTACTAAAGCAGCCTTGGTATAACGCAGCGTCAGGGCCAGACTGTAAAAAAAAGAGCCAAGATATGTAAGAGTGAATTTTGTGTTAATAACAGACCCGGCACTGTTTTCATAAAGAGTAAAATTTGCAAGTAATGGGAAAATAGTAAGAGTTACACTGTACAAATACATGGTAGCTCACCTAAGCAAACAAACCTGGCCACATTTGTTTTACTGAGTTAATCATTTATGTTTTTAAAAAATATAAAACATTAAAAAAAAAAGTAAGCCAACAAGGGTACACATCATCAGCAGTCTCTCTAAAATGGCTTGGAGGGGCTACTTAAATATTGTACAACAACTTGTGTACCAGATAAAATATATCAACCTCTTTCTCTCTCTCTCTTTCTCTCTCTCTCTCTCACACACACACAAAGATCTCTCACCGTCTGGCCAGCGTTCCTCTGCAGTATCTTTGTAAGGTGACCGTTGCCCAGCGGATCCTGGAGTATCTGATCCGTGTCAGCCATCCTCTGACTCCGCTCTGGATGATCACAGCAGCCACTCGCAGCCTCTCAGCTCTTAGCCTCTCCAGAAGAGCCACCTGGCCGGCCCGAAAAAATACTTTGGTCTTTCCAAAGCAGTACTGGTCCGGGTCTGGGATGAGCTGAGGGAGAGCCTGCCGGCACGAGGCCATGGCCTGCTCCTGGCTTTGAGGCCCTCGGAGCAGAACATGGTACCTGCTGAAGAACTCCTCATACGTCCATCTGAAAACACAGATTTGGTTCAGAAATCTCTCAGAAACAACTTCATATTTTTGTTAACACAGTCTGTGTCTTGTCTTTTTTCTGTTGAATCATATTTATTTTTCACTTAATGTAATTGCCTGCAGCAGTGAAGATTAATAAAATATAAACGATAAAGATAAACAGAGACAACACTGTTGGTACCAATCAGGGACTCATGTTGGTGCGTTTAATGGAACTTGGAAATCTGAGACTTCAGTGTTACTTTGTTGCATGGTTGGGCAAAAAAATGACATTACTATTTAAATGACGTCCACATTTGCTCATTGTTTGTTCTACTAGCCATGCATTTTCATTCATTTGACCAAAATGTGAGTAAAGAAATAAAAGCAATTAAAGTGTCATAGTTACGGATTATCTTTATAGAAATATATATGTAATTTTTTACACCATATCAGTATGAACTAAAACAAAAGCTGCCTAAAAGGTAGGACATAAATCTCAGATCAATCAATCAATCAATTTTATTTATATAGCGCCAAATCACAACAAAAGTCATCTCAGGGCACTTTTCACATAGAGCAGGTCTAGACCATACTCTTTAATTTACAGAGACCCAACAATTCCCTCAAGAGCAAGCACTTGGCAACAGCGGTAAGGAAAAACTCCCCTTTAACGGGTAGAAACCTCAAGCAGAACCGGGCTCTTGGTGGGCGGCCATCTGCCTTGACCAGTTGGGTTGATCTTATGTTATATAAGGTACACACAATCTGTATTAATTGTCCAAAACATGTGATATCACTGGTATGATACTTTAAGATTAAGGTGCTTTTGGAAAATCCAACTCTGCTCCATGTGTCTCTATTGTCCATGACTTAAAAGAGATGAATAACACTGATTTCAGCTACTGATTGACAGGTTTATATGACTTTCTGACAAGACTAAGCTATCATACTGCCTGAGAGCTTTGTAGAAAATAAGATTAATGTCTAGAAAGTACCTGGATGGAAAACCTGCGGCACTGATTCGAATAGTCTCCAACACTCCGCAGGCTCTCAGCTGCTGGACTGTCCTCTTTGGGTCAAACCTAGCAAGGAGAGTCTGTTAAGTCTCTATGTGCACTCATTTAACACAAAATCAATCCGTGCCTGCGCATTTAATTCTGTGAAGAACAGTCAAATGAAGGCTTACATAAATGGCTCTTTGAGGTCATTGGGTTTAATACAGCGCACGTAGTGAGGAGTGGTGCTGTTGAGTGTGTCCATTAACATCTGTAAGGACTGACGGAACTGTCGGCCACAAATAGAGTCCACCAAAGCAAAACAAAACATAATGTTAAAGACACAAAGCACAGGGATGTGCCAAAAAATAAAGTGAGCCATCAGTGAATGAAAGAAGCTCACCTGGAAGCCCACAGTCAGTTTATGTTCTCTGAGAGCTTTTTTCCCTGAGCGGATGCTTCCATTGGCCACAGAGACATTTCCCTGCTGCTGGAACAACTCAGCCACCAGCTCAGACTGACAAACACATGAACATACACACACAAGTTAGTGGTCCCCTCTTCACACAGAAATGAAATTAATTTATGAGATTTGAAACGTGGCTCATATCTACCTGACTTGCTTTCAGAATGTTAATGAGCTCCTCAAAGACTGTGTCTCGATTCTTGTCTAAAAAGCCATCACATTCATACTGCACCTGATGTACATAATTAAAGAAAATGTGTCAGTTCAGAGAAAGTCATACAGTGGAGGATTACAAATTGCTGTGAGACTGTTATAGACCTGACATATTCAGGTATCTTATTGGAGAACTAGATTACAGATGCTGATCAATGGTTCAGAAGATCAAAAGTGTGTCGATCTCCATGACTCACTGTGTCAGCAAAGTGCAGAACAATGAAGGCGCTGTTGGACATGCGAGGTTTGCGGAAGTGAGGGTGGGGCTTGCTGGTCAGGTGCTGGTCGTACAGTTTCCTCACCCAGCTCTCGTCTGAACCTTTAGGCATCTGAGTATCCACACAGACACAATGATCACAATGGTTAGTATCTTTAAAACCCATTTAAGTTCTTTAGGACAAATATCTGTAGCTTCCTATCAAACAGCAAGCAAGTGTGGACAATATGGAGACACGTGCGTTGTATGTGTGAGAAGACATGTTTTAAACAGTAAGAGGGCAAGAGAGGGACAGCATGACTCACCCTACACTCCTCATCTAACAGATCAAACAGGCCCAGTTGTCCCTCTATGAGATTAATACACTGCTGATTGTCACTGAACTCGATCCTGCTCCAGGCCAGCTCCTCCCGGATGTACTCCTCCTGCTCCAGGTGGAACACGTGCTGCAGAGAAGCACATCACAAATCAGCAAAACTAACAACATAAAACTTGAAGATTGAGAGAAAATGAAAGCAACTGCGTTCATTTTAAAAAGGAAGTTCAAGGAGATAAAATCTAAAAATATCGACCCTGTGGGTGCATCTTCACTCTGAAAACAGACCATCACACACGTTTCCCTCACGATAGAGAGGCAAAAACAGAGCAGCACTTCCTTCTGCATTAGTTACTCTGAAGAAGACAAATCTACACACACACACACGTTCCTATTCACTTGAATGAGAAAGTGAGTTCAAACTTTTGTCTGGGACTGTAGGTTTCTTAAATAATCAGAAAGATTTATATTGATAACTATTCATCCCAAACATTGCACCATTGCAGGAGAGGAGTATGCCACACATGCAGTAAAATCTCTCTGCCCGTCACATGACTTACCCTGTTGAACTGCTGCTGCAGTTTTTCATTTGCATAATTTATACAGAACTGCTCAAAACTGTTCCTGTCAAAGGTCTCAAACCTGCTCAAAGAGAGAGAAGCCTTGTCAGTCCAACTTAAAGACATCAGAGAAATACAATACCACCAAGCTACAGCTCATTTACTCACCCATATATATCCAGCACACCTATGAAGGATGTGGCCTGTTCCTTCTGGGTGCGCAGGGCAGAGTTGAGCCTCTGGACAATCCATGTGAACAGCTGGCCGTAGATGTGTTTAGCTAGTGCATCTCTGGCTTCTACGGCCTGCTGACCAGACATGGGTTTGACCAACATCTCTCCCCCTATAGCCAGCCTGCGATGGCACAGCCAGTGGGCCATCTGAGGCCCCTCCACTCCTAACAGCTTGGAGAAGACAGCCAGAGAGCGGTCGTCTGCCTGAGAAAAGATAAAAGGACTTAGGTATACTAAAACACTACACTACACGGACGAACAGCAGAACATTAGAAGTACATTTCTTACATCAATATAACTCCGGTCAGAACTTCTCCCACTGGCTTGGATATTGACATTTCCCAGGTGCAGAACAGATGCCAGGATACTGAAGAGCTCCATCTGTTGGTCTGGCTGCACACCTGCAACGTAAAAAATAAAAAATGATCTGTTTTATCATCATGACTTCAGGCCATTATCAAATTAGAATCAAATCTCTCAAATTATCTCAAAAACTAACCTCAAACTGGATGTCTCTTTGAATTTCTGTTGTGTGTGTGTGTGTGTGTGTGCGTAATTCTCTACCCAGAACGATGAAAGCATTGCGAGTGCGCTCCAGGTCCAAAACATCATCGGTACCGGGTATCTGCATCTCTCCTCCCTGATTGGTGTAGCGGAAATGTTCAGGAGCATCTGGAGAACAAACACAAAACACAAACATGCAACATGAATACCACATAAAGACTATTGATGATACAGTTCACAGTACGTTATGGACAGTGGATGGATACAGTGTGGACACGGTAATCTTTAGAAAAACATGTTGAAGGGTCGCCTGTGATTAAGTCTCACCCAGTTTGAGTGATCTCATTTCAGGCAACTCCCTGGAGGCACACAGTTGGTAGAAGATGTGGTAGTTTCTCTCTGCTGATGCCTTACATACATGCAAATATACAGAATAAACGTTCATGGACAGCTGCATGAACAAGAAAATGCATGATATTTGTGGCAGAAGAGATTCTTAAGAGGAGTAAATCCTCAACGTGAAATGTCCTTTTGGTCTGTCTGGCTGATGTGATATTTTCTTCTGTGAGGAAGAGTTTACCTGAAAGACAACCCTTGACTTCTCCAGCAGATATGTCCTCATGTTTGCTGCAATGATGTCCCCCTTCCTGCCAAAACCGATCTCAATGTATTTCCCGAAACGACTGCTGTTGTCATTTCTTGTGGTTTTAGCATTCCCGATAGACTGAAGACAAAGACACATAGCTATGTTTTGTTTATGTAGTATCTTAACAGAAACATAACTGTGAGGAAAGTTATTATTCCTCATTAAACATCTGTTTGTCCATCCATTACCTCCATGATGGGGTTGGAAGCCAGAACTCTCTCCTCCACGCTGGTCTGCTGCGCTGCTCCTCCGACCACAGCAAAGTATCGCATGGTGAATTTGGCTGAGACAGTTTTCCCCGAGCCAGACTCCCCACTGATGATGATAGACTGGTTTTTCTCCTCCCTATAAACACAGATAGAGTGACTATCAAATCCCCCATCAGGGAAGTTATGCTGAGACTGTCCCTTTTTTATGAAGAGAGTATATTTTAGTTTTATTTTAAACCAGTTTTCCTATTACACTGTGTGCAGTTTGTCATAACATGACCTCTGACCTGATCATAGTGCGGTAGGCCTCCTCAGCCACAGAAAAGATGTGAGGTTCCATGTCGGCCATGTCCTGACCGCTGTAAGCATCTATCACCTCCTCTCCATATATGGGCAGCTGGTCATAGGGATTGATAGCCACTAACACGATACCTGGAGGGACAGGAAAGGAAAGTTACCACAGAATAAGAATGAAGATATTGATGAGACTTAGATTTACAAAGAAAGATCATAGAAATTAAATGTTTTGCAGTAGGTTTATCATTTTTCTTTACAGAATATATACAGAAAATATTATTTTTCTTAAGGGATATGTTCACAATTTGTCATGTCAAAACAATAGTCGGGTGCCCATATGAACATTAAAATAGGTTTTGCTCGCTGTAATCGTTCCTCCTGTTCATACTGACCGTTAGAAGATCGCCTCCAAATGTGCAAACAATGTAAGTGATGGGAGACAAAATTCACAAGCCTCATTTTGAGCAAAAATGTCAAAATGTGTCTTGATGGACAGTGTTTCCCTCTTCAGCTGTGGCGGAAGGATCGTAACAAAAAGAGGGAATTTGGCACTAAAAACACAGTTACTTTGAAAGATGTAGATTTGACTAATTTCAATAGCTGAAGCTTCATGTTAGCTTCAAATAAACTTTTAAATACATTTTTGTGTGGAAGGACGGCTGTGGATCACTTACATTAAAAGTGCATTATGAAGGGATCTCTTAATGGTCACTATGAGCAGGAGGAATGATTACAGCAGTAGAAATGTATCAGTGTTCATTTGGGCACCTGACATTTGTTTTAAGACAGACTTGAAACATTGTGAACATTGTGTTGTAACTCCAGCATGCTCAGTGCAAATCAAACTACAACTACAGATAAGAAGCTTTTAGTCAAAATCAAATCAAGCAAATGTTACTCATACTGAATATAAAGTTTGTTGGGATTTAACACCTAAAAGCTTCCATTTTCATGGCAAAACTACACAAATTTAAAATAAACTAAAAAACCTTTGTTAAAATGGTCAGAGTGAGTTTTAGAAAACGCCTCTTCAAATAAATCTGCACCATTTAAATGGCAGATGAAGTGGAACTACATCTATAAGCATTTTTCACAGTGTGGGAGTTGCCTACCTGGTTCAACCTTTAAACCTCCTGTAATAAAGACGACATTATGAGCTATATTCATGAAACCAGAAGCTAACAGGAGCTGTCTGTTTCTGTATGTTTGCCAGCACACATTTCCAGGACCGTCTGTCACCCATGTTGTCCTTCTTTTGGTTGGACAATCATTCCTGTATTAGCAAGATTCACACATATCTCTGTGTTGTCTGCTCACCACAGTATGTGTAGATGCTGCTGTAGTCCAGGAATCGAACTCGGAGGTTGTGCAGGACAGCAGGCTCATGCAGGAAGCTGAGAGCAGTAAGGTCATTCTCACCCTCCAGGATGTCCGGGTTCCCCAGCGGTGGGAGATCAGTGGGAGACACCGCTGGGTAATGTACCTCCTACCAATGGAGAAGCGAATTAGAAGTCCTTGTTGTTGGAAGTTTAATTGTTTTAAGAGGAAAGTGGCGCTTGGTGGGATGATGTTTTATAAGAAGCATGATCATTCACCCTGATTTCTGGATAATATCATGGTATTGTGTGTCTCACCTCTCCATTAGAAAGCTGTAGGAATAACTGTTTCTCCCCAGGATTGTAGTCCTGGAGGAGCTGAGCTGAAACCCAAACTGCTTCTGGGTCAGGAATCCACACACTGGCTCCCTAGTAAAGGAACAGACTGCTTTAGTTATGTGTTCAACTATAAACATGTGTAAATCAGTTTAAATGGTAAACACAAGTTAACACACTCAACATACATTGGACCCATTTGGAGCCCTGGAGAGAAGAGATTTTCATTACATAATGTTTCATTTTATGTGTGACACTGCTCAGGTACATGTCACACTTCCTGGCCCCACCCAGACGAGATATTTGTCACCCATCAGCATAAAAGGCTCTTAAACAGTGTTAAAAATTAACACTGGTCTTCCTACTCTAAATCACCTACATAGATTAGCCATTATCTCCCAGCAACAAGTCTAATTTACTTAATAATGTGTTAGATTTACAAAATGAGTCCACACAAGCACTGTGAGTATATTTGATTAATACAGATTGATACATTATTGACCACCAAGCTTTGAAAAATCTATTTACTGCAACTTAGTGGCTCAGAAACACAGAAAAATCAAAACAGGTAAATACTCATGGAATCAGTTTGTGCATTGAAACAAATTATATGAAAATTCACATACTTGACATATAAACATAAAACCCCTCATACATCATTAGCAATGTTTAAACACCCAAAATACTTAATTTTATTCTATTGACCCACAAACCTGCAGTGAAGAATGATAAAAATAAACTTTTAAAAAAATCCACAAACCAGTTTAAGTCAGTCTTACCTTGCTGTAAAGCTCCAGTGTCGCCATTTTAACTGCTTTGAGAGATACAATATGAGGAGGTAATCGTTTAAAACATCAGGAAGGGTGACATCTTTGAAAGAACAGCTGGTATCCTCTATCTCATCTGCAGAAGTGCCACTTTGTGTGCAGGTGACTATGTTTGCACTTTGTCCAGGCTCACACGGAGGCATGAGGACTGTCAGGTTAACTGTTAATCAGCAGGAGGATGCAGTGATTGGACACTAGATTGTGAATGTGCAGAGTTGGAATTATTACTGCCGGGCAGAGTGACTATGTATGTAAAAAAAAAAACAAAGTACAGGTTTATACTGCATGTACATAAAGAGAGAGAGAAAAAAAAAGATGCAAGAGCAGCAGCCTTTAGTGATATACCGACTCATTTTAATAAGCAATACAATCAAATTCATTTCAGCAATCAGCCTGCTGATATTGAGAAGGGAATTTCATGATTTCAGCTGGATACATTATTCACCATCAAACCTTGACAAACGGGGATAAAAAATACAAAGCCATTATTTCTCTGATAATAAATGACATGACGTTAAAACTAAATCTTGACTGTAATTTGCTTTGTCACCAGTTTTGTGCGAGGAGGCAGCATGTGTGTGGTAACATTGACACTTTTTTTTTTTTTTTTAAAGAAACACGGACTGAAGCTATGAAGGAAACAAAGCCTTGGCACACAACAGCAATGTTTCACAACATCAGTAAGCACCTATATAATGCCGAAGACAGTTAAAAACAGTAATAATTGTACAACAGAAATAGGTTTCAAGTCATTTCCTTTGCCATTGTGCTCAGCCCCGCTATGTGTACTTATTACTTTCCTCATGTTTAGTTGTATAACAGCAGGGCTAATATAATTACATTTAAATACAAGGCAGACTTGAGTTACACAAACGACCTAAACCCTCCCTCAAAATGACACGTCTCCTCTTTGGTCAATACTGAATATGACTCACAGGATAAACACCGCTGACATGAGAATAAGAGAATATTTCCTTGAAATTACAACAATAAAAACTTGACTCTGTCCCCTCAAATGGGTGCACACGAGATTCAGACTACACCGACCGCATCAGTAACATCAGCCACCTTAACTAAACCGCTGCAGGCTGGATTAAATTTGCTCAACTCGGTATAGTTTAATCTCAACAGTCTGTGTGTGTTGTGTCATATTACTCATGGAGTGCTTAGTAAAAATTCAAGAGAGAGACATGAAAATACAAAACATTCATTTCCAATCTGTCCTAAAACAAATTTGCTGACATAAAGTGTTTGGATTTGATCTGATTGCAAAAAATAAAAATAAAAAAAAGCAAACTCATTCAAAGCCTTTTAGTAGAAAATACACTTCTCATCGAACACTGAATTTGACCCACTGTAGATACGTTGTTTTTAATATCTGAAAGTTCTTTTGATGTCGTTTCTTGTTTGGGGGGGAAATTTTTTGAATTTCCTAGTCGAAATCAACTTGGCTCAGAATTGCGCCATTTCACGGGCGCTGAAGTCAAGAGTCCCATCTGGCGGGGTTTAAGATGAATGGACGTGTTTGAGACTCCAAGTTTGCGGGGGGGTAAGACAGTTTTTTGTTTTTTTTTTAAGTTGTACTGGTGTAAGTCAGGTTTAGGTTTAAGTTGGACGCAGATACCAAGGGAAAGTTTTTCAGGGCTGGACTGATGTAGGGCTCCTAATGTTCATGGTCATGTGTGTGCGCAGGTGTTGAACGAACCCATCTGGACTTCACAAAACCCTAGAAGAGAAGAGAATTGGCAATAAGTTAGATCCGATACTGTATTACTGAATTCAAGTGCAAAACTTGGAATATGATTTGAAACTACCACACAGAACAAGAGCTTTTATTTCTGTGTTTGCACATTAAGTTAATGATTTTTCTGTCTTACATTTTCTCTGCAGCATCTAATTTATGTCCATGTAGGTATAAAATTGCCTCTTAATGTCTCGACCCACCTGTGCTATACGCTGTCCATGTCTTCACTGCCGTTGCCTTCCTCCTTCAGAGCTTCTCCTTCGTTGGCAGCCTCCTCGACGTGGGCCAACATATCAGCCATCAGTGCCTCCTCGAGCCTTTTCCTCACACTGTACACCAGCTCCTCCTGTTTCCTACACGCAAACACAACAGGAAACTGTTACAGTTGGCAGTTACAGCTGCCTACAGCAGCCACTGAATCAGCACAGAGCAGATGGTGTGTTTTCACAAAGAGCGGGGTCATTTGTTACGGACTGTGGAAACTCTGAGCAGGCCCCACTCAGATTACAAAGATAAGAAAAAGTGGCAAAGGACAACTTCAAGTTCAATTCTGATTCAATATCACATGAATTGGTAAAACGTATTAACAGATGAGACATTATTCACACTGCCTGAGCATTTATTTCTTGTTTTTAAACATGCAGAAGTAGATCTGAGCCGATAAATTTTGTTCAAGAGCCAAAAGGGACAAATGTTCAAATGCGCTACAGGAGCTGCTTTTTGACTCTTCTGATTATTTTAGAAATTAAACAATCAGGATCCAACACTCTAAAAAAAACTAAAACAAAAAACAGGTGATCGATATGTGGTAGTGTTTGGTGATCGCCCACCTGATGTCCTCATCAGTGACTATGAAGGCCTTGCATAGCGGCTGCGCGGTGTTGAGCCAGACTCCCGGGTTCTTCTCCACAGCAGCAGACAGCTGGCCAGTGATGGGAGCGGCGCTGGTGTGGAGGGCGCTCGCAATAGCCGACAGAAGAGTCTTGTCTGTGCAGCCTGGACCAACACCTGAGATACCAGCAGGGACATTTGAAGACACAAAAACACAGTAAGAACTGTTGCTCAGCTGTGGTGGCTATACCTCCATGATAATAAAAACGTCACTTCATGATATAAATTGTTCACTTTGTCTGAAGAAACTATGTTAAACTTGTGTATATTACCTTGGAGGCCTTTTGGCAGTTCCATTGTTTTCACCAGCTCCTCTGCGATGTCATAAGCATTAAGACCACTGAGTTTTTTCTCCCAAAATAGCTGCAAAGAAATAAAAAGAAGAATATTAGCTGCAGACAGTTTTGATAGAAAGAAACCCAAATAAATTATAGGCAGAGGTTGTTCACCTGTCTGGGCTGATCCACGGCTTTCTGAGGATCTGTCTTCACTTTGTTGTTGGGATGGTTAGTAACCTTGGTGACGGGCTGCTTAAAGATGGACGCCGTCTGTCTGACTGGAAGTGATGTGTTCAAATCAGGTTTACCCTGAAAGACAAAAGTCACAGAGGGAGGATGAGGAGGAGGATAGTAAAAGAAAAAAGGATCAAAGACAGAAGCTGTTGATAACCATCACATTCAGAGGATCATAAAGCTTTTAGAGGCATATGTTAGTACAAAATCAAGTCTGAAACAACAAAGAAACATTAATATATTCATATAAATATAGACTGAGTGTGAAGGCAGAATGATCATTTGAGAAGGCACCAATTTAACAAAATTCAGTTTGATGAGAAAGCTCAAATCTTTCTTTATTGCTGTTTTTATCAGCACACTGCCACCTGCTGTACTGTATCTGTTTAATAACAACATCAACTATATCTACAGTTATTCATTTAACTTTTCCCCCCCAGACTCATCTGAGACTTGAACTAGAATTGAATTATAACCATTTTCAAAACAGAACTAATTTAGAGTGTCTCCATCTCTGAGGTTTAGGTTTAAATAAGGAATCACTTGACCACTTTTCTGTCTTCTTGTCTAATATTTGATTCCCAGTGACTGCATAATGAGAAGTTACATTTATGCTAAACATTTTAAAAGCACAATAACATCTTAGCACATGCGCTACACTTTTGAATAAATCGCTAAGGATGCACAAATGTTTGCGTACCTACAGCATCCTCACAAAAAAACACAGACTGTGTCCAAACTGACTCCTTAGTTCACTAATTCCCTATTTAGACATAATAGACACTCAAAAGTGCACTACAGTGAGCAGTAAAATGGGATTTTTAACACTTGTGGATTGTCATTTCGTGTCACAATTTTTTGTTGTGGGGTTTTTAACAGACTACATGCTGTGAACACTACTTTTTTTGTTTTATTGCAGAGTTGGACACTCAAATAAAATGTGGACAGTAAATATAGTACATTATATAATAAACAGGGGGAGATTTTGGACACGGCCAGATTCACAATCAGTTGCGTTTCAGCAGCCGGCCATCATGAGCCCGAGTGTCTCACCTTATTCTGGTTGTTGTTATCGTAGCGCAGTCTCTGCCGGTTCTTGTTCAGCTTGCTCATGAGCATCTTCCCCGTGCGGAAATCAAAGGAGCTGAGGTCCATCTGGTTACCAAGGTAACGGGCCAGCTGAGGCTTGCTCCGAAACTTCTTCCCAGATGGACTATCGGGGAGGCAGAGAACACGAGAAACCGTTATACCAATATCACCTCTTACAAAAACAAAACAAAAAAGGTCATAACACAAGACGTCAAGACAGAAAACTGAACACTGACAAACACACACTAAACACACACTCAGCAGACAGAAACATTATCAACACAGACATGCAACAAGTCAACAGCAAACACAAGCAGAGCACATTCAAGTGGGCAATGACACTGAAATCACATTACTTTGTGAAATGGATGCAATCTTTGATGAACACTCGTCTATCTTAAACCTGATATCTAATTAAAGCTGAACACAGTTTAATAAAATGAGGATTAGATTTAAGTCTATATCAACATTTTCTATATGGTGTTTAACCTCTAAGGGTCAGTGATCACAATGTAAACATGGCAATAGTAACATCTGATCAAATGTTTCAGAATGGAAAACATTGTAACTCCACTTGAGGGAGCAAACAATATCGATTAGCCTGAGCAATGATAAACAAAGGAACAACTGTGGGTGGATACGTGCTAGTAAGTCATGCAAATGTATCTTACATCACACACCACAGTGAACAACAGTAGGATTTTACAGTGAGCCTACCACAAACTATACAACCGACCCGCCTCCCCCCTCTCTTGCCTCTGTTCCTCATCTTGCTCTTCTGCTCTGCTAAATGAAAACAAATCTGGCGTTGTTGATTCACTTCAATGGGGAATTAAAGATTAATTAACTGAGATATGACACTGAGTTTTGTTGTTTTTTTTTTTTATTCACAACAGGCCTCGCCAGGCTGCGAGCTGCTACTCCCGGCCTGCACGGCGTGTGACTGGTTGGCCTTGTTGCCCCCTCCCCCTCCCCTTCCCATCCCAAACTTTTTTTTACCGCCCCCCCACCCCCCCTCTCTCTCCTTATTCTACTCCTGTCTTGTTTCCGTGTAACTCGGTGTCTTGTGCACCTGTAAGTTTTTGCAAGCCCACATTCGTTTTAGTACCTAAAATAATAGACATCGCTTTTTCCAGCTGACAAACCCGACTTTCTGGTCACTTCTTCCATTTTCCAGCCCTTGGGGAGAGCAGTGCAATCCCACCTTTTCTTCTCCATTCCCACGCGAGTAGCCTATAAATCCACTAAAAATTACTGCGGTTAACCAGATTGGATTTTTTAAGGAGATGTGTCGCTTTTTTTGGACGGCAGGTCTCTCGCTTCTTACGCTTTTGTTTCGAGCATATTACTACATGCGTCCTGTAATGGGATCTCCCTGCTAACAACACCTCGTCGTCTCTTTGTCGTCGCGCAGATCGCTCCGCCGCAGACTTCGGCCGCACCACTACCCGCCTGCCTCGCAGGGGCACGAGGGCTACATCCGCAAGGAAAACATAGGACAACGCGGATGCGTGAAGACACCGCGAGGCAGCCGGGACGAGACAGGAAATTAAGAGGATTCTGACTTCAGAATAAATCCACGATTTTCTCACATTAGGTGCGACTTCATTCAATGTTGTCAACCTGAGGACAAAATTAAGAATCCAGTCAAGCTCCGAAATTACATGTAGTATACCCAGTTTTCACACTTAAGTATATATTATATAATGAATAGTAAAAGCAAGTAATTATAAGCAAGCCAGCAAAATTATAACATTATTCTATTTTAGAGGATATCCACTTATAACACTACAAGAAAGAGGTAGGAAAAGACCTATTTAAAATAATAACTATAAAACAATATGAAGTTACATTTAAAAGCTATATATGAAACATTACATATAATATTAAATATTATTTGTGCATTGTGCAAATGTATATACTGAGTCATACTGAGGTTGGAAAATATGGAATTATTTTACTATATTCTTGTGTGTATTATTCTTCTTCAGTACCCTCTAATATATTTTTTTATATCATTTTAGTTCCAACTCCAATTAATCTATTCCACACGAATTCACAATGAAATTACATCTATAAAATACTTTTGCAGAGTCACCAATGAAACATCTTTTCAACTGACAAAATGATTTAAATTATGTAATTTGTGTGTCACATTTTAAACTGACTATCTGAATAAATTGAAATTGATTATAACTGAAACAATTGGTCAATTAATGGATTAGTTGAATGACAGACATTTAATCAACAATTTTGATGATTGATTAATTTTTCAAGGAAAATGTTTTATTCTGCAGATTAAATTATATTGAAAATAACTGTTAGTTGCAGCCCTAAAACCAACCAAACCGACAGAGACCTGAAAATACTACATTTTGTTGTATACAATTTTGTTTTCATTTTAATTTACAAAATAATTATCTCAAAACTTTTGGTTACTTAATGCTCATCCCAAGTTGTTTGATACCTGGGTCACACCAAGGAGATTTCCATGATCAAACACTGTAAAATGCTTCAAATTGTGCTATTAGCAGCATATCTATGTGTGTACATGAAAAGGAAACATCGCTTACAAAGCATCTTTTTGTTGACTGTACATAAGGTTCCAACAGAGTTTGTTAAAAGTGCTTTAATGTATGCTGCTCTCTATACTTCTTCCAGTGTTCCACAGTCTTCCACAAAATTAGTCAAAATGAGTCACTGGTTTCACTGGGCGGGATTAAAGCTACATCATCATCTATCTGCCATTGTCACTGGGGTTGCTAAGAGGTTTTTAATGCCTCACATTGCTGCTGTTTCTCAGTACAATTCTAGTATTAATGTAGTATTTTTAATTATAATTTTATTCATGATTTTATTGTTTTATATTGACTAATGAGAAGTCTGTCTCTATTAATTGTTTTTATGTTTTTTGAAATTTTATGCTGCCTGTCTTGGCCACTTGAACACGCTTGCAAAAGAGATTTTTAATCTCAACGAGATTTTTCTGGTAAAATAAAAAAAACAAAAAAAAACCCACTTTGAGTGTTAATTTTTGTTTTGAAATATATTACCGGAAGTGTTATTCTCTACTCTGTAAGCGTTTTTTTTCCCCTACCCGTATTCTGCGAAGACTCGGCCTCCTCTGCCTCTGATTGGCTCTGACTCTGATCTTCTCAGCCTAACCCAACCATTTCATTCCTCATACCTAAATCTAACCAATCGAACCAAAGAAGGTGACGAGTACTAGCCAATCAGAGGCAGAGTAGGGCGGGTCTTCCCGGAATGCGGGTAGGAAAAGAAATAAGGCATTCTGTATACATTGGCGCTGACGGCTAAGCAGCAAAGCAATGTTGACCTATGGGAAACATAAATTAGGCTACTGCTACAAATAGACCGCAAATAGTATTCACGAAGGTGCAATGACAGCAATCACGGACGCAACTAAATGACTAAATCTATCAAATGCAGCAAAACAGCGTCCTTTACGTGTAACTCTTTCATTAAAACCACATTTTTGAAAGTTTCGTGTCAGCTGCATGAAACTGGAGAGCCATTTCAGCACGACAATGCCCACCGTTGTCATTCAGACCTCGGAGCCGGCTTTTATGAATGAACAAAGTAGATCTTATCGATCAAACACAGACACCATTTTATAAGCATGTCATGCATTTATACAGGCTTTGTTTATGAAACCATAATGCAGGGGGGGGAAAACATCATCTGCTCTGCAAGGTTAAAATCTATATCGAAATAATAGCACACTGTCGACGCAGTTACACCGACTCCATGCATGCATAATGTTCAACATTAGCTGTACATATCAAGATAACTCCACCATACTGCTGTGATGCTGAAAAACACGGACATCCTCGATAAAGACCCCAGCAGTGCTACTTGCAAATGCGAGACCACCGAGTGCATTTGCCTAATCGATGATAAACATACTTTTCCAAATATATTATCAAAACGACATATCGCGCATCAAACGGCACAATAACAATTAAAACCCTCGCTGGTCGTTTCATTAACCTTCACATGATGTACTTACTCGTTTTTATCCATCTTGAAGACACTATCTCGTTTCCTCCCTCTCTCGCTATGTTAAATCCCTTCTCCCCTCTCCTCTTTCAGTCCCCTCCCCCTTCCACTGGAGAAATGAAAGACATTATCCACGCAAATTTCGCTGTCTGGCTGATAAAAATGAGTATGATGCCTGGCCGAAACTGGCGTATTATGAGTGTGCAAAAGGTCCACAATGCACCTGTGAATATCTGTCACTAAGCGTGTATTATTAATTATATTATCAGAGAGTTTACATATGCAGAGACTTCACCACAAAGATGATTTCAAAGTGATTTTACAGTACAAATAGTCACAAACTGGTACAGGTCAGATTCAGTGCCGCAAACCTCGACTTTTGGAACTGTCCTGTGGAAAAAGGAAATTAAAGATCCCCTCCAAACATGTTTAAAGAAGTGTGTATATATATATATATATATATATATATATATATATATATATATATATAAACTCTACTTTGAATAATTGGTCTGATATGGTTTTTCCACAAAAAAAAGTTCAATTATCTTTTTCAATTCCTCAAAATAGCATCTCCTCCTTCTCCTTCATTAAAAATCCATAATCTGTGAGTATGCAAATATTTTTCATTTCCAAAGTTTAACTGCTGGACACAAGATGTCTCCTACTTCACTGTAAAGTCCATTCTCAGTGTTTGTCTATTGGAGGCTTGTGTAAGTTGAATATTGGATCAGGATTGGCTCCAAACTATTTGTGATGTAACAAATCATGCTTGTAGGCCCGCCTCTTAAAATTGGATTTTCAATGACCGCAGAGAAACTTTCGACTTTCAGTAGATGAATGTGAAAAAAGCCTTTTAGAGTCAAACTCTGCACAGTGAAGCTTAAATATCCAACTGTAGGGACAAGAAGAGAAACATTTGTTTGAGTGAAGGGGGATTTTAATTACATTCAGTTCTTAAAAGATTTATTGCAAGCACAAATGCTAATGCAGCATTACAACAAAATACATTTAAAACCCTCTCACCAAGCAGTTTAAACAAAATATTTTAATGGTTGAAATTTTACAGAATAACTGGACACATTGGGTAAATTACAGATTTATTCACATTAAATAATAATGCATCAAACACAGCATTTGTACAGAGTGCATCCCGAAGTCCAAACTTCTAACAAGTCCTCGGCGACTGATTGTTGAGCCAAGGCATCATCCCACTTAACCTCGCGTTGTGTAAGCAATCCACCGGCACACACATCCCCAAGCTCTGGTCCTGTAGACAGACACACAGCCAGGTCATTAGCAAAATGTACATTAACACGTCTGAATGTGTGAAGAGCACATCCTTCCTGATTCAAGGCTAGATACCCATTTGCCTCTTGAGAAACTCAAGTGTGTCACACAAGTGAAATAAGAGTTTCAGGGTAGTGATAATGGGATTGGTGAAGTGTTTGGATGAGGAGGAGGGCTCATAAGGATTATGACCACTAATAGGTGTTGGACATATCAATATAATATCAGTACTGAGATATCCAAATGGGGTTACAATTAGCTTGTAATATTGTTATTATAATACTGATATTATACTTACACTGAAAAAATATTGTGATAAAATCATTATTTACATTATCAAAATTTACATTATTGCTGATATACAGAGTCAAAAATCTAAAGACTGATCATTTCAAAGTAGTCTAGCTCAAATTGCTACACCACAAAAATACACTATACTTGAAATCTGTTGGGCCAGTTTTGCTAATTTTTCTTAACTTTATTTTGGCCATTATTGACTCTAAATCTGACTCCTTCACAAAGCTTTAGATTAGACAGATGCATGAAGCTTATCTGCCTGCACAGCTGTCAGCTAAAACAAGAGCAGCTTGATCTGTGGCCTTCAGTCCCAACCTGCAGTAAACTGTGGTTAGTAAACACTGCAGGTGTTTTATAATAACAGGCATATCTAACCTCAGAATAGGGATCCCTGTCTTCATACATAATTAAGAGTTTCCAAAAATATACCAGGAGTAAGCAAGGTGAGAGGGAATTTAACCATGACTCAGAGTTATGGCTGCACCTGCCTGCATCTTATCAGGAGTACATGGGTGGGGCTAAAGCTAACGAGCAATCCAGCTGAACTCTGCAAAACAAAGTGTGTGAATAAAAAGCTCAGTAACACATGTGTTGGTTACAATAAAAAAAAACCACTCACAATTCAGTTGCGTGAGACTTTACTCATCCTTGACGAACTTCCCTTTAATGTATGGCACGTAGTCTAGCACTAGTCGCCAGTCGGTGAAGTGAATGAGCGCCACGCCGCCCACTGTTCCCCAGGTGACCATATTTGGTACCCTGGATGGAAAAGAACAATGGTATTCATAAATGACTCAGCACTTTAATAATGCACCCATGTTTTAAAGTCCAACTGAGATGACATTTAGTTTTCCCTTTTTGCCATCAAAAAAACAATACCATGTTTTTTTAATTAAATTTATTGTTAATAGTTTTTTAATATTAAAATGTAATTTAAAAAAGGACTTTGTGGAAATATCAGATATGTCCTGTTAGCTCTCAGCAGCTGGAGGGACGTGTCACTTCCTGTGTTTGATGGTGACATCACTGCTTCATGCAAATGTAGCATTTTGGTTGGGTGTATGGAAACATCTACGTAGATGGAGAACTAACGGTAATGTGACAAATTCATGCAAAAATAGGGGAGCCATCATGAAACCAAGCAGGACTGCAACTAACAATTATTTTGATTATCGATTAATCTGTTGACTACTTTCTTGATTAATCGATCAGTCGTTTGGTCTATAAAATGTCAGAAACCAGTGAACAATATCACTGAGCCCAAAGACAAAGGCGCAGCAGTCCACAACCCAAAGATACTCAGTTACTATCATAGAGGAGTAAAGAAACCAGGAAATATTTACATTTCAGAAGCTGCAATGAGGGAATTTTTGTATTTTCCTTAAAAATAGCAGGCAATTAGTTTTCTGTCAAGTGACTAATCAATTAATCAACTAATTGTTGCAGCTCTAAAACCAAGAAATATAAATTCCTGCCTTTTGGTTTCTAATTATTTTCTCAAAGGAGAATGCAGGACACATGATTTACAAAGCAGATATTTATGATGGAGCAGGGAAAAACAAAAACAAAACAAAAAAAATGCTACTTAATTTCAGTTAGTTGAATTTCAGGTCTTGTAGTCTTTGTGTGCACTTTCCAAAGGTCACTTTATCATTTCTTACTAAAAACAAACAAACAGCCTTCAGAAAGTTTTAGCAGTGATCACTGTAAGGCAAACCTTATACTCTATATTTGAGGAGGAAGATATGTTATGTGTGTTATGATGTTAGCTGTCCCTCAGGTTAACACTAAACATGGAGAAGCAGCTTTTAGTTACCAAGCTGCCGACTGCTGGAATCAGCTTCCTGAAAGACCAGCTCCATCTGTAGAAACATTTAAATCCTGACTTAAAACTCACCTGTTCCCCAAAGACTGAACATTAACTTTGACTCAACAGTCACTTTAAGTGCTTTTATTTCTAGACATGTTGTCATGTGTGTACAATTGTGTTTTAATCTATATCATGCTTTTACATGTGACTACATAGTTTTAGTAGTCAGTTTTACGTTTTTAATTCATTTTAATTTAATGGTTTTAACAGTTTTACAATTGTTTTTTCTTCTTTTTTTTTTGTTCAGCACTTTGAATTGTCCTGGTGTGACATCTGCTATACAAAGGAGAACGCAGGACAGAGATTTACAGAGCAAGTATTTATGCTGTAGCAGAAAAAAACAAATGCTACTTAATTTTAGTTGGACTTTTTTGGACAAATCAAACAAGTTAATTAAACAAACTAATCAACTGTCAGAAAACGTCATTTGACTTGTAGTCTCTTTCACTGTGTGTGCACTTTCCAAGGTCACTTAAAAGTTACTTAAAACAAACAGCTGTCTGGAATGTACTGATAATTGATACTGATTATCAAATGCTAATTATTTTGTAATTTGAACGTGTTTTTGTCTGTTTGTTGCATTATTAAGATGTTTATCAGACAAATAAGGTCAAATATTTCACGAGTAAATGGTGAATAAAAAAAGGAATATGAGCATTTCAACATTACTTAAATATTGAAGGCTTTGAAATGTCAATATTATAAACTCATTTTGGTATCTAGCAACTACATCTTCAACTACATCTTCAACGCATCTGACATAAAATTATAAATATCACTGACAAATATCACAATTTTCACTGAATTTCATCACTGTCACGTCCTCCACTAGCTGTTTATTGGGAGATTAAACAAGCATGCTAAGCTAAAGTAGCTAACAAACGGGTCACAGAGAAGGACACCATCATTTTAAATACGACACAAGCGGCTAAAAAAATCACTTCCAGTCTCACATTCAACCTCTGTTATTGACTGAACTTACCATGTCCTTACAATACCTATGTACTTGGCACCGACGATCTTATTTAGTATATTCTTGATCATCCTGACCTTTTATGAGTTGTAGTTCTTTACTCCATATGATGGCTGCCTAAGGACCCTGGGCTGCCCCTTCTTATGCCGGTTAAAAAAAAACCAACACCACTGGCACTGGCTGCCTGCACGACATGCGTGCAACGGCTCAGGGTCGTTTCAGGCCACCATTTCAGAGGTCCTTGGCTACAACACAGCACAGAGCCGTCTTTAAAGGACATGTATGCTCTAAAATGCTCGTCTCTGGCAATCACTGCATGTAATCAATAGTACTAGCTTGTATCATGTCATGAATTAAATGTGATGCCTTGGTTGCACACTCATAGACCTGCAAATATGAACAAATTCATTTTCCGAACTACAATAAACCCTTTATTACAATGTTTTCCTTTATTTTCCTTTTTATGTATACAATATTCAAAAGCCAGACATTGGAAAAGGTATAATCTGTTATTAAAAATGGCACATTTATTGCTACATTACTGTTATATACAGGACAGTTCTCAACTATATATATTTATATATATATAATAAAAAAAGGAGAGAGAAAGAGAGAGAGAGAGAGAGGGAGGGAGTGAGTGAGGCACTCTGAGGACCCTGCAAGAGTCAGCTGTGTCCTCACTCCAAGATGTCAGGCTCTGTACCTGTGAATGTATTTAACACTCAATTATCTCCCCCCTTTTGTGTTCAACAAAGATATGACAAAATTGTTGAAAGCAAGTTTTTTATTACTGCTTTCTTATACCAAAAAACAAGTCCAAGCCCGTCAATTAAACACTTTCCATCATAAAATTGTAATTTTCTGTTAACATTAGGCGGTCCTGCGGTGGTCGGGGTTGCTTTTCTGCAGATTTTTAAAACTGTGTCTATGTCAAGACTCGTGTCAAGAAACAAATAATTTGAGTATATAGCTTGTAAATGGGATGTTCACAGAATACTGAATGACATCAAGTCAGATTTTCCCTTGGAACAAATCAGCAATATTCAGTACACTTATTGATCTTGTAATAAAAAAAAAAAAAATTAAAAAAAAAACTTCAAATACAACTTTTTGAAAGAAGTGATCAGAACTTCTCTCAAAAAGTCACTGTCAATGCCACCAAAGAGCTGGAAGAGTAAAAGGTCAGAGGTGAAAATTGTCACTGAAGACTAAATATACTGAAAGTCACTGCAGCAGAGGGCGTGCACTCTGATATACAGAAAAAAAAAAAAAAACTTCATTAGAGGCTCCAGCTACTACGGAAAATAAAACTCACTCCCTACATTGAAACTGAAGCAACACATACACTGACATGTTAATGTGCATCAAAAGCGGACAATCAGAGCCATCTCTTGAACCCCGTTATGTCAGGTGATTTTAGCAATATAGGGCAGATAGAAAGAATGACCTGGACCCATGACCTTAACTAAAACAGCAGTTTGGACAATATAATCCAGTTGAATAATTAGAAAAAAAGGAATAAAAACTAAACAAGATCTACGTAACATTTATTTATTTAACTAGATACACTGAAAGAAAATCTCTTTATACGATTTAAACTTCTTCCTGAAAATTGAAAAAAGCATTAGGAGAAGGGAGGGTGGGGGAATGAACAAGTACCTCTTTAATCTCCATGATTAATGAAATGATATGGTTCACAAAGTAAAACTGTCTTAAATGAAAATACAAGTTCAGGCACTGATAAGGTATCACTCTCCCATCATGACATCTTAAGTCTTGAGAATGAAAAGGCCACACTATTGATTTGTATAGGTCTTTTTCTTCATCTCTTTTTTGTAGAAATTAAACACACAAAATGCTCTACCTCCCATTTGTGATTACATGTTGGTAAAAACCATTCACAACATGACATGACATGGGAATAACATCACAATAACACTGTTTTGTTCTCCATATTATCTATTACCTTACACCCAAATACCGACGTCTGCCTCCGAAATAGATGCGCAGGATACTAAGAAGTGAGCTGCACACTGAGAGCCACTTGGTTGAGGACAGACATTAGAAAAAAAAAAAAAAAAAAGGTGAAAACTATTGTACTGTACTGACAAAAACCCAGGAACACAACTCTGAAAATGAAGGCGATCCACATTTGTATGGTAGCTACATTCAAAAACCAGTTGCATAATTACTGTTAGAGACAAAAAATCCCTTCCCACGTTTGTCCTCAGTGCCTCACTGCTGAAGTAAGAACACTTGAAGAGGACTGTGGCACAAACTCTGTCCACACACCCCCGAATGGAAAGAAAGAATTCATCTGGATAGCTGATGATACGCCTTTTAACTAAAACTGGAATAAAAGGATACACAAACGCTTTCAACATTTTTCATTTATCATCTGTTGACCCTTTTCCTCTGCCGTCCCCTTTCAATTTTGAATTCTTTTTTTTTTTTTTTAACAATTTCATTTAAATGTCAAATATCCCCTTATTCAGCTCATCTACAATACACTCTAAACTTCAAACTAATATTGCCATTTATGTAAAAAATCTACAATGTATAGACTAACAAAAAATATATATTTTTATATATATTTAATTTTGAAAAATGAAACATATCAGAGTAATGTATGAAGTGAATTTACACATCACACTTCTCTCCGTAAGAAACGTGAGAACAAACTTACTCAGGAGGAAGGTGAGGGGCTGTAATTCAGTGGGAATGCTCATTTAGGAAAAGAAAGCCTCCGTTACACAAAGGCTTGTCTGCTTCAACAACTGCGGACTGATGAGATCCCTCCATCAAAGGAACCCAGACCTTTTTGTCTTTTACAGAACATCAATTCAGGGGGGGAAAAAAAAAACTTGAGCTGTATTGTCTGCTGGCATTGTCAGTAAACCAATTTCAAGTGAGTAACAGCACTAAGTGGTGCTGATCACTTAGCAGGTGTCTCAATGGCTTTTATACAAGACTTTCAGGGACTGAAATGCACCACATACAGGTCAACACTTAAAATCCAGCCTAAACCTATACAACTGTGCTTTGTCTTGTCCATGCATGCTTTAGTATTTAAAGCAGTACAAAAACCTGAACCTATGACAAGGGATTTCTGGAGTAACGCTAGAATTTGTGGTCAAAAAAGAGGAAGAACAGTTTTGTAGTCGACAGATTCTACCACTTGGATAATTCATAACCTTCAAGGAAGGAGTCTTCGATTCCAAGTCTCCAGATGCCTTGTGGGATGAGACCGGGCCTCAGTCAGAGAGAGACTGCCTCTAGGTCAGAGTTCCCGTCTCTCATGTAAGCTGTGTTTGAACTGTCGAGACTTTGACCTTTCCCTTGTGACCTTTCCAGCACGCTCCGCAAAAACATTTGCTGATAAAGATCAAGGAAAAGTCACTGAATTTAGACAATTCAACTTCAACTATGGGCTTGGTTACATAACATATGTAAGACTGTACCATCACGCTGGGAATGACATACATTAAAAATAATTGCTCATACACATAAGCAATCCCTCACAATAAATGTTCCTCACATGTAAAGCAATTTGCTTAAATGTCAAATAGAAAACATGTAACAATTAGGCACAAATCCAAGATTCAATTTGTGTTTGTTTAGGTCTCCTTTCTTTCACCAGAGCACTTCTCGGCAGTGTGTGAAGTCCCAATTTGTGGCAGGACAAAAAGTTCTCTGGCGTTCCATCATCTTGTGGAAACCAAAAAAGGAAAAAAAAAAAAAAAAAAAAATCTTACATGTATAAAACAAAGCAAAAACTAAAAAAAGTTCTTCACATTTGAGCTTGTAGTCATGATTGGGAGTGCGACAAACAGGCTGTGTCAGTTTTGGCAGTATGCATGTGTGTACGAGTGTGTGAATGTGCATCTTGAAACTTGAACGGACAATACACAGACATGTCCACATATACACACACACTGAGAATAATGGGTGGAAGAAATCTGTTAAGGCCACATCCTCTGACAGCCAAGGAAACACCACCAGATCTGTAAAAATGAAGGACCACAAACATTACGAAGCAGTCTTCCCAGATGACACAGACAACAACAAAATACTGAAGATAATACCAGTGCATTCCTTGTTTAAAATATAACAAGTTCTTCTATCATATTCAGGGTTACAACCTAAATCCTGACTTCAGTAGCCAATCAAAGGCCTACCTGGTGTTACATGTGGCCAACTGGATTGTGGCCATCTCCTCCCATACTAGGATGGCCTCCTGAGAGCTGCATGGGGGCTTCACCCACCACCCCAGACACCTTCTCCTCCTCACGACGTTTTAAACATGCTGCCTTGGGGTTAAGGTTACGCTCTAACAGAGAAAGAGGAAAAAAAAGGAAACACAGCTGCTCAGTATGAAGAAATAAAACTATATTTAACAGAGGTAAACAAAACTATTCTTCTCATCCGTAATATGCTGTTTGCGGACTGACCTCTGACTTGTTGTTCTAAATTGAGGATGACATTGACGGCTTGGTGCAGGATGAGAAGTTTGGTCTGAGGTTTGTCATGACTGAGGTGCAGCTGGCACATCCTCCCAAGCTCCTTAAATGCCTCGTTGATGTCCCGTACTCTGAGACGCTCACGGGCGTTATTAGCCACTCGCCGTTCTCTCTCACGCTCCATCTTCACCTCAGGGGGGAGGTCCTCGTCATCTTCATTGTCAAGACTAGTTGCAAATGGAGATGAAGTGATGAGGCCATGGGCAGGAAAAGATTTCAAAACAAACCATCAAACCACTGTAGTTTTCATGCTACCTTACGACTACCATTTAGCAGCTTAAAGTTTAGCATCGTTAGCAGGGACTGTACACCCACAGTTGAACTTTGTACCTAGTGGATGCACTAAAAATTAAATGTGTGAACAAATGGATGCATACTATATAAAAGTGAATAACATGATCCAAGAAGCAGCATCTCCCACTTCAGATGATTTATCCCACAAACGTTGGACACGTTCACTTTTAATAGTATAGTGTACATTGTGCGCATTGTTACTTTGACTTCCATTACCAAATAAATGGTGTATTTTAAGAAGGGAAGGTATAATAAGCTGTAGCTTCAGCCTGCACCATTTTGTGTTGTTGTTCAATATTGTGCTGTTTTGTAATAGTTGTCTCTCTTTTTTTGGTAGTTATTAAGGGACCAAAATACACTTCCATGTCAATTT